>NC_080700.1:22048095-22352553 GCF_030445035.2 Dasypus novemcinctus
TCCTGTGGAACCGCATGGGGCCCCCCATTCACAATTTAGGGCAACCCCACGTTTCCCGGCTGACTTTTGCAAACGTTGACACCCACCTGATAGGTTCTTCCTATTCTCTGCCTTTGTAAAATTCTCACGCCAGCAAGCAGGCCGCAGACCACCGGTGCCTGCGTAGCTCTCGGCTGCTCATCCCCTGAGCCCTAAGGAACTCAGAAGCCACGGGGCCCTCCCGGCTCCCTGTACCTTGTCAGCCCCGGGCTGCCTGGAGCTCGGGGACGGTGGGCAGGGCTGCTGCCCTGGGGCCGCGCTGGGGGAGGAAGGGCAGGCCTGGAGCAGGAGCCCAGGGGCCTCGAGGGCCTCTGTGTGTTCGCCAGTTCCCCTCCCCACGTTCTTCTCAGCCTGTTTCCGTGGCCTCGCGCGCAGCCGCTTCCTCTAATGGATCTTGGTCTTCTCCTTCCTCTTCTCCTCCAGGGTGGCCGTCACTGCCTGGCACTTGCAGCCAACCTCACGGGCCAGGCGCCTCGGGTGGGCAGACTGTCCCGTGGGCCTCAGATGCACACCCTCGAGGGCAGCAGGATCCAGCACCTGCCTTTTCTTATCACAGCGGAGTGGGATCGCATCAAACACCTTGAACCCAGGTCTTCCTGGGTCCTTTTTTTTTTTTGAGGCCCGGGGGGGGGGGGGACAGGGATCGAACCCCCGACCTTGTACGTGGGAAGCCACTGCTGGAGCCACATCTGCTACTCCCTTTTGGTCTTTCTTTTTTTTTTTCTTTTAAGATTTATTTTATTTATTTATCTCTCCTTCCCCCCTGCCCGGCGCCAGTTGTCTGTTCTCTGTGTTTATTTGCTGCGTGTTCTTCTTTGTCCGCTTCTGTTGTTGTCAGCGGCACGGGAATCTGTGTTTCTTTTTGTTGTGTCATTTTGTGTGTCAGCTCTCCGTGTGTGCGGCGCCATTCCTGGGCAGGCTGCACTTTCCTTCGCGCTGGGCGGCTCTCCTTACGGGGCGCACTCCTTGCACGTGGGGCTCCCCTACATGGGGGACACCCCAGTGTGGCAGGGCACTCCTTGCGCGCATCAGCACTGCGCATGGGCCAGCTCCACACAGGTCAAGGAGGCCCGGGGTTTGAACCGCCGACCTCCCACGTGGTAGACAGACGCCCTAACCACTGGGCCAAGTCCGCTTCCCTCCCATTTGGTCTTGTGGGATGTCAAGTCTTGCCTGTCTCCCAAAAGATGAGACCGGGGGCCGGGAGGCGTAGGGCCGGCGGGATGGACTGCTGCCCACACCCTTGCAGACGAAGGCCAGGCACGTCCGCTTATTTCTGTAGAAGTTGCCAGAAATGTCCATGCCCTTGTGGCAGACGCCCATGACCTCCAGCCCTGCGGTACTTGCTTGGCCACGACGGCTGCCCGGTGGCGTAGGAGATGGCCTGGCCTTGGGGTGCCCGACCTGCCCCTCCGCCATCTTTGGCAGCAGCCTAGGAAAAAGCTCACCGTCCACTCGTACCCATGTGCATGGAGGCATGTGGGGTCGGCGTTGTTCCTTTTAAAGGTCACCCCACTTCCCTCCATCGGGGCAACTAATGTGCTATAAAATATCAGAAATCACACAGGGGTCTTTCCGTCGTGGGTCATTTTCAGGGCTGGTCGCTCTCAGGCCCCATGCTCCTCCTTGTCTCCTTTCCCAGTGAGTGGCTGCCTCGTTTCCTCTAAACGCTAATCCCAGACCTGGAGGCCAAGTGGAGAAAGCCTCCTCTGTAAGGAATAAGTATGGAGGCCCATTTAACTTTCCTTTTTTAAAAAAGAGTACCAGGGGGAAGCGCACTTGGCCCAGTGGTTAGGGCGTCCGTCTACCATATGGGAGGTCGGCGGTTCAAACCCTGGGCCTCCTTGACCTGTGTGGAGCTGGCCCATGCGCAGTGCTGATGCGCGCAAGGAGTGCCCTGCCACGCAGGGGTGTCCCCCACATAGGGGAGCCCCACGCGCAAGGAGTGCACCCCATAAGGAGAGCCACCCAGTGCAAAAGAAAGTGCAATCTGCCCAGGAATGGTGCCACCCACATGGAGAGCTGACACAGCAAGATGACGCAACAGAAAGAAACACAGATTCCCACAGAAGAACACACAGCGAATGGACACAGAGAGCAGACAACTGGGGGGTGGTTAGGGAAGGGGAGAGAAATAAATAAAAAATAAATCTTAAAAAAAAAAAGAGAGTATTGGGGCTTGAACCCAGGACCTTGTACATGGGAGCAGTGGCTCAGCCACGTGCGCTACATGCCCTCCTCCCATTAAACTTTGGAACTTTCCACAGATCCCTCTGCGGAAACAGACAGGGGGATGTTGTCATGGTTCCAGAATTTTATAAAATGTTTCTAGTCAAGGCCCTGGGACGATAGTTACAGACTAACTTCTAGGATGGCAGCTGGCCTGATGACTGATGATTGATTCATTCATTCCCCCCAACATTCCAGCAAACCGCTAAGAGGCATGGCAAGTCCGAGGCCTTGAGGTTACAGGGGAGGAACGGTCCACTGCCTGCAGTTACGCCTCTGGGCTGCCAAGTAGAGGGCAGGAGCCCTGGTGGGGACGCCCCAGGCATTCAGAGATGGCGGCTCCAGAGGCCAGGACGTGGAGGGTGGCTTTTAGAGCTGGAAGCGAAGGGAGAGGGCGGGAGAGGCCGCCATATGCATTGCCATGTGATGGAGGCGCCCAGGACCGAGGACCACCCGCAGCCGGACCCCGGACGCCACAGCCTTTGGGCAGAAACCATCACCTTGATGGTGCCTTGATTTGGGCTTTCTTTTAGCCTCGAAGCTGGGAGCAAATCCCTTCCCCTTGCTTAACCCAACCCATTTCAAGGGATTTGCTTGAGCAACTGATCCTTGGAAAATGTGCTTCCTAAAACTCTCTTTACTTAAGCAGCTCTGGGAATTCTAATATACTAATAGAGCTGGTTCTCTAGGAATCTAATTTTAGAAGTTTAGTCTTTGCACTTGTTGCCTGAAGGATATTAACCAGGCCTTCTCAGTTTTGCTTTCAGGAATAAGATAAGGTCTCAAAGCAAAACCAGACAGAATGGTGTCAGGATCGCCTTATGACCCAGGAGCTTTTTTCAGAGGGGAAATGGAAAAGCTTGCTATTCTTGAGTAGGCAGCTGAGAAAGGAGTCATGCAGACCTTCCACTTGCACAGTGATCCCTAAATGAGCTTCATTAGCCACCAAAACCAAGGACAGGCTGGAGACAACGTAGGGCAGAGAAATTACACGTACCTTCCTCACAAGACCCCTGAAGCATCACTTGGTTTTTTCTGTTTTTTTCCCCCTTATTTTATTTTTCTCCCCTACCCCTCTCCACTGCCTGTCAAAACCCTAGCTCCCCTTCTCACTTTGAACTGGTTTGGGGAAGATTCCCCCAGTTCCTTGCTCGTGCACTCGCAATAAATCACTTCCGTGAGAGGCGTGTTTCTCTTCTGCAGCGCTGGATCGGGCGGGCCCTGCTGTTGGAAATCGCCACAACCTGGGAACCGAAAACACACCCAGAGCAGCTTGGGGCTGCCAGGTGCTGGCGGGAGGGGGGAGTGAGGAGAAACTGCTGCGTGTGTATGGGGTTCCCTTTTGGGGTAACGAAGATAGTTTGGAACTTGATAGAAATGATGGTCGTACAATGTTGTGAATGTACTAAATAAGACCAAATTGTTCACTCTGGGAAAAAAAAGTATCTGTCAGGCTTCATAGGACAACCTGTCCTAATTCCAGAGAATGGACATGGGTGATGTGAAAATGCCTTCTCTGTGACTTCCTTATTCTCCTCTGGATCTTTCCTAATTTCGAAAGATGATGTATGAGAAGAAAAAAATAAAAAGGATACCTTTTTAGAAATTCTGCTATAAAGAGATACCAAGGGAAAAATCATTTAGAAATCTACATTACCTCGTCTATGTAATTATCTACTGAGTGCAGAGTTAAATAACAAAGACTGGGGAATATGTGGATTAGACAGAGGCTTTGCAATTCTTGAAAGACCATTTAGTCCACATAAAGATGCTTGGTATGATGATCAGTGAATTTTTATTTTGCGTGGGCCATTTTCTGGTAAACTGACTCTTTCTCTCCATACCCAGAAAGAAAGTTCCTTCTGGGAGCCACAGATGAAAAATTCCATGGCGCAGCAGGGAGGCCTATGCCATTGTCCTAAATTTGTTCTGGTCTTATCTTGTAAATTGGAGCTTGTCCATCTTAGGGCCTGTCTCTGGCCAGAATCCCATTCAGAAGAATGTAACATTAACTGAAAGTAACTTAAGCCTTTAGTGTAGTCTCTCTAAAAGGAGTACATTCTTAACACATGAAGGAAAAAAAACACCATAAAACCCTCTTGCCCCATTCCCTCTCACTCCAGATTCAACCCCAAGGAGCAGCTGCTCCCAACCCCTGCTCTCTCCCCAGCTCCACACACTCTAAAACCCAAGCTTGCATGCCACTTGTCTTTCTCACCTTATTTTCCTCCACTCCCCACCTCTCTAAATATATTTTTCTCTCCCATGAGAAGTTGCTCAACCTTTAAGGTCAATCCGGTCTAAGTTGCCTTCCCAGCTTTGCTGTTTGTTTTTCTTTTCTCATTTCACCATTAGCCTCATACTCCTTACGTCAACCAAGGACATCCAACTGCGCCCAAGTAGCAGCTTCACCTCCAGCCAAAGGAAAGAACACTCAGGTTAATTTGGTCTGTAATTTTAAAAAGTTATTTAACAAACATTTTTAGGGGAAGCAGATGTGGTTTGAGTAGTTGAGCACTCGCCTACCACCCAGGAGGTCCTGGGTTCGGTTCCCATTGCCTCCTAAAGAAGACGAGCAGGACAGTGAGCTGAGGTGATGGGGTGGCACGACAAACTGACACAACAAGATGATGCAATGAGATGATGCAGTGAAGAGCCACAACAAAGAAACATAATGAGAGACACAACGAGTGGGGAGGGGAAGTGACTGGAGCCATTGGGCAGCTCCCTCCCTCGTGGGAGATCTCCAGTTTGGTTCCTGGTGCCTCCTAAAGAGGAGATGAGTATACAACGAACGGACACAGAGAGGAGACAGCGAGCCCTGCGAGAGGGGCCAAGAAATAAATTTTAAAAAAATTTTGTAGAGCAGTTGTAGATTTACAAAAACATTATGCAGAACGTACAGAATTCCCATATATCCCCCGTCCCCCAACACAGTTTTCTCAATTATTAACGTTTTGCATTAGTGTGGTACTTTTGTTACAGTTATTGAACCAATATTAGTCCAATTATATTATTAACTAAAGTCCATAGTTTACATTAGGTCTTACTCTTAGTATGCTGTAGAGTTCTGCTTTTTAAAGATATTTTTTGTAGTAACATAAATACAACGTAAAATTTCCGATGATCTACTTTCAAGCATATAATTCAGTAGGGTTAATTGTGCTACCATCAACACCACTAATTCTGTTCTTTTTTTTCTTTTTGGCAAAACTTGAGATAATCCCTTTCTAAATGTTAAATGAGAATCAAAGCTAAAAAAACCACTCATCTGAATTGGATGACAAAGAGATTGTTCGTGGGGTTTTCCCCAGCCATGCTCTGTGGTCAGAGAACTGGTCTTAGCAGTCAGGTTTCCAGAACTTCTCACCACCTATTCTTTTATTTTAATTAAAAAAACCCCAAAACTTTCTTATTTTAAAACAACTTCAAATTTATAGGAAAATTGCAAAAATAATACAAAAAACAACACACAGAGCTCCAATATACATCCTGATATCCAGGTTTACTAGCCTTTAGCATTTTACTACATTTATGATATCATTCTGTCATCTAATCTCTCTGTGTCTATCCCTCTATCTTATCTAAACATTTGAGAGTAAGTTGCATACATCATGCTCCTCCAACACTTAACACTTCCAGGTACATTTCCTGAGAACCAGTATACTCTTTATGCTACCACCCTAAGTACAGACGTCACGCTCGAGGCGAACACTGACAAAAGCACACAGACCATATTCCAACTTCATTCATTCTTAAAATTAATTTAAAAAAATTTTAATTTTAGTAACATATATACTGCCCCAAATTTCCCCTTTTAGCCACATTCAGACGTATAATTCAGTACTTTAATTACAGTTGCAATGTTATACTACCATCGCCTCCATCCATTACAGAAACCAAAACGTTTCCATCATCTTAAGTTCATTTTACTTTTTATCTTATCACATAATGTCAGTCATCAACTGATTATAACTTATGCAAAAGTCTAAGAAAGGATAATGATAATAAGAGATAATAATATTATTAACATATAACTTAACTTTATGTTATATACTCATAGAATAATAAGAGAATAATTTAAAAATCCCTTTTGAAATACTCTACTCACTGTGATATGAGCATTTTAGAAACCCAGGATTGAAAATGTCCAGATCTTAAAGAGTCACCTTAGGAAGCCAGCACCTTTGTTTAGAAAATGGAGGAAAAAATAATTTGTTTTGTCCTCATCGTTGAATGCGATTACAGATACATTAGAATTCTGTCCCAGCCAAGGAGCCTGTGCTTTCCTACATGTTGGTGTGGGCAGCCTGAGGTGTAAAATCCGAGAGAGAACATCAAACAAAGGGTGTGTGGGCTGAAAATGGGGAGAGTAGGAGCCCTCGGCGAGTGGCAAGGCTGGCTCTGGCCCAGGCTCCTGGCTCTGCGCGCGGATGTGTCTCTGATTCATTTATTCCTTTGGAACCCCGATTCCGTTTCCTTGCTCTTCTGTACAGGAACTCTGGGTTGTTTCTGCCAAGAGCGTCGATTTTCCTGTTCAGCCCCCTGGGACGTAGCGGGCAGTTTTCTGGACCTGGGGAGGAAAGAGACCTTCTCTCCGTTGCTTCCACAGGAAAATCACGGGGCTCAGAAGCAGCCCAGCTCCCCTGGCCTGTTCCTAACCGGGACGATGACTGCCAAGTTGGAGAATTGGGCCACATAACCTCTAAGAGTTTTAAAATCTCAAGCACTTCCATGAGCCAAAGAACGATGGTTCTGAGACCTCTTCATAGCAATTGTATTTTATGAATTATGTAGGATGGATTGGAGGGGGAGAGTACGGGGTTTGAAAATCCAATTAGGAGCCTCATGGGAGTGACAGCAAGAATGGAAAGGTGGGGACAAATTTAAGAGACTCTGTGACAGTTTGAAGCTGGGTAGGTCCCAGAAAATCCTGTTCTTAAAACCAGTCAATCCCTGTATGTGTAAATGTAATGTGTGTATGTATTTTTAATTATTAGATTCAGTTAAGGAAACTTCCTTTTGATTATTTGATTTGATTTTGAAAGAAGCTTAAGATTACATAAATGTTATACGAAAAATACAGGGGGATCCCCATCTACCCCCCCCTTTCCCCCCCCCACCTCCCCCCATTAACAGCATCTTTCATTAGGGCAGCACATTTGTTACAATTGAAGAACACACATTGAAGCACTGCTGCTAATCACAATCTATAGTTTACATTATGGTTGACACTTTGCACCACACCATTTTATAGGTTTCGACAGAATGTACAGTGGCCTGTGTCTGTCATTGCAATGTGATGCAGAATAATTCCAATTCCCAAAAATGCCCCACGTCACACCCAAGGTGAGTCTTAATCTTCTTGCTGGAGTCCTTTATAAATGGAGGTATAAAAAAAAACCCACAGACACAGGAAAACTCCACAGACAGAGAGGAATCCACTAAGCAGAGAGAACACCATGAGAGCAAGAAGCTGACAGCCACCCGGCCCGGGGGAGAAGGCGGGGACCGGCAGAGCTGCCATTGCGCCAGCCACGTAGCCGGAGTCCAGGATGGCCGGCGGCTAGCCTTCGGGGAAAGGGCTCTGCCTGATGCCTCGATGTGAACATTTCTCTCAGCCTCAGAACTGTACACTTTTCAGCTAATAAATTCTATTGTAAAAGCCAACTCATTTCTGGTATGTTGCACTGGCAGTCTTTAGCAAACTCAAATGGACCCCATAGAAACTGAAATGAGAGCATTTAATCCCCCGCTACAGGGAAAGGAAGTAGTGAAAAGTCTTTGTGAAAACACGAAGCAGGGTGGCACGGAAGTGGCGGTACCATTAGGAGACACTCAGAAAGAAGAGGAGACGGCTGCAGCCCCAACTCTGCCCTGAGTTCCGATGATGTGTTTGGTGCTGAGGAAACAGTGTGGCCTGTGTGAAGAGCTGGGGTGGAGCCAGAGTGTGGTCTCAGGACTGCCTCCTACAACCCCCCAGCTTCACTGCGGGGAGGTGGACGGTGGAAGGAAGAGGACAGGCGGAGCAGGAAGATGAGAGGGTGCAGAACCGAGGGAAAGAGAAGGACATGTTTGATGTGCATTTTGGTTTAAAGTATGCTAGGTTCTTTTTTTTTTTAATTAATTAACTTATCTCTCCCCCTTCCCTCCTTTGTCTGCTCTCTGTGTCCATTTGCTGTGTGTTCTTCTGTGTCTGCTTGTATTCTCACTAGGCAGCTCTGGGAACTGATCTTGGGACCTTCTGGAGGGGGAAAGAAGTGATCATTCTCATGCACTATCTCAGCTCCCTGATATGCTGCATCTCTTATTATTTCTCTTCTGTGTCTCTTTTGGTTGCGTCATCTTGCTGCACCAGCTCTCTGCGTGGGCCAGCACTCCGCGTGGGCCGGCACTCCGCGTGGGCCGGCACTCCGCGTGGGCCGGCACTCTGCGTGGGCTGGCACTCCATGTGGGCCAGCACTCCGCGTGGGCCAGCGCCACACGGGCCAGCTTTCCTTCACCGGGAGGGCCTGGGCATCGATCCCTGGACCTCCTATATGGTAGATGGGGGCCCAATTGCTTGAGCCACATCTACTTCCCTGCTAGGGTCTTTTAAGTTGTGGAAAATGACTCACCTCCGATTATCTTAAGGGATGAGGCTTAATGCAAGGTGACTTGGTGAACCGAAGAAGGGCTTTCAGCACCGAAGTACCCACCAGTGTTAGTAGTGAACAACTTGAAAATATACCCCACTCAGTTCAGGATCCAACTGGTGAATGCCCTTCTTCTGAGACAGGATCTGACTGGAACACCTCTGTCTGTCACGTTTATTTCCTATAATAAATGTGTATTATTTTTATAAGTAAAAAATACATACCTTTTGAGCAATAGCAACAATTTGAAAAGGCTATGATATGAAATTTTATTTTTTAAAACATTGCAAACAAGAAGGAACACCCCTGCCTTGGCTATACTCAGGGCCCAATAGTTCTTTTTAAAAAATATATTTATTATTATGTGGATTGAACCAAGGACCGCATATGTGGGAAGTGGGTGCTCAGCTACGGAGCTGCGTCCACTCCCCAGTGAGAGTTGGGATTTTTTATTGTGTGTTTGTTTTTAGGAGGTCCTGGGGATCGAACCCCAGACCTTGTACATGGGAAGCCGGTGCTCACCCACTGAGCTACATCTGCTCCTCACACCATAGTTCTTTTTTTATTTTTAAAGACTTATTTATTTTTCCCTCTCCCCCCTTGTTTCGTGCTTGCTGTCTGCTCTCTGTGTCTGTTCGCTGTGTGTTCTTCTGGGTCTGCCTATCTTCTCTTTAGGTGGCAGGAACCGATCCCAGTAACTTCCAGGTGGGAGACAGGCACTCAATCTCTTGCACCACTGCAGGTCCCTGGTCTGCTGTGTCTCTTATTATCTCTCCTCTGTGTCTCTTCCTATTCTGTCATCTTGCTGGGCCAGCAACCTGCATGGGCCACTCTCTACTCGGGCCAGCTCGCCTTCACCAGGAGGCCCCAGGAATCGAACCCTGGACCTCCTATATGGTAGACGGGAGCCCAGTCACTTGAGCCACATCTGCTTCCCCCTATCATCTTTTAAAGTACAGTATTAAGATGCTTTAAAGAGAGATCCTAAATTAGCCGATACCTGGTAACTCTGATGTTTATTGCTCACAGCCCCCTCATAGCTCTTGATTTTATGATCAAACCAGATGGAATATAAAATGATAGGCAGTATTTAAAATAACAGCATCAATGTAATAACACATGTTTAAAACCTTCAAAAGTAGGGCAGTTACAACCGATTGTCCTACATTACAGTAGCCATTTGAAACTAGTCTTATACAATTAGTGTGACCTACCCCTGATCTGCCTTGGGCAGGTCTGGGTTGTGCCCACTGTCCAGGCATGTTAGCTTGCCCCTTTCCACTCTCAAAGCCCTGGTTAACTGTGGTTATTCTATGTAATTAATTGCAGAATAGTTATGTCAAAGAACTTTTATATATTTGATGTACAATCTAGTGAAGGAAATACCGCCAGTCACTAAAATCTGGAAAATGTGGTTATCACAGTACATAATATTAAATTATTTAAATAATTTTCTTTCACTGGGAATTAATGTAAATTTTGTTAACAAATTGAGAGTATCAAGAATAACCCAAAGCAACTTTAGGTGATTTTGAAAACACCCAAGAATGAACATTTAAAAATTTCTTCAAATACGGTTAAGGTTATACAAAGGAAAGTGATAATACACCTAGAATTCTAAAATGGATCATACTAGGTTTCAAGAATGCAGAAATAAATGTTCATGAGTTCATCAACCTATTCTGGAAGATGTATGTTCTAGACAATTTCTAGATGAGATAATAATTCCAAAGACATTCCTTTCGCATTATAAAACAACATAGAAAATTTAACAAATGGCTTAGGTTTTAGGATAGTGGTTAGTAAAACCAGTTTGGTCAGCTAAAATTTTTTTTTATCCATAACACAGAATATAATGATACACTGGCTTATGGTATTACCTCTCTTTAAAACAAGAAAATCCGTAATTTTTAAGAGTTATCAAAGTGACATTTAAAAAAGAGAACAAAAGATTTTCTAGGCAATTGTCAAAGAAGAGGGGCATTCTGAATAAATCTGGTAAATTCAGACTGGCCACATAGGATCAGTTTGTGAAACACAATACCTATTGTACCCCAAATAAATAAACTTTATAAAAACCAACCAATTTCTGGTATTTTGTATCAGCACCCCTTTGGCTGACTAATACAGAATTTGGTAAGGAGGAGTGGGGAAGTGCTTTTGCAATTACTGAAATGCTGGAACAGTTTTATAAATGGGTAAGGGGTATTTTCTGGACGAATTTTGAGATGCTTGGAAGAAAAGACGTACAGTGCTTTGAAGAGACTGTTGATAGCAATATGGATGCTAAAGAGACTTTTTATGATGACTTAGAAGAAAATGATGTAACTATTATTGGAAACCGGAGGAAAGGCAATCTGTGTTTTAAAGTTGCAGAGAACTTAGCAAGACTAACTCCTGGTGTATTTTATGGAAGGCAGCATTTGAAAATGGCGAGCCTGGGCATTTAGCTGAAGAACTAGCCAAAGGAAACTTGGAGAACGTAGCTTGTCTTCTCCTTGCAGCTTACAGCAAAATGCTAGATAAGCGAGATAAGCTAAGAACTGGATTGTTGGGTACAAAGAAAACAGAAACTGATTCTGGAAATTCCAAACCTCTGGAAATCAGGCTTCCAGATGAAAGTGTCCCTTTGGAGGACTTAACAAAACTTGGAACATGTAAATCGGGATGGAAAGTGTAGTTTTGTCGGAAAGACTTGTGGAAAGTCTTACTGTCTGACGGCTTGGACCCTTGATTCCTGCGTGCTAAACCAACAGACTTTTTGAGCTGTGTAAACAAAACCACTGTCCACCTGGAATAAAAAGGACATGGAAAGGAGAGATTGAAGGAGAAACAGCTTGAAGAGGAAAACCATGGAAGCTGAGATCTGGAATTAGGACATCACCTTGGGCCAAGAGAGGAACCCCACCCATGTGTACAGAGAGGGTGAGTTTGCCCCAGCAGTTGAAGAGGTTGGATGTTCCTGTCCAATGTTCTGGGAGAATTTTGCTGCCTCAGGGTGCAGAGAGGGTGGAGCACATTCCCCAAGGATTAGGGAGGTTAAGATCAGCACCCCACAGGTCTGAGAGGGATGGGCCTGTCCCCCAAAGGTTAGAGAAGGCCAGGTGGTCAACTCGTTGCTCTGAGAGGGTTGAGCTTGTTTGCCAAAGGTTAGGGGGAATGTTGTCTTCACATCACTGTACAGGAGAGGTTAGGACTCTAACCCAGGTGGTGGACTTGGTCCAGTGGATAGGGCGTCCGTCTACCACATGGGAGGTCTGCGGTTCAAACCCCGGGCCTCCTTGACCCGTGTGGAGCTGGCCCATGCACAGTGCTGATGCGCGCAAGGAGTGTCGTGCCACGCAGGGGTGTCCACACGTAGGGGAGCCCCACACGCAAGGAGTGCGCCCCGTAAGGAGAGCTGCCCAGCGTGAAAGAAAGTGCAGCCTGCCGAAGAATAGCGCTGCACACACAGAGAGCTGACACAACAAGATGACACAACAAAAAGAAACACAGATTCCCGTGCCGCTGATAACAGAAGCAGACAAAGAACATGCAGCAAATAGAAACAGAGCACAGACAACCGGGGTGGGGTGGGGGGAGAGAAATAAATAAATACACAAATCTTAAAAAAACAAAAAACTCTAACCCAAAGTTTTGGTGAGGTGTGGCAATCACCCCAACACTCTTGGAGGGAGAGGTCTGGAGCTTGGTGGACACCTAGATGCTTGAAGAGGGTGGAATAAAAAAAAATGGCTGTTGGGCAAGCCAATGGATAGGGCGGGTCCCCATACTGCCCCAAGGAGAAGAAACCATCATCTTAAGAATGGCTCTCAGACTGAAATTGAATGGAGGATTCCCTGCAGGTTTACTGAACTCTAGAGGACCCGTTACTCATGTTTTTCTCCCAATTTCTCCTTATTGTTATGAAAATGGTTATCCTATGTTTGTCCATTTGTGTATTGGTAACAGATAAATTGTTTCTTAAGTTTCAGAGGTCTGTAGCAGACAGGATTTTGCCCCAAGACAAACTGTATTTCTTTACATTGATTGTAATATGATTTAGAACTTCATTGGTACTGATTTAATGTTTTAGTTTTTTCCCCAATATTATAATGTCTTTTTGGAATTCAGAGGGTGGAGTGTAGCACTTTGATATGGTTATGAATTCCAAAAATAGATATTGGATTATGCTTGTAATCTGATCTGTACCTGGGCATGACTGAGCTATGATTAGGGTGTTGAGTCCTCATACCTTGGTGGGTGGGGACTCGTTGAGGGTTTTCTGATGTTGGAGTTTTGATATTGGAGTTTGATGCTGAAGACTTAAACTGGAGCCCTGGGAAGTCAGCACACAGAAGAAAGAAAAGCCAGCCCCAGGAAGAAAGGAACCTTGAGCCCAAAGAAAAGCAAGCCCCAGGAATGTAGGAACCCAGGAAGCCTGAACCCTTGCAGACGTCGGCAGCCATCTTGTTCCAAATAGACTTCAGTGAGGGAAGGAACTTATGCCTTATGGCCTAACCCAAATAAATACCCTTTATAAAAACCAACCAAGTTCTGGTATTTTGCATCAGCACCCCTTTAGCTGACTAATACTCCTATATCATCTCTACTAAACATTACAGAAAATGAAAACAGAACGAGATAGTAGAAGGGTGCTTTAAAAGAACATTTTCAGAGAACCGGATTTCTTAATTATTTTTCCTATTCACTTCAGTATATTTCTAATTCATTCATGACATAGTACATGTTTATATTTTAAAGTAACAAGACTACTAGTAAAACTGAATGTCAAGGCATCAATACATCTGCATCCTTTGAGACTAATCTTTGGATTTCTGTTCTTCTGATTCTTGTGACCATTTCCAGGATTTCAATGAAGTTTCTGTTGACAATGATCATGCAGTAGCAACAAAAGCATCTCTAAATGCTAGAGGTGACTTGAAACCATCCTGTGGAGTCCTTCTGGCTTGGTGATTTATACAACATTGCCATCCTCTGCTTTCCATCCCAGTGAAAGATTAGCCTTACTGTAGCGGCATGTCCCCAGCTTTCCCCTGAAGCAGGAACCAGTGAGGCCTGGTTTCTATCAAACTCTGCTGTCATCTGATTGGTTAAAATGACAGCTAATCTGTGGTTATTTGCAAGATGGATCATTCGCTGGGCTAGGCCATTTAGCAATGGAGTACCAAGGAATGGGCCATTTAGGTCATGACCAAAAGGAAAAGCAGTATTACCCACTCCCACTAATTGAAACTTTGAGTGTTTTGTAAGGAAACCCAGAAGGAGATAAATTTGAGCCAAAAGTTCTGTGTGCTCATGACAACGAAGATAAGAAATATGGGAAAGAATATTTTCAAGAGTGAAATCCTCCAAAGCTTTTCGGGGCTCCTCTCCCCTATATGTTCCTGCTATGAGATGAAGATGCCGAGTGCAGGCAGTAGGAAGCTCTACCAATCTGTCCACCATAAAACATCCCTCTGTATCAATAAAAATGGCTTCAGGGGAGCGGGCAAAGCTCAGTGATGGAGCATCTGCTTCCCATGTAGGAGGTCCTGGGTTCAAGCCCCGGTACCTTCTAAAATAAACAAACAAAAAATGGCATCCCCTGCCACTCCTCCAAAACATTATGGTGTCTGCACTCGATGGCCAGTTGTACACTTTGCTGAGCTCTGAGGGTTTCACCTCCAGGGGCTCCTTGGCATCTGGAAATCCGTAGAGACTAATTTTGCCCACACCACCGTGGACAATGGCCAACTCCCTAAATCCCGCTGCCCAAATCCCATTTCAACGTGGGATTCTTGATCTCGGCCGCCATTGGCCCAACTCTGCCCCCCACCAGGTGCGAATCAGTGTTGTAGAGCCATTTTGTGAAGCTCCAATACTTCATCAGCCAGTGAGCCCATGGCCTGCCTAAGTGGGGGGAGACTTTTCTAAGTCTAAAGCTACCTTGTCTAATACCATATGCAATTTTATAGAGTATCTTCCAGCACAGGGGATACCTGCCACGGTGCCAAAGGGAACTATACCAAGAGTTTAGCCTGGGTTATGGGTTTTCCCATGATCTGTTTAGAGCTGATTCTAGTCTGACAATAGTTCCTCCATGGGTCTGTAGAGTATGGGAAGAGGTCATGAAAACCTTGATGCTTCTAATTTCCCCTTTTGGAAGCTTATCCTAAATTGCTATTTCAGGAACAGCAGAAGCTATATAATCAGGAACTAATGCAATTTATGAGGAGTACTCTGCATGTCTTGTATCCACGTACAAAATTATGTCCTTAAAGCACTTAAGAAGGGTATCTATTGCCTTTAAGGAATGGGGTATTGGTGTGTAAAGTTAACTGGGTGTAAACTCCAGAAGGAATATCATAATCATCCTATCTTCCTTGTTATTTGATATTTTAGTATTCCCATTTAACCAACACTTTCCTTTGCCTGACCTTTCAGTCAAGCAGAAATTTGTGCTTTTAGTGGAATAAGTTACATTATTAAAACCTTGGGGTGCTTCAAGAAAAAGGGTGTCTCTACAGGGTAGCTGACCCCTAGAGCGTGTCCTGTCTATGAAAGTAAACGGAGTCTTGCCATGTAGAAACTGAACATGTACTATGTCTTACAGGGTGAGCATTGTTACCTGTCTGGTTTCTAGTAACAATACCACATTTCCTGCGTTAGAGAGGCCACTTCATATTTCCAGTCTCAGGGGGGCTATTAAGGCACAGGCCAATATCATTCCAAAAAGGGGATCTGGTTGCATATTTGATGTTTCCCATCAGGGCTAAGCCTACAGGAGTAAGGAGGATGGTAATTAGGGGAAAATCTATTTAAGGGCTAAACGAGGGATGGACATAGATCCAGCTGTGACTCTGATTGATTTCGTTTGCTAGGAAGTGTGCTAGAAGGACAAAGGAATTGTATTTAAGGCAGAAGTATACAGGGCCGAGATAGGGTAAAGTGGAGATAAAAGAAAATCATGGGAAAGGTTGGGTATTCTTGAGGATGCCATTATAAAGGGTACAGGATGAATAAAAGAATGTTTAGACAGACAGTGAGATGGAAAGTAAAAAGAATAAGATAAGGAAATTTGGGTAAGTCTTGGTCTGTGGTCTTGGGCATCATCTACTTGTACTTTGGTCTTGAGCAGAATTGTCTACCTGAGATGCTGTCTGCTTGTGGAATCCTTGTGTGAATTTTAGCTTGAGATCCAACATGGGGGTAATGTTTCATGGGCTTGGAGCACGTTTCCATTGTGACAGATGAACCCGCGAGCCAATCTCCTGTTGCTTCACTGCCATAGTGGTGGTCAAGACTTGATAATGTCCTTCCCATCTAGGTTCTAGAACAGTCTTTCCTTGATGTCTTTTCCAGTACATCAATTCGTGGGTTGAAGGTCATGTACAGTTAGCTGTGGAGGAATCTTGGGAAAGGCGGTCTAGATCTGTGAATGGGGGATGTGGGAGTGTGCGTTAGTCCCTCACGATAATCAGCAACTTCCTGTTCTAATAGGTCAGAGTTCAATAAAGTGGGAGAAATAATGAGGCTCTGCTTTCATAGGGGATTAGCTGGCATTTTCCCAATGGACTGGATCTTACAGCTGTCAAGGCAAAGAGAAGAACCTTAGGCAAAGGCAGAGAGAGGGATTCAAATAATTGCGTTAATTTTGTTCATTCTACCTTTCTTTTTTAAAGATTTATTTTTTTTATTAATCCCCCCACCCATTGTTTACAGTCGCTGTCTTCTCTCTCTGTCCATTCGCTGTGTGCTTTCTGTCTGCTCATCATCTCTTTAGGAGGCACCGGGAACCGAACCTGGGACCTCCCATGTAGGAGAGAGGCCTTCAATCGCTCGAGCCACCTCAGCTCCCTGATTTGTTGTGTTTCTCATTGTCTTCCCTCTTTGTGTCTTGTTGTTGCCTCATTTTGTTGCATCATCTTGCCAGGCCTGCCCATTGTGCCTGCTCTCTGTCTTGCTTGTCTTCTCCAGGAGGCACTGGGAACCGAACCTGGGACCTCCCATGTGGTAAGTGGGAGCTTAGTCACCTGAGCCACATCTGCTTCCCTCTACCTTTCTTTTCAATGAAGATGGTGGGGACAGTGAACTTTGGGTTGATGGATAAGGCCTTGCAAATTTCCTTGATTACAGTTCTAGTAAACTGGGAGCCTCTACCACTTGAGAGAATAGCAGGAATTCCCCAGGAGGGAAAACAAAGTCTAATCATTTTTTATCTACTGTGGGGGCAATAGTCTTTTGACAAGAGAAAGCCTCTACCATCCAGAAGATAGGCATATGACAGCAAGGACATATTCATATTCCAAAGAAGGGGGTAGCTGTTTAAAGTCCATTTGAAGAGGTCCAAAGAGACCCTTATTAGTTGACATATTTGACCCCATTCCACCCTTAAAATTTGACCAGGGTTATGTTAATTGCCAGGTGGAACATAATTACATACTCGTCTTGTTTCTTATATAAAGTTCTTTCTTCTTTTATTGTCAGAGATGAATCTCTGGCCTGAAACTGTTAAGAAGCATCAGAGTAAAACAATTTACACAAGAAAATTTGGTTCCTTTTGTGTCATGTAGCATTTTTTTAAAAGAATAACTAAAAATATGACCAATAACACTATCTTCTATCACGCAGATCAGTAACAGGACATATTGTGGCCAATGAAAAATATTTTCAAATATCCAGGAATTTTATATGATCTCTAAATATTTATATGAATAACATTTTACACATACAAATTTAACCAGCAAAGTGTTAGAAAATTCCTTTTAATTTGACAACACTTCCCAAGCAACTCATACCATACCAAATGAACCTAACTATCTCTAGCCCCTCTTTTTTTATGAGGTGAAAGAACAAATCCTTTGCATTTTTCCAGGGCCCTCTGGAAAATCCCGAAGACACTCTGAAATACAAAAGAATGTCATTTAGGGTTTGATTTTTTAAAAATCTTTTATCAATTTTATTGATACACATTATAATAAAGCATACAGCCATCCAAAGTGTAAATAAATGGTATTTGGTATAATCACATAGTTACGCATTTTCATCATTTCAATCATTATTAGAGCATTTTCATTAATCCAATAATAATAATAAACAAAAAACAAAGAAAGCTCTACCCCTTAATAATTATCTCTCAGTCTCTCTCTGCTCCCCTTGCCATACACAGCTGCTATTCTGTTTCTGACATTCTAATTTATTTGTACTTATATTTTATATGAGTGGAGTCAAAAATACATAGTACCTTTTGTCTAGTTTCTTTCACTTTGTTTATCTCCTTGTCTTTTTACCCTTAATGGGAGATTATTAATATATTACCATATACCACTGTCCATATTTTGCTTTAAGGTTTTGATTTTGAGAAGGCAAAAGATCCAAAGTTGTTTGGAGTTTGAACATTTGGCTAAATAGGATCATACGTCACTGATAAACAATAGTTGGTTACCTACCTAACCAAAGTGACAACAGAAGATTATAAATATACATTATATATAAATATAGGCAGTAACATGATCATAAAAAGAAAGTTATTTTATAAGTGAGAAGACTTGTTCACTTAAACAAGTGCCTTTAGGATGATAAAGTCAATATCAGTATCAATGATGATATTATTCTGATAAGTCATAGACTCTTTGCCTTCTAGGCAGATTCCTACGATGATTAAGAAAAATCTTTTAGTACCTCTCACAAAGAACAGAACAATACTCCAAGAAAATGTCACTTCAACAGAGAGAAAAACAAATTCTAGTTTTGCATGAATATACTGTCTGATTTGAAAGTTCTTTAAAAATCTCATAAATAAAGCCTACCAACTCTTAGTCAGCATTCACCATGACAAACACAGTTCATTTCCACAAAACTCCTACAACTTTATGTATCCATTTAAAAGTTTTGGCCTACGCTTTCCTGTTTCTCATTCTGCAATATCCAGTCAATTTACTTTAGAACAAAACTACTCTTTTCCCTTAACAAAAATGTATCCTGCATACCTTACAAACCTAAGTTTCAAAAATGATCTTGGAAATCATTTTCTTTTTTTTTTTTTTGATTGTCATTTTACTGGTAATTGTTTTCATGATAACACCCTACAAAACACAACTACTGAATAACGTTTGTCAGAATAATAGATCAAATTGGTTAAACAGAAGTTTACGTTTTTCCTCATTTTAAATATCTAGGAGAGAGAATGGTAGCATATCTGATCGGTAAGCCTGTATAAATTTAGGAAGAACATACCCAAGTCTAATCAAATTGCATACTTGAACTGTATTTAAATGATAATGCAAAAGGCATAGATGTTTTTACTTAACTACCAATATTAAACTAGTCCTGTTTGCCAAAGGTTCACCTAGATTAGGTTGCGCTGGAGTTTCAGAACATTTGGATTTGGAGGAGTGAGTTATCCATAGGGTGACCTCAGAGATCCCCTGGAGAAGTCTCCCCCCAGGAGCAACTAGTAAAAGGACACTTGCTGGGAACTCTGGAGTAAGTTAGAGCCCAGATAATGATGCCAGAAATGCTGAATTTAAGTAAAACACCAAAGTCAGGTAGGAGATGTATGATCTCGACCACCACCAAGATCCCTCCCACCTGGTCCCGAGCAGCGCCTGCTGTGGGTGCAGACAGCAAAGCCGCGCACAGCAGCATGTGGGAACCCTCTGCCTATCCAGGCACAGGGCCCACGTCTGCAGAGACCCATAGTGGAACCCAAGAGCTGAGGAGCGCTGCCTACAGAAGGCTCCAGGGAAAAAGGGGCCTGCAGCAGGACTGTTGGCCAGAGATGCACACACGCAACCCAGCCTGTTTGCTGCACCAGCTACCTGCAGAATGGACCTTTCTGGACTGATGCCTTCTGGAGCAAGATGCCCTAACGGAGAAGAAACCACCGGCAGAAAGCCTCCTGGAAAACGAAAGGCGGGCGGGGCGAACTGCTGTAAGATGGGATGGGTCCCAGAACTGAAAAGTGTAATGAAAAGAGGGCACAGAGTGAGGGAGAGAATTTAGACAAATCATAGGAGCTGGGGAGAAAATTTTGTACAATAATAAACAGAATAGATCAAGATTTATGGAGAAGGGAAGGAGGATTTCTCCCAGAGGTAAAAAAAAAATTGCATACAAGAGGGCAATTTTTAAAATGTGGGGGCAAATGTGGCTCAAGCTGTTGGGCACCCGCCTCCCACATGGTAGGTCCTGGGTTCAGTTCCCAGTGCCTCCTAAAGTAGACGAGCAGATGCCACAACGAGGAGATGCTGCAATGAGCAGATGCTGCAATGAGCAGATGCTGCAACAAGCAGACACCACAACCAGCAGATGCCACAACCAGCAGACAGCACAGCCAGCAGTGAGCAGATGTGGTTCAGGTAGTTGGGCACTTGCTTCTGACATGGGAAGTTTCAGTTTTGTTCCCGGTGCCCCCTTGAGAAGATGAGCAGACAATGAGTAGACAGACAAAGGAGCCATCTCAGGGGGTAATAAAAAAAAGATTAAAAAAGATTGTACCTAGGGGAGTGGGGGTAGCTCAGTGGCTGAGCACTGCTTTGCACGTATGAGGTCCTAAGTTAAATCCCTGGTATGTCCTAAAAAAAATTGTACCGAATATCCAGAGCAAGAATCAGAGGCAGAAGAGCTGAGAAAATGTGAACCATTAAACAGGGACTACTCTAAAGGTCCAGTATAAGGTAGGTCAAATGTCCAAGAGGAGACAAGACAAAGCTAATCAGCAGTAAAACTCTAGGCAAGGAAGAGAAACTGACCCTCAGAGTTAACACATCAAAATAATCAGATGGCCAGACATTACCAGCCAGGAAAACAGATGTGACTCAACCAATTGGGCTCCCATCTACCATATAGGAGGTCCAGGGTTCGATACCCAGGGCCTCCTCGTGAGGGCAAGCTGGCCCATGTGGTGAGCTGGCCCACGTGGGGTGCTGGTCAACCCAGGAATGCAGTGCTGTGCAGGAGTGCTGGCCGACACAGATTGCTGGAGCAGCAAGATGATGCAACAAGAGACACAGAGGAGAGAAAATAACAAGACATAGCATTACAGGGGGTTGAGGTGGTGCAAGAGAGTGATCACTTCTCTCCCATTCCAGAAGGTCCCAGGATCAGTTCCTGGAGCGGCTTAATGAGAATACAAGCAGACACAGAAGAACACACAGCGAATGGACACTGAGGGCAGACCACAGGGGGGAAGGGGATAGGGGGAGAAATAAATAAAATAAATCTCTAAAAGAAAAAAAAAATTACAAGCCATACAAGAAACAGGAAGACATGGCTCAGTCAAGGGAACAGAAGGGAACATCAGAGGAGACACAGGATTGGGAAGAACTAATCAAAGAATTTCAAACAAATTAAATCAAAGTGAAAGAAAACATGGATGGAAATAAACTAATGGTGGATGTAGAGCTAAAGGATATTGTAACAGGGAAGCGGACTTGGCCCAGTGGCTAGGGCGTCCGTCTACCACATGGGAGGTCCGCGGTTCAAACCCCGGGCCTCCTTGACCTGTGTGGAGCTGGCCCATGTGCAGTGCCAATGTGCGCAAGGAGTGCCCTGCCACTCAGGGGTGTCCCCCGTGTAGGGGAGCCCCACACACAAGGAGTGCACCCCGTAAGGAGAGCCGCCTAGTGCGAAAGAAAGTGCAGCCTGCCCAGGAATGGCACCGCACACACGGAGAGCTGACACAACAAGATGATGCAACAAAAAGAAACACAGATTCCCGTGCCGCTGACAACAGAAGTGGACAAAGAAGAACATGCAGCAAATAGACACAGAGAACAGACAACTGGGTGGGGGGGGGGCGGGAAGGGGAGAGAAATAAATAAATAAATCTTTTTTTAAAAATTAAAAAAAAATAAAAGATATTGTGACAGTTTGAGATTGTTTTATGACTCCCCAAAAGAAAGTTTGTGTTTGTAAACTAATCTGTTCCTCTGGGTGTGGTATCCTTTGATTGTATTAAGTTCAGTGAGGGGCTTCTAATTAAGTGAACTTGATAAAATCAGTTTAGGGCTCCTAACTGGGCTGTCAGTAAGGCGTGACTCAGGTTGAGTCCCTGCCCCCTTGGTGGGTCAATGTAAATGGACACTCACTCAAGAAGACACACCAGAAGAGAGAGAGCTCTGTCATTTTTTATCCTGGGGTCCCAGCCATTCACCTGATAGTTTGCAGCTCACCTTTGGAAGAGAGCCAAGACTGATACAGAAGGCCAGGAAAGAAACGTGCCCTAAGCCAGGAGAGAGAGGAAGCCCTGAGATGCAAGCCCTATTCCAAACTGCAGCTGAAAGGAAGCCCGGAGGGGAAGACCAAACCCTTGCAGAGATCAGCGGCCATCTCGCTTCAACACATGACAATGACCTTGGTGAGAAACCAACCCTGAGTTGGACTCTTTAGGCCTTGTAACCTTAAGTTTTTACCCCAAATAAATATCCCTTATAAAAGCCAATGTGTTTCTGGTACTTTGCATCAGCACCCCTTTAGCAGACTAATATAGATATTAAGACAATATGTGACCAAAAGAAGAATTATAAAGTTTGAAAAGAAACATAACTGAAAATCATGGGGATGCAAGGCACAATAATGGAGATTAAAAATACATTAGAGGGGCAAGCAGATGTGGCTCCCGCCTACCATATGGGAGGCCCTGGGTTTGCTTCCCAGGGCCTCCTGGTGAAGGCTGGCTCGCCCGGCCCACAGAGAGCCAATGGCCCATGCCCAGCTGATGGCCTGTGCCCACGAAGAGCTGGTGCAGCAAGATGATGCAATAAAGGGAGACAAGCAGACATAGAAGAACGTGCAGCAAATGGACATAGAGAGCAGACAGCAAGCAAGCGGCTGGGTGGGGGATAAATTTTAAAAAATACATTAGATGGAGTGGATGTGGCTTAAGCGGTGGAGCTTCCACCTCCCACATGGGAGGGCCTGAGTTCAGTTCCTGGTGCCTCTGGAAAGAACAAAAACAACAAGCAAAACAAATGAAAAGACCAACTCAGGGAAGCTGATGTGGTTCAGTGGTTGAGCACTGTCTTCCCATATACGAGGTCCCAGGTTCAATCTCCCCATCCCCAGTACATCAAAAAAAATTATATTAGAAGGAGCAAATGTAGCTCAAATGGTGCAGCACCTGCTCTGCATGTATGAGGTCCTGGGTTCATTCCCTGGTACCTCCTGAAAGAAATGCATTAGAGGCCTGCAATATCAGATTTGAACACGCAGAAGAAAGAATCAGCAAAATATAAGCTAGGATAATAGAAAGCATACAGTCAGAAAAACAAATAGAAAAAAGAATAGAAAAAATTGAGCAGTGTGTCATTTGAGTGACAGCATGAAGCTTACCAAAACACATCATGGGTATGAGAAGGAGAAGAGAAGGAAAGAGGATTAGAAAGAATATTTGAGGAGGCGTGTGAGAGAGGCAGGTGGAGAAGATCACTGGAAAGATCCAGAAGTGAGGCTAGCGTCCACCCTTGCCCTGGCCCCCAGTGCCCACCCAACTGACCCACCCCAGCCATGAACAAGATCGTTCTCGCCTTCAACAAGTTCTACCAGCCCTACGATGAAGATCCACAACTACAGAGCATCAGGCAGACTCTTCATCTTGTATCTAAGAGATGAAAATGTTTGCAGTTTCCTCTGAGGATTGTTTACAGGAGCAACTGATGATGGACGTTAAGCCACAGTATACTTTGACTTCTGTGTGGATTCTTCAGAAAGTGAGGCTGGCTCTTTAGATCTAATTCAAGTGTTTTAGAAACATTAGACAAGTGTTTTGAAAATGTGAACTGGATTTAATTTTCCATGTGGATTACATACACATTCATTCTTGCAGAAATAGTGAAGGAGGGAGTAGATATCCATATTCACAAGAAATAAAGAGGGCCTCTTTCTAGCACCAGATATAAAAATTAATTCAAGATGGATCAAAGGTCTCAATATAAGAACCAGGAATATAAAACTCCTGGGGAAAAAAAATGTAGGGACTCATCTTCAGGATCTTGTGTTAGGGATGGTTTCTTTAGACTTTATATCCAAAATAGAAGCAATGAAAAAAAAATAGGTAAATGGGACTGCCTCACAATTAAAAACTTTTGTGCCATTAAAGGACTTTGCCATAAAAGTGAAGACAACATACTCAATGGGAGAAAATATTTGGAAACCACAAACCCATAAGGGTGTTTTTTTTTAAGAATTATTTTATTTCTTTCTTTCTCCTCAGCCCTCATTGTTTGCATTTGCTGTGTCTGTTTGCTGGTTGCTGGTCTTCTTTTTAGGAGGTCCTGAGAACAGAACCTGGAGCCTCCGATGTGAGCAGGAGGCACCTAATCGATTGAGCCACTTCCACTCCTTGCTTCATTGTGTTTTGTCATTACTTTTCCTTGTGTTTCTTGTTGCATCATCTCATTGCATCAGCTTGCCGTGCCTGCCCGTTGTGTCAGCCCGCTGTCTTGTTCACTGTCTTCTTTAGGAGGCACCAGGAACCAAACGTGGGGCCTCCCATGTGGCAGGTGGGAGCTCAATCACTTGACACACCCACTTCCCTCCAATAAGGGTTTAATGTCTAGAACATATAAAGAAATCAACAACTCAACAACAGAGAGACAAACAACCCAATTTAAAAACAGGAAAAGACTTGCATAAACGTTTCTCCAAAGAGGATATACAAATGGCGAAAAAGTACATGAAAAGATGCTCAACATCACTAGCTATTAGGAAAATGCAAATTAAAAAAACCACAATGAGATACCATTTCACTCACATTAGAATGGCTTCTATTAAAAAACAAACCAGAAAACTACAAGAGCTAAGTGCTGCAAAGGATGTGCTGGTGAGAATGTAAAAGAGTGCAGCCACCAAGCCAGTTTGCCAGTTCCTCAGAAATTCCAAGTATAGAATTACCATATGATCTGTCAATTCCACTACCAGCTATATAAGCAAAACAATTGAAAACTGGGCCTTGAGCAGATATTTACACAACGATGCTCATAGCACAATTGCCAAAAGGTAGAAGCAACCTAAGTTGCTAAGCCCATGAGCTGATGAATGGGTAAACAAATTATGGTATAAACACGCAATGGAATATTATTTAGCCATAAAAAGGGTTGAAGTTGTGATTCATGTGTAAACATGGATGAAGCTTGAAGACATCATGTTGCGTGAAATAAGCCAGACACAAAAGGACAACAGGATTTCTATTTGGGTTGATTGTCAAGTTTTGGAAATGGATGGTGGTGATGGTAGCACAACATTGTGGGTTTAGTCTAAAGCACTGAATTATATATGTGTTTGTCACGGAAAGGGGAAATTCTGTGTTGCATGTATTATCAGAATAAAATTTAAAGGAAGGAAGCGGCTGTGGCTCAATCAGTTGAGCTCCCGTCTACCACCTGGCAGGCCCTGGGTTCGTGTCCTGGGGCCTCCTTGTGACGCAGTGGAGAGCCACCCAGCCCGCAAGCACCGCGGAGAGCCGACTCAGCAAGGTGACACAAGAAAAAGGGAGACGAGCAAAAACGCAGAAGGGTGCGCAGCAAACGGACACAGAGAGCAGGCAGCAAGCAAAGAAGCTGCAAGAGTGGGGAGGGGGATACAAGAAATTAAAAGAAAAAACATAGGACTGTACAACACAGTGAACACTATTGTAAATGATGGATTATAGTTAATAGTATATTTATAATCATGTTCTTTCATGAATTGCAACAAATGTATGACACTAATATAAGGTGTTAATAAGAGAGTGGTTTAGGAACTCTGTATTTTACATATTTTATGCATGATATTTCTGTAAACATTACTGCTCTGACAGAAAAGGTACTAATTTAAGTTATTAAAAAGTTGGATTTAATTGTATGAATACTCTTTTTACATTGGAAGGATTAGAATTTTGGTCTCCTTAATTTCTGGGAATTTAGGATTATTAATTTATATATAAGTTCTTTAAGCAATTTGAGTAGAGCTCTTTTAAGGATTTTTATTTGTTAATTTGGTATTACCATCTGGAGGTGGAAAAATATACAGCAATGAAATGGACAGACAGAAATAGAAAGCTTATAGCTTCAATTAAAAAATTTTCGGCCATGAGTCAGACATAAAAAACCAAAAATCAGAAACACAGAAACACAAACCTCACCAGTGTATATTAAAGAGATGCCTTTCTCTCCTTGCTCCACTCATAAATTTTTATGACAAATTTTGTTCTTGGCAGATGGGACAAGTTAAAATATTTTTTAAAATATGAGGGCTAAAGCTTTCCTATCGTATTTTATGGAGGAGATGTTTCCGATTTTCTTTGCTCTGATGTAAATTCTGAGAAATTTGTCCTATTTCTCAGACCTATTCGTCTCTCAGATTTACTGCAGAAAAAGGAATCTTGTAGTTGCCTTTCCGCATTAATCCAACCAGGTTTTGCCATCCAGGATTTAGCACCTGAGTTTTTTGCTTCTTTCCTTTTTTAGGAGATATGGGGATTGAACCCAGGACATCTACAGGGGAAGCAGTGCCCAAGCACTTGATTTACACCACCCCACACCATCTGAGGTTTTTACCAATATGTGTACAGGTGGATATCGGCCAGGTAGTCCTGGATCATATGCACCCAAAATAATTCTAAATTTTTTAAATGAATGTTTGATGGTCTTATTTTGGGAAATCTTAATTATAACTCTAATTCAGCTCTGGTCCAATGTTTAAATTCTTTTCTAGCAGGCAGCCAGTTTCCATAGAAGGCTTTATCTCTAATGGAGCCTAGACTAGATAATTTCCCTCAGGGTTCAAGAGGAACTGGTTTGGGCAGCTATGGGGGAAAGGCTGGGTACAGGACTGTGGAGGAGGTGTAGGTTTGGTTTGGTTTGGAATTCTTTCCCATTTGTTTTTGGCCCTTTCTTTTTCCAATGAACCTTTACATGAAGCTACGGTGGAGGCAGATGGTTCTCTAGCAGCCTCCAAGAATTTTGGAACCACCCCCCTTTTTTAAGTGCATGATTTTGTTCCAGTGGGATTTCTCAAAGTGGTCACTACAAAGACAAACCATCCTCAGTCAGAGCCACCCACGAGCAGAACGTCACAGATCCACAGAGCGAGTGTATGTAAGAGCAGGAGTTCTGGCAGGAGGAGAGGGAGATTTAGAGCAATTTAGAGCAAAACCCCCCCGTTATGCTGCGGTCAGATGAAATGTCTCTGCACAAAGCCTTTAGACTCAGCCCCCGGGACACTGTTTTAAGCTCAGCGGAATCCCCTGGTGAGTTGGGAGCCCCAGGTGGGTTTCTGGAACAGTGAATATGGAAGGAAGCTCACTACAAACCAGGACCCAAGCTGAGAGTCGGCTTGTCAGGACTCATGGATTCCTAAACCCTGTGTCTCTTAGACTGACAGAAAATTAGAAAGCTGGGGGTGAGGCAGGATGGTGGAGGGAAAGAGATGACTTGAGTCACAGCTGAACACCCAGCAGACAACATGGCCAACAGACAATATGGCAGACAGACAACATGGCTGACAGACAACATGGCTGACAGCTAACATGGCCGACAGCCCACATGGGCATGAGACCTGGCCCCGGAACCTCCCAGAGGGGAGGCTGCCAGAAAGATCCCAGGAGACCCTGTCCATGAGATCCCATTGGGAACATTTTCCGGGGTCAAGAGGAAGCCCTAGATAACTCTGAACAAAAGGCCTCCCCATTGGTCTCCTGAGTGTTAACAGGCAGGGGTTGTAAGGCAGCCAATCAGAGCAGCAAACAGCTGGGGACCCGCCCAACATTCAGAAGGGGGAGGAGCAAAGGTTTTAAAAAGGGCTGACCCGGGCCCCACCCACGTCTCACCCTGTAGTAGGCCCGCACCGGGGTCTGGGGTTGTGTCCTATCTCTTAGCTCCCTTGTCTACCCTATGGCTTGTCCTCAAGTTCTTTTATGTGACATTAGACAAGAACCTAGAACCCCAGAACCCAGTGCTTTCTGCTAACAAAGTCAGAGTGGAGTTTGCAGACTGCAGCATTGTATTCCAGACACCAGAGTTTCCCTGCAGCAAAGGAAGCCAGATCATGGGCAAGAACGGAAGTAGCTTTCGGGTTCTAGGGATGGTGAACGATTTTTATGGACATCAAAAGGAGGTCAGGGGAAGCGGCTGCAGCTCAATCGATTGGGCTCCCATCTACCATATGGGAGGCCCTGGGTTCGCGTCCCAGGACCTCCTGTGGAGGCAGGCTTGCCCCTGCGCCTCAGAGAGCTGACACAGCAAGATGATGCAACAAAGGGAGACAAGCAGACCCAGAAGAACACACAGCGAATGGACACAGAGCAGACAGCAAAACAAGCCGCAAGGCCGGTGGGGAGGGGGGGGAGGACAAACAAACAAATAAATAAATAAAATTAAAATATGAAAAAGGAGGTTAGCTTGACTCCTACTGATTGGTTGAGAGTCTGTCTGTCTTACGGGGGAAGGGGGTTTGTGCAGGTGGGTTCTATGTTGTACTGGGTCCAACGTAATGAACTAGGAGCTCAATTATCTATCTGGGTCATCTCCCTTGAAGTGGATTTCAAATTTCAAAGAGGGAATTCAAAGAGGAAGTAGGGCATAGGGTTTTTGTTTTTGTTTTGGTTCTGAGGGCCCAGAGGAGGGCTTTCTCTACACAATTATGCTGCAAAACTATGGCTCAAAAAGAAACAGACTGCTGTGGTAAATAGTTCAGCAGTTCCTGCCGAAGTTAAACGTAAAATTGCCTTATGATTCAGCAACTTCACTTCTACCTGTATACCTGAAGAATTGACAACAAAGACTCAATCAACTGCTGTGTGCCAATGTTTATGGCAGCGTTATTCACTATTGCCAAAAGGTTGGAATAACCCAAGTGCCCATCAACCGATGAATGAATAAACAAAATGAGGTATATACATGCAGTGGAATATTATCTAGTTTAATAAAAGAATGACTTTCTGATACATGCAACAATATGGGTGAACCTCGAAGACATTTTGCTAAATGAAATAAGCCAGACGCTAAAGGACATAGATTATGTGATTCCATTTACATGAAATATCTAAAATACGCAAATTCAGAGATAGTAGATTAGAAATAATCAGGGCCTGGGGGGGAGAGCAATAGGGAATTTTTGCTTAATGAGTACAGAGGTTTCGTTTAGGGTGGTGAAAGTGTCTTGGAAATAGGAAGTAGTGGTGGTTGCATGACATTATGAATGTAGTGTCACTGAATTGTACTTTTTCAACCGCATATTTTATGTCATGTATTCTTTATCACAATATATAAAAAGAAAAAGAACAAAAATAATATGCCAATTTTGAGGAACTGAGAAAAAAAAAAAGGAACAATAAATTTCAGGTACAAGTGAGGCCCAGGTTGGAGTTTTATAGCGTGCATGTGCAGCAGACCAAATCGGGCCAAGCACAGCATTCTGGGATTGGGAGCCAAGATGGCAGCCGGGGGTGGGGGAGGGGGAGGCCACTGTCTTGGACGGCTGGTTGACGTGACTCCTGGATGGAAGCCACTAGAAGGTCAAGGAACTACGAAGCGATGGTGTTAGAAATGCCACAATGGCCGATGTCCAAGCACTGGGCATGACTGGTTGAGTCAGGAAACCTTCCTTTCAGGGTCTGATAGTGGAGGAGGGTCTCGTGATTCTGCAAATTCATGGAGATACGGGATAAGACCTGGGGTTCAAGGGTAGAACAGACCTAAATCGGAGTCCCGGATCTGCACTTTGCCTGAACTTGCTCTGCTCCACTCCCAGAGCCTCACTTTTCTGATCCTGTTATTTTTCTATTTTTTTTTTTTTTAAGAAGATAACAGAGATTGAGTCAGGGACCTTGTACACAGGAGGTGGATGTTCAACCACTGAGCTAGATCTGCTCCTCCTATATGTATTTAAATATATATATATATTTTTTTTTTTTAATTTATTTTTAAAATTTATTTCTCCCCATCCTCTTGTGGCTTTTCACTTGCTGAGTCTGCTCATCTTCCTTGTTCTTTAAGAGGCACCAGGAGACGAACCCCGGACCTCCAATATGGGAGGGAGGTGCCCAATAGCCTAAGCCACCTCTTCTCCCTGCTTTGTTGGGCCTCTCATGCTGTCTATCCCCCCCACGTCTCTTGTTGCGTCATCTCGTTGCATCAGCTCACTGCGCCTGCCCGCAGCATCAGCTCGCTGTCTTCTTTAGGAGGCACTGGGAACCTCTGCTCCCTGCTTTGTTGTGTCTCCCATTATGTTCTTTTTCTTCTTGCGTCGATCGTTGTGTCAGCTTGCAGCGCCTGCCTGTCGCCCCAGCTTGCTGTCTTCTTGAAGAAGCACCAGGATCTGAACCAGTGACCTCCTATGTGGTAGGCGGGAGCCCAGTTGCCTGAGCCACATCTGCTTCCCTACATGGTTTTTTTTTTAAATATATTTTTTACCTATATGTATTTTTAAGCATAAGAGACGATGTTCCCAGTGGCTGCTGCTGGCCTAATTGTACCATCTTCCCGGCAGTGATAAGAACGTGAAGGAAGAGTCGGGCAGGTTAATCCTTAGAGCTTTGCCCAGTTAATCCTTAGAGCTTCAGTGCTGCAGGAGGACCTCAGTTTCCTGGGCCAAATCAGCTGCGGCTTGTCTGTTAGTCCACTGGAATCTCAATCTCAGCTTCGCTCACCAGCTCGGGGGGCTCCCCTCCCCGTGGCCCTTCTCCTACAGCCACTGTTGCTGCTCTTCTCACTTCCTCCTCTTGTGCTAAGTTCATTAACAAAGAACCCTTGGTTTCTCTTGGTCTCACAGGAGGTCCAAGCATTCCGTGGCCCTGAGGCCTCGTCCAGTGAAGCCGGGTTGGTCAGCTGCATCCCCTTGCCCGTTTCCCAGTGCCTTCTGTTATCCAGTCTTCTTTTTTATTCATGTTCAAAAACTTAAAAGCGGAACAGTCCAGTCTCTATTGCCCCCACTTCCAAATGCCCCCCCCCCAAGTGCTGTTTGCCAGCAGCTGCTGCCCTGAGGCGTTTGTAGGATGAAGCACTTGGTTTGGGCTAATACTTTGTCTCTGTTGTCTTTTCTGATGATTGGACTCCTGCCCCAGGCTTCCCTTTCTGGCCCCAGGTCATCCGCTTCCTGTCCAGATGCGGGCCTTGGGTCTTGGAGGATCCCGCAGTGTGTGGTCGCCTGGTGGCATCCACCACGGGCTGAAGAGCCTGCCCTGTGCCTGCCCGGGGAGGAGAGTGGGGTTCAGCTGGACCAGCCACCTCTGCCGTAGCAGTTTGATACAATCGATGAATTCCAAAAAGAAATATTGGATTATGCTTGTAATCTGATCTGTACCTGGGCATGACTGAGTTAGGATTAGGGCATTAATTGGGCCATGTCTTTAGGGCGTTGAGTCCCCACCCACCAAGGGATGGCAAAGGACAGGGTTGGGAGTTTTGATGTTGGAGTTTGATGCTGAAGACTTAAGCTGGAGCCGGGGGAAGTCAGCATGCCGAGGAAAGAGAAGCCAGCCCCAGGAAGAAAGGAACCTTGAAGCCAGAGTAAAGCCAGCCCCAGGAACGTAGGAACCCAGGAAGCCTGAACCTTGCAGATGTCGGCAGCCATCTTGCTCCAAATAGACTTTGGTGAGGGAAGTAATATATGCTTTATGGCCTGGTATCTGTGAGCTCCTCCCCCAAATAAATTCCCTTTATAAACACCAACCCATTTCTGGTATTTTGCATCAGCACCCCTTTGGCTGACTAAGACATCTGCCATGGGACTTCCTCCTCTGCAGTTAGAGCTTGTGGTGCCACCACATCCATCCTCACCGAAAGGTTTCTGGCCTTGATTTAGTAGATCAACATCCTTTGAATGACAGTGGAGGCACTGTTTTCAACCTGATCCTCTTCTTTCAGAAAAAAAATATGATCTCTAATTCTACTTCCTTGAGGACAGAGAGGATTTCTTTTCCTCCGACTTTTTATTTTGAAAAAATTTTAAACTGCAGAAAAGTTATAAATAGAATGGACACCTCTACACACTTCACCTAGATTCATCAATTGTTACTATTGTGCAACATTTGCTCCTTTCTTTATATAGGCATATATATGCATACTTAACATGTATGCAATCTATACACTAATGTATACATATATTACTATACATACTACATAACTATACACAGACACACATTTTTTTTGCCAAACTATTTGATAGCGTTATGACACATCACGCATACAGGTCAACAGGCACACCTCATTTTTTTGCACTTTCGTTCATCGTGGTTTGCTGACATTGTGTTTGTCAACGCATTGGAAGTTTGTGGCAATCCTACTTCCAGCCAGTCTATCAGGGCTATTTTTTCCAAAAGATTATGCTCACTTTGGGTCTCTGTGTCACATTTCAGTGAAGGTATGTGCCTTGTTTTTTCAGACATAATGCTACTGCACGTTTATTAGACTACAGTATTGTGGAAACATAACTTTATATCACTGGGAAACCACAGGATTCCTGTGACTTGCTTTATTGTGGTGTTCTAGAACCGAGCCTGCCGTATCTCTAACGTAGATCTCTTAAGATCAAGGGCATTCTCCTAGGTCATTACATATAATTATAATCTTCAGAATGTTAGTGTTGTTTTACTATTATGATCCTAATATAATGCTCTTAATAGCTCTTTTTTTTTTTCCAGAGACAAGGTGATTTTCCACTTTGAATCTACTTTTCTACCTTCCCCTGTTAATCGCCTCAACCCAGGATTGAGCACAAGAGGGCATGTATGAAAGAAAGAATAGAAAAGTTCTTTTCGATGTGTCTTCAAACTTGAAAAGATGTGAACAGTTCACAAGCCCCATGTGGGAATTTCACGACCATCAAGCCCTTCTCCTCGGTCTTGACAGAAGCTTTATGCCTGACAGGATATGTATTTTGCAACAGTGACTTTGTGTCATTAATTCGATGGTATGTAAGTTACTAGTGGTTAGATACATCATCAGGAAACTTGGCAAACCTGCTCAAAAGTAAAACAAACTGGAGTTCCTGCTCATCATCCAGCACATATCTTAACAACACCCAAGCTACACACTATTTTAAAGTATTCAGAAGACAAACCGATTATTACAAAAAAAAAAAAAGAATGCAGGGCGATGGAGCAGTGTACAGTAGGAATTCACAGTCAGCAACAGAGTATCACAGAGTCTGCTGTGATTGCCTTCATTGTGGCAGCCGAGATCCTGGTACAAAGAGGCTTTGTGGAAACTGACAGCACTCGTTGCCACAGGGGTGTACCATTGAAATCAGGCAGACTTTGTTTTCCCTCTTATATTTGGGAAGAAAATTTTCCTCTCGTATTTGGTACCAAATGGCTCCAGCAGAAAATTCTTCTTAAAGGTTCCTCTTTAAATGAGAGAGGGTAGAGAGCAAAGCTGTACATGCAGGACATGCCCAGAGCTGCACCTCTCTTTCAGCACATACAGCAGAGCCATCCTAAGTATGGTAGTAGGGCATTTTTAAAGTTAGGGCGTAAAAGAAATAGATTCCATAATCATGAGGACTTTCTAGTAGAACTCCAAAGATCTGTCTGACTTCTGGTTTCTTTTTCCCTTCTGACAGTTTTAACGTTTTCCTTCCCACTTTTCCTAGGTGTTTTTTCAAGACGTGTGCACCCCGAGTTCTAGCATAAAATTATCAGTTGCTGGAATCTCTGTGTTCTCTTCAACAGATACCTCCTGAAAGCATGAAAGGTGCTGGGTTCTGACATGAAGTGACTCAAGAAGTTGAGAGTCTAATGGGAGACAGGGAAGTAAAGAACAAATGGATGGCAGAGGAGTACGTGCTAAGGTAAGCACTGAGGAAGTGAGAGCGCTGGGAGAGGGTGTGCGCTCCTTTCTCTGCACCTTCCTGAAGGAGAAGTCTGAATTGCTGCATTAAAGTGAGACACGATTAGCCTAAAAGCCCTGATTTGAATCTTCGTTTAATCGCTGTGGTCCCAGAAATAAAGGTAAACGATAGACTGAATCACTTGAGCTACATGGATTTCGAATTAGAATAAAACACAGAGGTCTGGTTTCATCAATTTTTATTTTTAAAAAAAGAGAGAGAATTGAAAATTCTGAACAGGGTGCTTTTCTTCTCTGAGGTCCATAGAATGTCATAGAAAAATGTCTAAATCTTCATCACAACGTAAAGTGGGAGGAGTGGGAAGCACTTAGATTTCAGCACAATAAGAGCCTTTCACCGTATTTTGTGACTCTCGTAATCAATAATAAGAAAACTCCTTCACCACATCCTAGGTTAAGACTGAAGGCAAAATTATTGCATTTTCATTATGAGTGACATCATTTCAAATACATGAATTATAAGCATGTGCGTCCCCAGAGAAGCTGGGAGTAGAACTAACCTGAAGAAATCTATATATGTTTACCTCCGGTCATTATGGTGGTTTGGAGCTGTGTGTACCCCAGAAAGCATATTCTTCTTTTTTTTTTAAAGACTTATTTTATTTTATTTCTTTTCCCCTTTCCCCACCTCCGTTGTCTGCTCTCTTGTGTCTGTTCGCTGCTTGCATTCTTGGCAGCACCGGGAATCTGTGTCTCTTTTTGTTGCGACATCTTGCTGAGCCAGCTCTCCGTGTGTGCGGTGCCACTCTTGGGCGGGCTGTACTTTTTTCAAGTGGGGTGGCTCTCCTTGTGGGGCACACTCCTTGCACGTGGGGCTCCCCTACTTTGGGGACACCCCTGCATGGCATGGCACTCTTTGCGCGCATCAGCGCTGTGTGTGGGCCAGCTCACCACACGGGCCAGGAGGCCCTGGGTTTGAACCCAGGACCTCCTGTATGGTAGGCGGATGCTCTATCAGTTGAGCCACATCTGCTTCCCAAGAAAAGCATGATCTTAAACTTAACCCATTCCTGCGGATGTAAGAAGGCTCTTTGGATGCGGTTACTTAACTTAAGGTGGGGCCCTCCTCATTCAGGATGGGTCTTAATCTTACTGGAGTCCTTTATTATGAGATTCAGACACAGAGAGAGAAAGCCACATGAGCAGAGGAGCTGTAGGTCACCAGAACCCAGAAGAGAAGAGAGCGGCCAGGAGAGGCCGCCATGTGCGTTGCCATGTGACAGAGGAGCCCAGGACCAAGGGTCACGGGCAGCCAGCCCCAGGCTGCCCATTCAGGAGGACAGCATGGCCTTGAAGACGCCTTGATGTGGACTTGTTTAAGCCAGCCCATTGCACGGTATTTGCCTGAGCAGCCCAAGGGTACTAAAACCATAGTAAAACCCCATTAATTCAGACATCAGTACCCGTAGTAATTTGGATGGTTAGCTGACGATTGTCTTTGTAATATAAAAGAAAATTCCAGAGAGGATTCAGAACTGCATAAAGACAAGCTGGTATCAAAACCCTTAAATGCCTCAGACCACTGCATTAGCAAAATACATTTCTTAATTATGCTATTGGCAAATAAGTTCTATGCAACGATCTTAAAAGGATTCTATCAAATGTATTAGTTTATTTCTAATTATACTGTAGACTTGACATTAATTTGATTAAGTTAGATATGAATTAATTATTAATTTTCTCTTTGGTCTTCTCTCCTAACCAATTGGTTTGAAAATATGAGATTTGATTCTTTAGGCTGGAGGGTGGATTTTTTTTTCAATCCTTCCCCAGCTCTCAACCCTAATCCCCACCTCTCATCCAACTTTCCCTTTCTTTGAGTTCTGTTTAGTGGTCCCTGTATATTTGGTCCTAACAAAAGCCTCATTGTTGCACATCTGAAACAAATCTGCGGTGTCACGGTGGATGCATCCTGTCTCGGTAGTCTAGGAACAAACAGATCTCTAGCACTTTGACAACTGCCTATTGTCCAGTCACAAGACTGCTTTCTTTTCCTGAAAAAATGTGTTCCAGAGGACATTTGAAATTAGATAATCACTGTTCCTTAATTAGGGGAAAGTCATCTGGCAGCTTCGGACAGGTGTACTATGATCTGCATCAAATGCTATTTGTTTTGTAAGCTATAGTTTTCCTTTACTGTATGTTTCCCTCATCATCATAAATCTTTGTGGTCAGCTTCTCTTTGTCTGGATTCACAGCATTTCCTCCTGCACAATGATCCCTTCAAATAAGATTCAAAACATAAAGTAAAAACAAAAAATCCCAAGTAGTTCCATTTCATCACATTAGGGACTTATTTCTTATAGGATAGAATAAAAGGCACTGTTATAAGATCAAGTTGTATCTCCCCAAAAGATATATGTAAGTCCTAACCCCTGACCTTGTGAATTGACCCTATTTGGAAATGGGACCTTTGAAGATGTTTCTTGTTAAGATGAGGTCAAACTGAGTTAGGGTGGGCCTTTAATCCAACGTGACTGGTGACCTTGTAAGCACAGGAAATTAGGATGTAGTCAGTGAGGGGGTGGGGGGGGAGAGAGAGAGAGAGAGAGCCATTTCCCAGAAGCAGAGATTGGAAAGTAACAACATGGCTGGCTGGCAACCCACTGGAAGCTGCAGAGAAGCACGAAATGGATTTTCCCCTTTAAGAAGAAGCATGAGGAAGAGGATGTGGCTCAGACGCCTGGGCTCCAGCCTACCACATGGGCTGTCGCTGGTTCAATCCCTGGTACATCCTGGGGAAAAAAAAAGTTTTTTTAAAATTAAAACGCCAGCAGGGTCATGTTTCTTCTTCTTTTTGAAAGATTTATTTCTCCCTACCCCCTTGTTGTTTTTCACTTGCTGTGTCTTCTCATCTTCCTTGTTTCTTTAGGAGGCCCTGGAAACAGAACTCGGGACCTCTGATGTAGGAGGGAGGTACGTAATCTCTTGAGCCACCTCTGCTCCCTGCTGTGCTGTGTCTCTCATTGTGTTTTTCCTCCCTGTGTCTCTTGTTGCATCACCTTGTTGCGTCAGCTCGCCATGCCTGCCCTTCACATCCGCTCGCTGTCTTCTCTAGGAGGCACTGGGAATCTCTGCTCCCTGCTTTGTTGTGTCTCTCATTGTGTTTTGTTTCTTGTGTCTCTTGTTGTGTCAGCTTGCCGTGCCTGCCTGTCATGCCAGCTTGCTGTCTTTTCTAGGAGGCGCCAGAATAATGTTGGTGATGGTAGCACCTCATTGTGAATGTAATTAATAACATTGAAATATATATCTCAATGTGTTTAGCAGGGAAAATGTTAGATTTCATATACGGTAACAGAACCAATATTTTTTAAACATTCCATGGAACTATGCTACACAAACAGTGAACTACAGTTAATGGTACAATTATAAAATTGGGCTGCCAATCAATTGTAGCAAATGTTCCACACCAAAGCAATTTGTTAATATTAGGGTGGCATAGGGGACTCCGGTACTTTATGCATGCTTGTTCTGTAAACCAACAACTGCTCTAATAAAGAAAAAAATTAATTAATGAAAATGTCCAGGTAATTAACAATTGCAAGCTTGTTCATGGGAAGCAGACACTCACCCACTGAGCTTCACCCACTCCCTTCATTTTAGACTTCTAACCTCCAGAACTGTGAGGTAATAATTTCTGTTGTTTAGGCCAACTCATCTGTGGTACTTTGTTACAGCAGCAGAATGAAATAAACACTGGTAACAAGGATATTATTATCTGTCATTTAGGTAGCAGAGATACTGCTACAATAGTGGAATTTTGGTTCTTTCACAAGCTAGTTACTCTTTCCTTTATCTTGTAAACCCAGTGATAGATGGTTTGAAGGAAATGATAAAACATTAGTCAGAACAATCACAATCTTTGATAAGAAACCAGTGAAACTGCCAACACTTGGAGGAAAAGAGGACTGTCCTTTCCTGCTGTGAAGGAGGAGGCTGCGCTTACATGAAAATTAGGAAGTGAAATTGCTGGCAAAACCAGCCTGTGTCTTTATGAAATTCTGTCTTCGGTCGTCTTGCTTTGTCATTATCTCTTCAACGACCCACACATTTGTTTCAGTTCACTCATGAATTAAGAGGCTACACGATTAAAAAAAAAAAAAGAAAAGAAAAGAGGCTACATGAAAAGTCAGAATGTTTGATGCTGGTGGAGGTTTAAAAATTTGAATCAAAGCCAACTGGCTGTACTTGATCAGCTGAGTGGGTAAATACTCCCTGTAGAACAAACTCTTGTCCATTGGGCAGCCATGCACTCGTTCTGAGGTTAGGGTGTAGGTAAAAAACATCTCTGTCCTTGAATGCTAACATCAGGCAAAAGTACAACCAAAGCAAACGATGGACAGCAGTGTAATCAAAATAAACTAACAATTTTCCATTGTGGGTAAAAAAAAAAAAAAAAAAAAAGCAACTATAACCATTAAAAGAAACTAGATAAAAGATGCTACATATTGTTTGACTCCCATCTATACAAAATTTAAGTACAAGGAAATTAGAGAGATGGAAACAGAATTGCAGTTCTGTACCACACGGGGAAGATAAAGAGATTGCGAGCTGCTTATTAAAGGGTAGAGTTTTTTTGTTTGTCCATTTTATTGTTTATTGTTTATTATTATAGTTGGAGTAATGAAAATGTTCTACTATTGACTGAAGTGATGAATGCACAACTATGTGATTATACCAAATACCATTACTGGTATACTTTGAATGGACTATATGCTTGGTGAATATGTATCAATAAAGTTGATTAAAAAACCCCGACTCTGTCATTGGATTCAGTGCCTTGCCAGTGGGCTTTACTTTGAAATTAGTGCCCCTAATGTGATGGATTTGAACTCAGATGTGACCTTTCTACACATGCCTCTTTTGTCACTTCTACTGAAACTGGGTGGCGCTGGGGTTGGTGTATATCCAGGAGGCTTGAATCTCTGGACTGGCCATGTGCCAGCTGGGTCCTGAGCCTCAGCGGAGTTGTAGCTTCTACTCTCGGGTTCATTGGACTTACCCAGGTCAGCTACCAGGGAGGTGAGGATGGTCAACCACCCCACCAGGGAACCGAGAGTGCCTACAACTCAAGCAGGAGAATTGCATCCACCATCCATGTGGCATCTAAGCCCCCTCTTGATTTAGAGGTGGAGTGGACATCACCATCCCAGGGTCCACAGGATGAAGGAATAAAATATGGATTAGAGTGGACTTGCTGGTATTCTACTATAGAACTATTGTGACTCTAGCAATGGAAGAAATTGTATCACTGATGTGGAGACAGTGGCTACGGGAGTTGCTGAGGGCAGGGAGAGGGAAGAAGAGGTGTGATGTGGGGGTATTTTTGGGACTTGGAGTTGTCCTGAATGATATTGCAGGGACAGATGCTGGACATTATATATCCTGCCATAACCCACTGAATGGACTGGGGGAGAGTGTAAACTACAACGTAAACTATTTTCCATGTGGTGCAGCAGTGCTCCAAAATATATTCACCAAATGCAGTGAATGTGCCCCGATGATGAAAATGGTTGTTGATGTGGGAGAAGTGGGGGACATAGAGTGTGAGGTATATGGAAACCTCTTATATTTTTTAATGTAACATTTTTTTTTGTGATCTATGTATCATTTACAAAAAAGACAATTTAAAAAATTATTCAAGAACAACAACAACAAAAATGTACTGTGTAGAGAAGTGGTTAAGAAACCAGATCCTAGAATCCAAGGGAACAGGACTTGGCTTCTTAGCTGGGTGACCTTGAGGAAGTCAGCCTTTTCAAGAATCTGTTGCTTCTTGTGTCAAATGGAGCCAACCATTTCGGAGGGGGAAGAAAAGCAAAATGAGAGTGTACTTATGAAATTCTTGGCTCAATGCCTAAAACATGATAACTACTTGATACATGATTGCCCTTAGTAATAGAATTCTAACTACGTGCTTGATTGCTTGTTTGCTTTCACAGGAGATACACTCACAAAGGCATATTTAGATCTTACCATTAAAAACAAACACAATAGCCAAGGATATTCTCAGTGCCTCTTTCCTCAAAGCGAAGCAAGGGATTTTCCACATCTCATTATCTGTGTTTAGTTTAAGAACTGGGACTTAGAGCTTATTATCTGAGATTAGTCTGAGAATGCGGACTTGGAGTTGATGTATAGTATTCATTTTCAGGTCTGCCTAAATTGGAATGAGCAATAAGAATAGAAGGAGAGGACTTAAGATAAATAGGTATTTCTTTTCATTTTAAGGGAAAAATTCTATTTCATTTGCTTTTCATTTACCCATGCATTCATTCAAGACACATTTATTAAACACCTAAAATGTGACAAGTATGAACATACTATTAATAAAACCATTTTTTCTCTCAGAAAGCCATTTACTCTATTTTGAGAGTTTTTTTTTTCTTTTTAATGCTTATTTGAGTCTTACGAATTTCCATGTCACCTTCTGGCTGGAGCAATCTTCTGCTCATGTCTGAAAAGCAAGTCTCCATCACTGTGCTCATTTTACATCAAGTCAAACTTACCCAATGCTTGTGAACACCCTTAAACTGTGGCAAATTTCATGCTAACCCTCATTGCATTTGCGGGCATCCTAAAGGCACCCCTAGAGTGGAAAATTCTTGTATGTTTTCCATTTGACCTTGGATTCTGTGGATTTGAGCATCTCATTCCCTGCTCTTACCTTTGTGCTCCTTGGCCTATGGCTGAAAGTGAGTTGACGTAAAGTTGAATTACGGAAATTTTAAAAAGAAGGCAAAAATGAAAAGGGGGTAAAGAGATGGGGTAGCAAGAAGAAGAGGAAAGAAAGGGGGCAAGAATTTTACTTATGGATTTGGCTGTTATATTAGAGAAAACAGAAAAAAATAGTCTATGTAGAGGATATTTCTCTTTTTCATAGACTCAAGAGGTAGAAGCCAGAAGGAACAGGCTTAGGGCAGTCCAAGAGGGAAGTGTGAGCATGTGTGAGCCTGTTGGGCTTCTTTCCCCACTGTCCCCCCCACCCCCACCCCGATGGCTCCTTTGTCTGTTTGCTCATTGTTTTTGCTTGTTGTCTGCTCATTGTGTATTTGTTTTTCCTTTGGGAGGTGCCGGGAACTGAACCCGGTACCTCCCATGTGGGAGGCGGGTGCTCATCTGCTTTAGCCACATCCATTCCTTGCTTGTTTGTTTTTGCTCACTATCTGCTTGTCATCTGCTCACTATTTTCGCTTGTTGCCTGTTTGTTGTTTTTGCTCAGTATTTGCTTGTTGTTTGTTTGTCCTCTTTAGAAGCCACCAGGAACCAAAACCTGGGACCTCCCATGAGGGAGGCAGGCACTCAACTATTTGAGCCACATCTGCTCCCCTGATGGGCCTCTTTTAACGAGGCAGTGACATCACACTTCCCAAAATAAGAGAACAATAGAGGAATGGTTGCTTATACCTTGATAAGTTCCCAGCTCAGAGAATATAACTATATAAATAGTTAATATTATCTTGAAGACTTCTTAGGGGGATGGCTATTTTGGGGACTGACATAATATTTTTCAGTGAACCCAACACAATTTTTCTTCCGGGGCTGAAGCAAATCACTGTTGCTCAGGCTGAGTGCAAGCTCAAGAGGTCAATGTGTGTTTTTAGGGCCTTGCTGTATAAACACGGTACATTAGCATCACACTAGAGGCCAGATCAGTAGGTGAGGCGACAGCAGGCTTGCACAGCCCCTGTCCAGCTGACTCCAGGGACACACGTACACTTTCTGAGTATAGGGGCAGAGGGACTTGCCTGCACTACTTTTTATTTTTTATTTTTTTGGCTTTTCATCTTTTCCTCTCAAGCTTCTGATTACCAACCCAAAGAATCCAGTAAGCCAAGTTTTGGCTTAGGTCCAAAGCAGCACTATAGCTTTTTCTAGCAAATCAGGGTGGCTATAGGGGAATGGTATTGGGAATGAAATGAGTTATATATCTGAATGTGGTTAAAAGGGGAAATTTTAGATTGTATATATGTCAGTAGCATAACACTAAAAATAAAAAACAGGACTGCACAACACAAAGAGAGAACCCTAATGTAAATGATGGACTAGAGTTAATGGTACAATTATAATAATATTTTCATCAATTGTAACAAAGGTACCCCACTAATAGAGTTAATAATAGGGAAAACCCTGAGTGTGTGTGTGGAGGGAATATATAGGAACTGTATTTTCTGCCAACCTACAAATTCTCTAATAAAATAATTTAAAAATTAAAATGGAAGATGTTGCTGGTTAAGAGGGGAGAGTGACAATAGCAAATTAAATTCTGTAGGTTATTTGTCAAATATCTAAAATGAGAAACACTTTTTTTTTTGTCTTTTTAAAAAAAATTACATTAAAAAAATATGAGGTCCCCATATACCCCCCACCCCCCTCACCCCACTCCTCCCCCCATAACAACAACCTCCTCCATCATCATGAGACATTCATTGCACTTGGTGAATACATCTCTGAGCACCACTGCACCTCATGATCAATGGTCCACACCATCGCCCACACTCTCCCACAGCCCACCCAGTGGGCCATGGGAGGACACACAATGTCCAGTAACTGTCCCTGCAGCATCACCCAGGACAACTCCAAGTCCCCAGAAACATGTTTAAGTCATAGAAACTGCAGACCCGTTAGTACTGTGAAAATAATGTGGGATGAGCGGGTATGTGGATAAATTTCATACTTGAGACACGATGTTGTTCAAGGAAAAGGGATTTGATCTATAAAAATAATGACATATCTGACAGCATGTTTTTCAGCGTAATTTTAATTCACTCAAGTACTGCACACAGTCCTTTTCTAGTTTGCAGAACATTTTAATAACACTTAGAAATTTCCCAAGTGAGTTGGACAAGGTTTGGAAAAGGAAGGCTTTGTTGAGGAAAGCAGAAATCCAGGTTTGGTTAGTTTATTTTGGGGAAATGGAGCTTTTATTTTAAGTGAAGTCAAACATCTTTGACAGGCCCTGCACAGGAACTCATGGGTACTTAAGTACAGCCTTTACTTATCCTCAGGCCAAGTATAATGTGTGGGGTTCAAGGTTTTAACGGTACGTTTCACCTCTGGTCTGAGGCCATCTCTCCTAGGGATGAAAGAGCAGGTCACAACTGGCTCCAGAATCACCTTGACCTTTCCCTAAAAATGGTCATGCCAGAGAACGTCTTCTCGCAGGAATTGCGCTGCTAGTACCAGAAAATTTCAGCCACACAGGAAAATAGTCTGCAGCCAACAAATTTAGGTAAAAAAAAACTACCTCTAGACAAATGAGGGATTTGAAAAGGTTTCCAAATGAAATGACGTTATTGAAACATACAATATGGTAGCCTTGTGGTGGGCAGCATTTCTCCATTGGTGAAGGATTTTACGCTGCAGGGACATTTGGCAATCTCTGAACATTGTTTAGTTGAGCCCATTGTGTGGTATTTGCTTGAACAGCCGAGGAAACGAAAACGCTGTGTTAGAGGAAGAATGGGCTTCAGTTCACGGGACCAATAAGCCAACAACAGTTTGCATGGATTTTTTTTACACAATTTGTTTATCCCTTCACCTATCGAGGGGCATCTTGGTTGATTCCAGTGTTTGACAATTATAAATAAAGCTGCTGGAACATTCATAGGCAGGATTTTGTGTGGACATAAGTTTTCCAGTCATTTGGGTGAATAACCTGAGAGAGCAAATGCTGGCATGCACGGTAAAGGTATATTTAGCTTTGTAAGGAGCTGCCAAACTGTTTCCAAAGTGGCTGATGAGATTTATTGTAGGAATTGGCCCATGCGACTATGGGGTTGGACAAGTCTGAATTCCGCAGGGCAGGCTGCAAACTGGAAACTCCAGTGCAGGTTTTCAGTGAATTCCCTAGGAGAAGCGAGCTGGCTGAAGTTGCGATGGGAATTCTTCCTTCCGATTGCTGAAATGATCAGATTTCATTTTAAGTCTAATTGGATGAGACTTCTCTCATTGTTGAATGTAATCTCCTTAATTGATTGTAGACGTAATCAACCATAGAGGTAATCAACATACTGATGATTAAAATACAGGAAATATCCTCACGATAACAATTAGGTCAGTGCTTGCTTGACCCTTGACCAATCAACTGGACACCATAACCAAGCCAAGTTGATACACAAACTTAACCAGCACAATGGTTGAAATCACTTAATGAAATCCATCACATCAACAGGCTTAATGAGAAAACATATGATCGTATCAACAGAGGCAGAAAAAGCATTTGACAAAATATAGCACGCATCCATGATAAAAAGAAAAACTCTCAACAAACTGAGAATAGAGGGAAATTCTTTTCCATCACAAAAGTGGTAAGAGGGACATCCTTACCTTGTTCTCAATCCAAGAAGGAAAGTGTCTAGTTTTCACCATTAAATAAGATGTTGGCTGCAGTTTTAGGTAGATGTTCTTTACCAAGCTGAGGATGTTTCCCTAATTTCTCTCTAAATTTACATATTCTAATTATTCATATAAGTGAAATCATACAATACCTATCCTTTCCATTCTGGTATAGTTCACTCAACATGATGTCCTCAAGGTTCAGAACTTCCTATGCTCTTTATGGCAGAAAAATATTCCATTGTGTGTAGATGCACATTTTTAAAAACCCGTTCAGCTTTTATAGACACTTGGGTTGCTTCAACCTTCTGGCTACTGTGAATAATACTTCTATGAGCCTTGGTGTCCAATATTATCTGATCAAGCCCTTGCTTTCAATTCTTTTGTGTATATACCTAGAAATGGAATTGCTGAGTAATATGGCAATTCTGAGTTTACTTATTTGAGGAATTACCCAGAAGTTTCTTACAGTGGTTGCACCATTTTATATTTCTTTTAGAGTACCTATTTCTGTTCATCTTTGCTAACTCTTGTTGTTTTCCTTTTTAAAAAAAGTTTGTGGGTGTAAGTGTAACTCAAGTAGTTGAGTTTCTGCTTTCTAAATATAGGTCCCAGGTTCAATTCCCAGTACCTCCTAAAAACAAATAAATAAATGAAAAAAAACCCAACTTATTGGGGAGCAAGTGTAGTGATGGTTAAAAGCCTGCTTCCCATGTATGAAGTCGTGGGTTCAAACTCTTATACTGCTTTAAAAAAAAAAAAAATATATATATATATATATATATATTTACATCTTTTATTTTTATTTTTTTCCAATGTTTAAATTCCCATTTTATTTTACTTTTTATTCATTTTTTAATATTACATTCAAAAAATATAAGGTCCCCATATACCCCCCATCCCCCTCACCCCACTACTCCCCCCATAACAACATTCTCCTCCATCATCATGAGACATTCATTGCATTTGGTGAATACATCTCTGAGCATCACTGTACCTCATGGTCAATGGTCCACATCATAGCCCACACTCTTCCACGTTCCATCCAGTGGGCCATGGGAGGACATACAATGTCCAGTAATTGTCCCTGCAACACCACCCAGGACAACTCCAAATCCTGAAAACGCCTCCACATCTCATCTCTTCCTCCCATTCCCCACACCCAGCAGCCACCATGGCCACTTTCTCCATACCAGTGTCACATTTTCTTTGATTACTAATCACAATAGTTCATGAATAGAGTATCAGTAAGTCCACTCTAATCCATATTCTATTCCTCCATCCTGTGGACCTTGGATTGGTTGTGTCCATTCCAGATCTATATCAAGAGGGGGCTTAGATTCCACTTGGATGCTGGATGCAATCCTCCTGCTTTCCGTTGTGGGCACTCTTGGCTCCATGGTGTGGTGGTTGACCTTCTTCAACTCCATGTTAGCTGAGTGGGGTAAGTCCAATAAACCAGACTGTAGGAGATGAAGTCTGTTGAGGCTCAGGGCCTGGCTATCAAATGGTCAGTCCAGAGATTCAGATCCCCTGGATATATATTAAACCCCAGCACCAACTATAATTCTGGTAAAGTAACAGGAAAGGCTTGTGAAAAGAGATCACATCTGAGTCCAGCTCCATCACACAGAAACACCATCTCAAAAGTAGGGCCAACTGACATGGCACTGAACTCCATCTGCCATGACCATAGAACCTGTGGGTCTCTGTAGCCCTCAGAAGAACCAACACCCGGGGTTGTATCTACTTTATCTGTCTCTGGGACTCTGCTGAGGTGTGCATAAGGGCAACCCCTCTGATAACCTCCTGGCTCTTTTTTGGAGACTCATAACCATATAAACTCATTTGTCCTTTCCATTTCCCCCTTGGTTTAGGTCAAAAAGCATTTTAAACTTCTGTTATTATATGTAGACAGAGATATTCTGCTGGGCCAAGTTGAACCTTTTATTCAAAGTCATTTTCTAGTTACATCATCAGCTGGCACTTGGCTCATCCCCAGGAGTCATGTCCCATGCTGGGGGGAGGCAACGAATTTACATGCAGAGTTTGGCTTCGAGACTGGTCATATTTGAGCAACACGGAGGCTCTCAGGAGGTAACTCTTAGGCACACTGCTGCTCTAGGCCTTGTTCTTATTTCAGGTGCACAGGCTCACAAGCATAGTCATTAGTATCAGGCTCATTGTTGGACCTTCATTCTTTTTTGGTCTTTGCCGTTGCACTTGGGGGATTGTTGCTGTTCCTTCAGGGACTGTGATAGAGCTCCCCTGGCTAGGAACTCAGCACTCCCTCAGTTCTTGTTTTCAATTGTTTCCACTATGAAAATATCCAAACATTTTTATGTACCCTGGATCTATGCCCTGTAGAACTCCCTGCCAACCATGTGTCCCCTGTCAATAACATCCCACACCAGTATTCCTCTGCTACCATTGTTGAACCTCTCTGTGATCCAAAACTTCCTGAAAAGTGAAGCCTAATATATTGCCAGGTTCCCTTAATAGTAAAATGGAATATAGTGATGAGTTTAAAGGTTAGATATAGAATACATATTAATTTGGAAAAATTCTATATCCTATCTTTTTCTTTTCTTTTTTCTAATTATTAAGCTTATATTCACAAGAGTCTTAGATCACAGTAATTCATATATACAATATACAGTACTCCAACATATCCAACATAAAACCTTTTCCTTTCCACAGCAATAATCTTTTTACGTATTCATACCATATTTTCCGAAACAGATGTACAGATATTGAGACAATAGCTTTCAAACAAGGTAACATTTGTGTTTACATTGTGGTTTATATTTTAGACTATACAATTTTCTAAATTTTTAGTTATCTTATGTTTTACTTTATGATTTACATTTTAGCCTATCAGCCCCTATATATTTTTGGTGTAATTTTACATGCCTTATATCCATCCTTGTGTACTCTTTTGAAACACTTCCATTGCCCACACAGTTACATTGGTTCCATCTATTCAATACCTATTTCCCCCTCCCCTTAGGGCCCACAGTGACAGTCAATCTTCATTTCTTGAAGAGCCATGTTCAGAGATACTTGCAACAGTGTTGAGGGCTTGACATGCTCAACTGCCCTAAGGCCCTGGGAGCCACCATTTCTCTTGAGAGATACAGTGTCCTCTATTTGATGGCATGTGGGTCTACCTTCACTCTCATTATATGGGTCTGTACCCAATGATATAACCCACTCTGGCAAAATGAGCATTCACATATTCCCTAGGAGTCTGTCCTGCGTCAGATTATCCCCTTTAAGTATCTTAAACAGGTAACTTTCATTATTAGATTTTTGAAAAGGTTTTCTCAGCATTATACTCTCAACGAACACCTGACAATCTCCTATGTTCGTATGTTGCCCCACCCTCACCCCAATTTCTTGGGCAATATTACCCATCCTACCATCTCTAGCCCCCCTCAAGTCCACAAAGCCCCACCTAAAAGTAACCCTATGCCCCCATTTTATCCCTTCCTTGTACACATACTTACCTCCAGCTTATCATAGATTTCACCCATGTAGATGTCAGCTTACATCCTTCCTCTACCCCCCGATTTCCTGTAAGCCTATCATCCAGTCTCTAGCTCTCTGAGGCAGCTTGGTTTACTTATTTCATATCATTGAGGTCATGTAGTATTTGTCCTTCAATGCCTGGGTTGCTTCACTCAACATAAGGTTCTCAAGATTCATCCATGTTATCACGTGTGCTTGTAATGTATTTGTTCTTAAAGCTGAGTAGTATTCCATTGTATGTATATACCACATTTTGATGGGCATTTGGGTTGATTCCAACTTTTGGCGATAGTGAACAATGCTGCTATGGACATTGGTGTGCATATATAGGTTTGTGTCCTTGTTTTCAGTTCTGCTGGGTATATACTCAGCAGTGGAATTGCTGGGTCATATGGCAAATCTATGGTTAGTTTTTTGAGAAACTGCCAAACTGTCCTCCAGAATGGTTGGATCCTTCTGCATTCCCACCAGCAGTGGATGAGTGTTCCCATTCCTCCACATCCTCTCCAGCATTTGTAGTCTTCTGTTTTTTTCATAGCTGCCAATCTTACGGGAGTAAGGTGGTATCTCATTGTAGTTTTGATTTGTATTTCCCTGATAGCTAGAGATTTGGAGCATTTTTTTCATGTGCTTTTTAGCCATTTGTATTTCTTCTTGGAGAAGTGTCTGTTTAAATCTTTTTCCCATTTTTTAAATGGATTGTTTATCTTTTTATTTTCAAGATATAAGAGTTCTTTATATATGCAAGTTATAAGTCTCCTATCCGACATATGGTTACCAAATATTTTCTCCCATTGTGTAGGCTCTCTTTTCACTTTCATGAGAAACTCCTTTGAGGTGCAGAAAGCTTTAATTTTGAGAAGGTCCCATTTATCTATTTGTTCTTTTGCTGCTTGTGCTTTTGGTGTGAAGTTCATGAAGCCATTTCCTATTACAAGGTCTTGTATATGCTTCCCTACACTGCTTTCTAAAGTCTTCATGGTCTTGGCTCTTATATTTAGTTTTTGATCCATCTTGAGTTGATCTTTGTATAAGGTGTGAGATGGTAATCCTCTTTCATTCTTTTTCATATGGATATCCAGTTCTCCAGGCACCATTTGTTGAATAGGCCATTCTCTCCCAGTTGAGAGGGTTTGGTGGCTTTATCGAACACTATATGGCTATATATATGAGGATCTATATCAGAACTCTCAATTCGGTTCCATTGATCTGTGTGTCTCTCCTTATGCCAATACCATGCTGTTTTCACTACTGTAGCTTTGTAGTATGTTTTGAAGTCAGGTAGTGTGATTCTTCCAATTTCATTTTTGTGTTTCAATATGTCTTTGGCTATTCAGGGCCACTTTCCTTTCCAAATAAATTTCATAGTTAGTTTTTCTAGTTCCTTAAAGAAGGGTGTGTTGATTTTTATTGGGATTGCATTGAATGTGTAGATCAGTTTTGGTAGGATAGACATCTTAATAATATTTAGACTTCCTATCCATGAACAGGGAATATTCTTCCATTTATTTAGGTTTTCTTTGATTTCCTTGAACAGTCTTGTGTAGTTCTCTGTGTGTAAGTTTTTTACATCTTTAGTTAAATTTATTCCTAGGTATTTGATTTTTTTGTTTACTATTATAAATGGTATTTGTTTCTTGATTTCTTCCTGAGCTTGCTCATTGTTGGTGTACAGAAATGCTACTGATTTTTGCGCATTGATCTTATAACCTGCGACTTTACTAAACTCATTTATGAGTTCTAGAAGCTTTGTTGTAGACCTCTCAGGGTTTTCTATGTATAGGATCATGTCATCTGCAAATAATGAAATTTTGACTTCTTCCTTTCCAAACTGAATGCCTTTTATATCTGGTTCTTGCCTCAGTGCTCGAGCAAGTACTTCTAAGACGTTAAATAGAAGGGGAGAGAATGAGCATCCTTGTCTTGTTCCTGATCTTAGAGGGAAGGATTTTAGGATTTCACCATTGTAAACGATGTTGGCTGTGGGTTTTTCATATATACTCTTTATCATGTTCAAAAAATTTCCTTGTATTTCAATCTTTTGGAGTGTTTTTATCAAGAAAGGGTGCTGTATTTTGTCAAATGCTTTTTCTGCATCTATAGATATAATCATGTGATTTTTTGTCCTTCAATCTGTTTATATGGTGTATTACATTAATTGATTTTCTTATGTTGAGCCATCCTTGCATACTCGGAATGAATCCCACTTAGTCATGGTGTATAATTTGTTTAATGTGTTGTTGAATATGGTTAGCAAGTATTTTGTTGAGGATTTTTGCATCTAGGTTCATTAGAGAAATTGGTCTGTAATTTTCCTTTCTTGTGGTGTCTTTGTTTGGCTTTGGTACTAGGGTAATGTTGGCATCATAGAATGAGTTCGGTAATGGTCCTTCTGTTTTGATTTTTTGGAAGAGTTTCAGCAGGATTGGTGTTAGTTCTTTCCGGAATGTTTTGTAGAATTCACCTGTGAAGCCATCTGCCCCTGGGCTCTTCTTAGTTGGGAGGTTTTTAATGACTGATTCTATCTCTTTACTTGTGATTGGTTTGTTGAGATAATCAATTTCTTCTTTTGTCAATATAGGCTGCTTATGTGTTTCTAGAAATTTGTCCAATTCCTCTGAATTGTCATTTTTGTTGGAATATAGTTTTTCAAAGTATCCTCTTATGATAGTCTTTATTTCTGTGGGGTCAATGGTGATATCTCCTTTCTCATTTCTTATTTTGTGTATTTGCATCTTCTCTATTTTTTTCTTTGTTAGCCTCACTAAGGGTTTGTCAATTTTATTGATCTTCTCAAAGAACCAGCTCTTGGTCTTGTTTATCTTTTCAAGTGCTTTCTTATTTTCTATTTCATTTAGTTCTGCTCTTATCTTTGTTATTTATTTCTTTCTTCTTCCTGTGGGTTACTTTTTTTTTTTTACTAATTCCTCCAAATGTGTAGTTAGTTCTTCAATTTTTGCTCTTTCTTCTTTTTTGATATATGAATTTATGGATATAAATTTCCCTCTCAGTACTGCTTTTGCTGCATCCCATAAGTTTTGGTATGTTTTGTTATCATTTTCATTAGTTTCAAGGTAGTTATTAATTTCTTTTGAGATTTCCTGTTTGACCCACTGTTTTTCTAAGAGTGTACTGTTTCATTTCCATATCTTGGTGTGAAATCTGGGCCTCTGGCCCTTGCAGATTTCCAGCTTCACTCCACTGTGGTCAGAGATATTATTTTGTATGATTTCTATCTTTCTGAATTCATTGAGTCTTTCTCTGTGGCCTAGCATATGGTCTATCTTGGAGAATGATCCATGTGCACTTGAGAAAAATGTATATCCTGCTGTATTCGGGTGTAATGATCTGTATATGTTTATTAGATCCAGCTCCTCTAAAATACTGTTCAATTATTTTGCTTCTTTAGTGATTCTCTTTTGAGATGTTCTGTCCAAAGTTGAGAGTGGTGTATTAAAATCTCCCACTGTAATTGTAGAGGCATCTATTCTTTCACTTCATTTTTCCAGTGTTTGTCTCACATATTTGGAGGTGTCCTTGTTAGGAGCATAAATATTTATGATTGTTCGATCCTCTTGACAGATTGTCCCTTTCACTAATATGTAGTATCCTTCTTTGTCTCTCACAATTGTTTTGCATTTAAAGTCTATTTTGTCTGATATTAATATAGCTACTCCTGCCTTTTTTTGGTTATTGTTTGCTTGTAAGATTGTTTTCCAACCATTCACTTTCAGCCTCCATGAATCCCTGGGCCTAAGATGTGTTTTTTTGTAGACAGCATATATAGATGGTTCATATTTCCTTATCCAATGTCCCAGTCTGAATTTTTTGATAGGTGAGTTTAATCCATTAACATTCAGTGTTATTACTTTCAAGGAATTATTTATGTTAGCCATATTTTGATTGGACTTGTGTTTGTCATATTTTGTTGTTTTTTTTTTTCCTTCTCTTTTTGTCTTTTTTGTTGCTCTTACACTCTCCTCCAACTCTGCCTCTCCTGTTTTTCCCTTTCTTCCTGCAGAACTCCCTTTAGTATTTCTTGAAAGGGAGGTTTCTTGTTGGCATACTCTTTCAATTTCTGTTTATCTGTGAATATTTTGAGCTCTCCATCATTTTTGAATGCTAGTTTAGCTGGGTAGAGTATTCTTGGTTGGAAATTTTTTTCTTTTAGTACCTTGACTATATCATACCACTGCCTTCTTCCCTCCATGGTTTCAGATGAGAAATCACTACTTATCTTATGGAGCCTCCCTTGTATGTGATGGTTTTCTTTTCTTTTGCTACTTTTAGAATTTTCTCTTTGTCTTGAGCATTGGATAATTTGACAAGTATATGTCTTGGGGTAGACCTGTTGGGGTTTATGATGTTTGGGGTGCATTGTGCTTCCTGGACATGTACATCTGTCTCTATCAGTAGATTTGGGAAGTTTTCAGCCATTATTTCCTGCAACACTCCTTCTGTCCCCTTTCCCTTCTCTTCTCCTTCGGGATGCCTATAATACATAAGTTGGTGCATTTTGCATTGTCATTCAGGTCCCTAAGTCCTAGATGGATTTTTTTCTATCTTTTTATTGATCAATTCTACTATCTGTTTGATTTCAGATGTACTGTCTTCCATGTTGCTAATTCTCTCCTCTGCCTCTTCTAATCTGCTGCTATTTGCTGAGAGTGTACTTTTGATATCTTGAACTGTGGTGTTCATTCCCATCATATCTGTTATCTTTTTGCGTATGTCTGCAATTTGCCCTCCAAGTGTTGTCTTCATATTGTTAACCTCTTCCTTTACTTCATTAAGTTGTTTTCTAATCCATGGTTTGAGATCTTTAATTACTTGTCCATTGTTCTGCTCCCCTTCCTGGTTTTTAGTTTGCTCATTGGATTCAGCCATGTATTCCTGATTATTAGTTTAGTTTGTAGTTTTTTGTTGCTGTCTGGTCATCATTTTATCTTGACGGGTTTAATCAGTTCCTTAGTATTGTCTAGTCTTGGGGATTAATTAGTCATTTTTCTTGCATAAGTGTTATGTCTTCTCTTTGTCACTTTGTTCTTCTTACTCTAATTTCTTGTTGCTGACTAAGTTCACTTTGAAGGAAAATATTAGGGCCAGGGAAAGGAAATTGTGTAAGAAAAGAAAATGTATAAAGTAGTATTGGTAATAAATGTTAACAGAACAACAATGTGAGATCTGGGAGAATGGATATTAGACTCATGTAAGTTGTGTAGAGTTATAGCAGTAAGCAGTAAGTAGTACCTATATGAGATAGTCAACTGAATATGGGGAGGAATATAGTATGAATTAAAAAGCCAGTGTTTTCATTGGAGAGGGAAAGAGAAAAGAAAGACAATAATATCAAGAGTGGATAAAAGACAGAAAACAAAACAAAGGTATTAGAAATTAAAAGTTAGACAATTTGGGGACCGAAGAAAGGGAGGTAGAATGTAAGAGAGACAGTAGGTGATGGAGGATAGCAAGATGTGGGGGAAAGGGGATAGTGTAGGTGGCCAAAATCAATTCACACAGAAATGAGGAAATTGAAGATGAGGAAACACAGCAAATGTGAGGTGCTCCCTGCAGCACCTATTGTATAAATAAAATAAAATAAGAAGAAAAAGAGAGAAAAGGAAAAAAAAGAGAAGAAAAGAAGGGGGTGGGCAAAGAAAAGGGAGGGAAACAAGCAAGAAAAAGAAAAGAAGAAAAAAACACCTAAATAAATGAAAAAGGACCTTGGGGGATACAATGGTAGAAAAGAACAGGAGATAATGCAATATTAGCAACCCAGACAATAAAAAAAGAAAAAAGATAAAAAGAAAAAAAAAGCCACAAACGCCAAGTGCTAGGACAATCACGGACTTCAGATGGACCTCAGGGTGTGGTGGACTCAGGGATGGAAAGTCTGTGATATTGCAGAGTCAAGAGGTGTGAGTCTCTGGGGTGTGGGCCACCAGGGTTTAGGGGGCACAGACCTTGGTACCACGCATCTTGTTAACAGGGAGCCTGGGAGCACCGCAGTGCAACACAGCCTTCAGGGATCCCTGCAGCTGGGTGCTAGCCCTAGGGGGAGGTGTCATGCCTGCAAACTCTGACCTCTGTGTCAGAAACCCAAAATTCCACCTCTCACAAGAGTCTCTTCTGTCACTGTCTCAACTAATCGACTTCAGGACACCTCCCGCCCTGCAAACCCCCAAATAGCCTGCTCAGTGCTTGGGAGCTCCCCAGCACAGCAAAGCCTCCAGGAATCACTGCCACTGGGCTGCCAGCCCCAGGGGTAAGCGTCCACGTGCAGCCTCGATCTCTGTAAAAGAGACCCAAAATTCTACCTTTTACAAGAATCTTCTCTGTCACCATCCCACTAAATCAACGTTCAGACACCTCCTGCCCTGCAAACACCTGAAACAGCCTAGTCCAGCAGGACTCCAACCCTACTCAGGCGTTTTGCAGGAGAGATTATAAGGTGCACTCACTCATATGCCACCTTGTCCCGCCTCTCTCTCTCTCTCTCTCTTTCTCTCTCTCTCTCTCTCTCTCTCTCTCTCTCTCTCTCTATATATATATATATATATATATATATATATATATATATATGTATGTGTATGTATATATATATATATACACACACAACATAGTCATTCTAGTGGATGTGAAGTGGTGTCTCCTTGAGGTTTTCATCTGCATTTCCTTAATGGCTAACAGTGCTGAGCATCTTTTCATGTGCTTATTGGCTGTTTGTATATCTTTTTTGGAGAAATGGTTATTTTTTAAGTTGGGTTGTTTGCCTTTTTGTTGTTGAGTTGTGAGATTTCTTTCCATATTCTGGATATTAAACCCTCATAAGATATACGGTTTCCTAGTATTTTCTACCGTTCAATAGCTGTCTTTTCACTCTCTTGATAATGTCTTTTTTTTTTTTTAATTTTTATTAAGTAAGCTGTGGGTTTACAAAACAAATATGCATAAAATACAGGATTCCCAATACCACCCCACCACCGACACCTTACACTGGTGAGGAACGTTTATTGCAATTGATCATAACATTTTTTTAATACTTGAACCATTTTTTTTAAAAACAGTAGTTACCTTTGTTACAAGTGATGAAAAATCATTAAAATGGCACTATTAACTGTCATCCATAGTTTACATTGGGTGTATTTTCCCCCATATACTACCCTAGTTTTTACAACTGGTATTAACATTGTCCATTTGTTATAACTCATGAAAGAGCACTCTCATAATTGTACCATCCATCATCTACAGTAGGTTCACTGTGTTGTACCATCCTATGTTTTATTTTTAATTTTTATTCTAACAATATATATGACCAAGTTTCCCTTTTAACCACATTCTCCTATATAATTTAGTGCTATAGATTATACTCACAATAATGTGTTATCATCACTACCAGCCATTTTCAAACCTTTGCAATCAATCTAAATAGAAATTCTGTACGAAGTAAGCATCAACTCCCCATTCTCTAATCCCAATCTATCCCCTCATAACCTATATTCGAGATTCTAATGTTTATGAGTTTTCTCATTATACTTAGTTCATATCAGTGACATCACACACTATATACCCTTTGTGTCTGTCTTATTTCACTCAACATAATGTCCTCAAGATTCACCCACGTTGATGCATGTATCAGGATTTCATATCTTTTTTTGGCTGAATAATATTCCATTGTACATATAGACCATGTTTTGCTCATTCATTCATCAATTGATCGACCTTTGGGTTGTTTCCATCTTTTTTTTAAAACCAGTTTTATTGAAATATATTCACATACTATACAATCTATCTAAAGTGTACAATCAATGGCTCTCTGTATAATCACAGAGTTGTGTATTCATCACCACAATCAATTTCAGAACATTTTAATTACTCTAAAAAGAAAATTGCCACACTCCTTAGCAGTAACCTCTCAATCCCTCTATCCTTCCCCAGTCCTACATAACCAGTCATCTAATTCTGTCTCTATAGATTTATTTATATTTACATTTTATACAAATGGAATCATATCATCTATAGTTCTTATGTCTGGCTTCTTTCACTTAGCATAATGTTTTCCTTTTTTAAAATAGGGTTTATTATATACCCTGTTTTTGCTTTTTTTTTTAGGCAGTGTTGGGGATTGCACCTGGGACCTTATATGTGGGAAGCAGGTGTTCAACCACTGGTCTATATCTGCTCCCCTAGCATAATGGTTTTTTAAAATAATGTAATTATTTTTTAAAAATTAGAGATGTTGTAGTTTACATAAAAGTTATGTAAAAAATACAACATTCTCATATACACCCCTAATGTTGTCACTCAGCATTGGTGTGGGTACTTTTGTTACAATTGAGGAAAGAATATTAAAATATATGTGTTATCCACTGTCATTAGTGTGTACAGGTGTATTTTCCCCATATACCACCCTATTACTAACACCTTGTAATAGTGACTTACATTTGTTTTAGTTCATGAAAGAACGTCTTTATATTTGTACTATTAACCACCGACATCATCCGTGACAGGGTTCACTGTGTTATACATTCCCATGGTATCCTCTAGCTTTCCTTCTAGTAACATACACAACCCCAAACTTCCCCTTTCAACCACACTCACACACATAATTCAATGCTGTTAATTTCACTCACAATAATGTACTACCACCACTTCTGTCCATTTCCAAACTGCTTCCATCTTTTGGCAATTGTGAATAATGTTCCTATGAACATCGGTTGTTCAAGTCCCTGCTTTCAATTCTTCTGGGTATATACTTACTAGTGGAATTGTGGGTCATACATTCATTCTATACTTAGCTTCTTGAAGAACTGCCAAACTATCTTTCAGAGTGGCTGCAGCATTTTACATTCCCACCAGCAGTGAATGAGTGTTCCTATTTCTCCACATCCTCTGCAACACTTGAAAATTTGTTGTTTTTTTTTAAAAATAGTAGCCATTCTAATGAATGTCCTATGATTTTCCTGCTACATGGTTATGTTATACCGTTTGAAATTGTCCCACAGTTCTTGACTTTTCTGTTCCATTTCTAAAAACTGCTTTACCCTCTTTGCTTTTCTGTTTTGGATATTTCTATGGACTTATCTTCAAGCTCACTGATTCTTTCTTTGGCTGTTTCCAGTCTACTTATGAGCTCCTCTATGACATCCTTCATTTCTTTTACAGTTCTTTTGATTTCTAGCCTTTCCTTTGAGTCTTTCTTAGAGTTTCCATCTCTCTGATTAGATTACATATTTGTTCTTGCATTTTGTCCATTTTTTCCAATAGAGCCCTTAGAATATTAATCTTAGTTATTTTTAGTTCCTGGTCTGATAGTTCCAACATCTGTGGAACATCTCCATTCTGATGTTGTTTTAATTTTTTAGACTGTGTTCTTGCCTTTTAGTTTCCTGATTGCCAAAACAAATACCATGCTTGGGTTGCCTCAAACAAAGGGAATTTATTGGCTTACAATGTTGAGGCTAGTTAGAGTGCAAAATCAAGGTATTGTGAAGGTGCTGCTCTCTTTTAGAAGGCTGGCATTCTGGGGCTGCCAGTGACACTTGGTCCCTGGCCTTTCGGTCACATGGCAAGGCAAGAGTGGCAGCTCCTGGTTTCTCTGCATTCTATTGACTTCCAGCTCTTCCTTCGGCTTTACTTCTATACGCCTGAATTTCATTCTGCTTATAAAGGACTCCAGTAATAAGACTGAAACCCATCCTGACTCAGTTGGGCTGTACCTTTACTGAAGTGACCTCATCAAAAGATCTTATTTACAATGAGCTCGCATCAATAGGAATGGATGAAGATTCAGGACATATTTTCCTGGTGGATGGGTAGCGCCAATCCACCACAGCATGCTTTGTAATGTTTTGTTGAAAGTAGGACGTGATATATTAGGTAACAGAATGGAGGTCAATAGGTTTTAGTGTGAGATTTTATATTTGTCTAGCTAAGATGTTTACTGTTTGCTGTATCTGTAGGTGTGAGAGGCTAAAATTTTCTCTAGTGTCCTTATTTTTGTTTCCCTTCTTGTTTTTAGGTTTCCCTAAAGACTCCTTTAATAGGTCTGAGCCTTGCCTTTCTTTCAGCTGTAATCCCCTGTTCTTGCCCTCAGACCCTATTACGTGGTGGTGAGGTGTGGGGGAAGAGCCCTCTATAAGCCCGTGGTTACATCCCAGGTTTTTAAGGAGAGCACCCCTTGTCAGAGACCTTCCTGTTTGTTTCTCAGTATTTTTCATGCCTTAGGTGAAACAGGAAAGCAAGGGGGAACTAAAGTTAGGTATTTTCCTCCCCCTAGGTTGGTTAGGTTCTAGCAAAACCCAGGTCGTATAGGTTCTGGTGAAAGAATTTTCCTTGAGGGCAGGTCTTTGTGAAGCACAACAGAGTGCTCTGAGTATGTTTCAAAATGGGTGCTTTTAACCTCCCTCTGCTGGGAGCAGAAAAGGATTGTTCTCCCCATCTTCACCCGGTGTACTGTGGGGCATCTGAAGGTATGACTCACAGAAGTGTGAGGCAGCTCCTAAGCCTGGGTCCCCAGGAGTTTCTCCCCCTCCCAGAGATGACTCCCTCATCTGGTCTGTCTGCTTGCTGTATCTGCTCGTTGTTTTGCTCATTGTCTCTGCTCATTGTGTCCACTTATGTTCTTTAGGATGGACCAGGAACTGAACCCAGAACTCCCACGTAGGAGGTGGGTGGCCAAGCATTTGAGCCACATTCTTTCCCTGCTTGTGGTGTCTGCTCATTCATCAATTAATTGTATCTGCTTGTCTTCTTTAGGAGGCACCTGGAACCGAAACTGGGACCTCCCACATGGGAGGCGGGTGCCCAATTGCTTGAGCCATATCTGCTCCCAGGAGTTTTTAATCTCTCAAACAGCCCATGGCCAGTCTCCAGAAATTAGTCAAGTACCCTTTAAGTGCTCCTGCCAGTTTCTGCCTCCAGCACTGTTTTGTGCTCTCAGTAAGGTCTGCTTCTCTGCATCCTCTCTTTCCTGTGGTGGAGGGTTTGTGCTGTGGCCTCAATTCTCTCCTGGATGTAAGAATTTATGTTGATTTCAGTTTGTTTAGACTTTTTATTGGGACTTCTAATCTCTTCACATGTTGGACCAGAAACCAGAAGTCCTTGATTTTGAAATAAAATAGATCTGTAAATTTGCAAGTTACTTTAAGAGCAGTTTCTGATGGATATTTTTGCAGCGAGTCCATGATATTTTCACCTGAATCTATGGTGAAGATAAGAGAGGAGGTTTGACCAAGGGAAGCACTCTCTGGGTTAAGACCCTGAGGTTTTTAATAACGGAATATTCTGGAATCCAAGAGAAATCAACAACAGTGGTGGCAGCTCCAGTCCTTTGAATAGACCTGCGTTCAGGGACAGAAGGGACATGGCTAAGAATATTCTGGAATCTTGTGAAGATTTCAGAATGTTTGTATCAGAGTGTGCCATGCATTTGCTTGTTTTAAGACAGTAGAACGTACTTCTTTTCACAACTTTCTTGGGTATTTGCAAGATCTAGTTGTATCTTTAGAAAACATGAAGGTGTGGCAGGTATCATTGTGTCCATTTTTAAAATGAAGAATTGAGTCACTTGCCCAGATGAAGACTCCGGCAAAATCGGTAAGTAATTACGATTACACTACGCACAATGGCTGCAGTGAAAACAAAAATTTATTTAGCACGTTTTTGTGGGGCAGGCACTGTTCTAAGTACTTTGTACATATGCTTCATTTTACATTCACGGGGACGGATACTATTACCAGCCTCATTGGCTTTCAGATGAGAATTCAGGGCCAGGGAGTTTACATCCCACCACGGTCCAACACTTGGCAAATGGAAAACCTGGGATATGAATCCAACTCCCTGTTCCTTACCAGTACTGCCTCCCTTGAATGCAGATGCAAAATCCTTGGACTTGTAACTAGGAAACTTTAGTTAAACACAGGGAAGAGTTTTCCAATTTAATTGTGGCTGTATACCTAAATCACGGAAATTGTATAATCTCATTTTGTAATTTTTAAAAAACAATATTTTCTCATTCATTTAAAAATTTTGTTTTGTAATAATTTCAAACTTACACAAAAGCTGAAAAAGTAACATGGGAAACTCCCATATACCCTCTACTCAGATATCCAGAATGACCAACTTTTATCATTTTGACCCTCCCTTCCTACCCCCTTCTGTTCTCCTCCTTTCTACTTTCTCTCTTGTCTATCTCTATTTTCTATCATCTATCAATCATCATCATCTCATCTACCTGTTTTCTGAACATGTGAGAGTAGATTGCACACATCGTGCTCTTTTACCACCTAATACTTCCATGTATGTATTCACTTATATAACCACAGTAAGTAAAATTACCAAGTTCAAGAAATTTGCCCATTTTTCATTCACTTTTACTAAGTGGTATAGATATAGCAGCTTGATAAGGACACTGAACAAGATCCAGTCATTCTCTCACTCACTTATGAAACATTTAGTGCCTCTTGTGTACTGGGAATTGTTCTAGGCTCTGTGTGGGTTGAGGAAGTGGTGGTCAAGCCACCCTATGAGATGGAATATGGTGTGAGTCAAAAAAGAAGGGCAAGGTGCTGTGATATTTCAAAGACGGGAAAAGAACAAGTCTGGCTGAGAAAGGAGAGGGAGGGCTTCCTGGATGAGGGTATTTGAATTGATCATTGAGGGTCGGTGTGGCAGTTTGATATTATTTATGGATTCCAAAAGAGATTTCGATTATGTTTGTAAACTGGTCTGTTTCTCTGGGCATGATACCCTTTGATTGTGTTAGATTCAGTTGAGACATATGATGGAATTATTTTAATATCAGGCCGTTGATTCAACCATGTCATTAGAGTGCGACTCAGTGTTGTGTCCCAGCCCCTCGGGCTGTTGATAAAACAGATTCTCACAAGGAAGTAGATACATTGAGAAGATACACAGAGGAATAGAGACAGCTCATTAGACATGGTGGAGGTCCTGGGAAGAGAGATGAGCCTGATTGTCTACAGCTGACCTTGTGAAGAGAACAGAACAGCTGAACCTAGAAAGAAATGAGCCCCGGGGAGATGAGCCTTATGCTCTGAAAGAAGTTGGGACCATGTAGCCTTAAGAGGAAGAAGGAAGGTGGAACCCTTGCAAACATTGCCCGCCATCTTGCTTCAACATGTGGCAAATGACTTTTGGTGAGAATGTACCTCTTATGGTGTTTTGAGTTGGACTCTTTAGGACCTTGTGACTCTAAGCTTCTACTCTAAATAAGTACCCCTTTTAAAAGCCAACAGACTTCTTGTACTTTGCACCCCTTTGGCTGACTAATAGAGATGGGGAGGAGGATTTCAATTGGGAGACCATTGCACCCACTGGGCATCCCATGGGCACTGGACAGGCCTGTGTGGGGAGCAGGGAATAGGCTGATGTGCCTGGTGTCTAGAGTGTATGGAGAGTTTGCTGGGAGATATACCTGGAAAGGGAGCTTGGGATCAATCTTATAGAACCCTGATACTCTGTTGAGGACTTGGGTTTGTATTTGAGCGAGATGAGGTACTGTCTTGCTTTCCTCAGCCATCTGCTTTGTGACAGTGATGCTTATTTTCATAACTGAGGGACCGTCTTTGTCACCCATGTCTGTTTGGTTACCAAACTTTGCCATTTTTTTTCTTCCTTCTAAATGCCTCCCACATAGGATGACCTGGAGTCAATCGTTTATCTCTGTGACATCATTCCCCTGACCTTTGAAATTGGAATAATAAATACGATCTGTACAGGGATGTTGAAAAGCTTTATGGGAACACTCAGATAAAGAACTTAGGGTACCGTAGGGGTGTCAGTGTGTGACCTGTTCTGAAGGACTCGTCTTTACTTCCTTCATATCCCCTTGCCCTTCTTCAAGCACTTAATGTGTCACATCCAAACAACCTCGACACCCTTCTGGTTTGTTTCTTCACTGCTAATCTCTCCTTTTTTCAAATATACCTGTCACAACTTTCTGGTATGAACCCACTCTTTCATCTAGTGAGTTTAAGCAAGTGAGATTGTTGTTGTTGTTTTTTAAGATTTATTTACTTATTTATTTATTTCTCTCCCCTTCCCCCCCACCCCCACCCCGGTTGTCTGTTCTTTGTGTCTACTTGCTGCCTCTTCTTTGCCCACTTCTGTTGTTGTCAGCCGCATGGGAATCTGTGTTTCTTTTTGTTGCGTCATCTTGCTGTGTCAGCTCTCTGTGTGTGTGGCGCCATTCCTGGGCAGGCTGCACTTTCTTTCACGCTGGGCAGCTCTCCTTACGGGGTGCACTCCTTGCACATGGGGTTCCCCTATGCAGGGGACACCCCTGCATGGCAGGGCACTCCTTGAGCACATCAGCACTGCGTGTGGACCAGCTCCACACAGGTCAAGGAGGCCCAGGGTTTGAACCGCAGACCTCCCATGTGGCAGGCGGATGCCTTATCCATTGGGCCAAGCCCACTTCCCTCTGCAAGTTCTTGCGGTGGCAGATACAGGTCATTATACATTTTTTCAGAACTTATAAAAGTGTATGATGCAAAAGGTAAACCATAATGTAGACCATTGACCACTGTTAGTAGTAATGCTTCGATATTTGTTCATCAATTGTAACAAATGTAACATAATCATGTAGAATGTTACTGGTAGGGGAGGATATGTGGGAGAGGGGGATATATAATAACCCCTTATATTTTCTGTGTGACTTTTCTGTAACCTAAAGCTTTTGGAAAATAAAGTGAAAAAGAAAAAAGACACTGGGGGAACATACAGAAGAAATTGTCACTCTACATAACAAGATAACAGATCTTACAGTGATGAAAGACACAATGTATAAAATTTTTTTATTTCAAATATTTTTCTATTTTATTTTATTTGTTTTTTTAATTATTATTTTTATTTTAATTGTATTTGGTTACTTTTTTGGCTTGATTTTTTTTAGAGGTTTTGGATCACAGAAGGGTCACAACTGTGGCAGGGGAGGATCATTGGTGTGGGGTATCGATGCTGGGGGGATGTGTCGAGAGGGGTGTACTTGGGACATGTCCCTAAAGCATATAAATATGTTCAAGGTTCATGGGGCATTGTCTTGGTGGTTGGAGACCCACAAAATAACCAAAAGAATATTGAATTCCCATCCTATGTTGGGAGTCCCACTACATTCTCTAATAGAACGTCAAGAATCTTCTGAGTACATGGGTGGTGCCTAGTGAAGGAAGACAGACCATTACGCCAGGACCTTGATATTGATGATTTTACTTAGGAACCTTTTCTTGCAAAATTGAAACTTAGCCTAGGATCATATTTTGCCTAAGCATTACCTCCTGAAAGCCTCCGTGTTGCTCAAATGTGGCCTCTCTCTAAGCCAGGGGTTCTTAACCTTTTTTGTTCCGCAGACCCCTTTGCCAGTCAGGTGAAATGAATACTACAATACTTTATTTATTGCATACATTCATAAATGAAGGAAATGCTACCTTTCAGTTAGAGGTCAGAGAAAATAAAGATAAAAAGTTAATTTTTTTCAATTCAAGCTCCCAGATCTGAAATCTTGCTTAAGAACCCCTGCTCTAAGCCAAACTCAGCATATAAATGCACTGCCTCCCCCCTGACATGGGACATGACTCCCACGGATGAGCCTCCCTGGCCCCGAGGGATTATTACCAAACGCCTATTACCAATGCATTTGGAAAAAGACCTTGACCAAAAGGGGGGAAATTTTAAATACAAATGAGTTTTTTATGTCTAAGAGATTTCAAAGTAAGTCAGGAGGTCATTCCAGAGGTTACATTGATGTATGTCTCAGCAGGATTTCACTGACTATCACAGTAAACAGTACCTCAAGCAGGGATACTCTTGAGGGCTCTAGAGACTTCTACACACTCTAGGCAGGGAAGCTAACCCCAGGAAATCAGAGCTCTGTTGGAGGGTCTTACTTTGGAATATATAATAACCCATCTTCCCAATGCATCAGAGTTAGAATCTTTTATAATTTTTGTACACATGGTTCTTCTGCTCCATTTATTTGACCCTATAACTAGCACTATGCCTATGAAATATATGTCCCAGTGCCTTAAGTCTCCCAGCTGTGTGAGATTTAAGGTTGGTTGAGTCCTGAATCTCAGCAGCGTTGCAGCCAACACCTACTCTCCAGTTCATCAGACTCACCCAGGACAACTAACCAAAGGATGATGATGGACATTGCCCATCCCCAAAACACAAGACTATTTACAAGTGCAAGCAAGACAGTTCCATCCATCTGCCCCATGGGATCTAAGCCCTCTCTCAATCGGAAGTAGAGTGGGCATCACCATCCCCAAATCCTCAAGATTGAGGAATGAACAAACATAAGGGGGGGTCAACTATGGACTAAAGTAGACTTATTATTATTCTAGTAATAGAAGAAGTTATAACATTGCTATAAAGGCAGTTGTCTCCAGAGGTTCTGAGGGGAGAGAAAGGGAAGAATTGGTGTAACATGGGGCATTTTTGGGACATCTGAATGTTCCGCAGGACATAGCAATGACAGATACAAGTGTTATACATTTTGTCAAAATCTATAATATTATGTGTCGCAAAGTGTAAATCATAATGTAAACTATAGACCATGCTTAGTAGCAATGCTTCCATATGTGTTCATCAATCGCAACAATGTACCACACTAATAGAAATGTTGTTAATGGGGGAATGTGGTGGGGTATAAGAGAATACACTATATTTTCAATGTAGAAGTTATGTATTCTAAAGCTCCTTTAAAAAGAAATTTTAAAAATCATTTTTAAAAGAGAAGTAAATGAAACCCTGAGTAAATGTAATGATAGGATTAATTAGTTCAGTCTTAAAAACAGTATATTTCTATTTTGGTAAGTTTGACCATAGTCTTAGGGCAAAATATAATTTGCGATGCATAATGATTCTTCCCAAGAAGAACAAAATTATATTTTAAAACAAAATTAGGAAGCCTCCATATCAGTGGTCTCCTAATCTTTATGACTTTACATCCCATCACTAAAAAATTTTGTGCAACTCAAAAAAATAAAACCCACAGCTATCTAACATTTAACTCTGATAATATACATTTAAAGGAAATGGAAATCTTTGATTTCCTAATACTTTTTTCTTTAATCAGTTGGTATTCAGAGGAAAATGAGGTGACACTTACATGGCTGAACTCAGAACCCCCATGTCTTTTACCCATTAGGTAGTCAACAAATATACCTTGACTTTATTTCACTATATTTAAGAAATACATGATCTAGTTATGGTTTTCAATGTTCTCTAGTTAAGGTGGTTGGATTTTTCAGAAGTTTTAATAAGGTACTCTGCCTTTGCAAATGGCAAAAAGGACCTATCTGACTACAAGGAAATATAGTTGATTCAGGACCTTCACGTCACTGAAATACATTTTTAAAATCAACTTTTTGTATGGTCAGGCCATACCGGGAATTGAACCCAGGACTTTGTATGTGTAAGGCAGGTGCTTAAACTTTGAGCAACACTCACTCCACCAAAATCACTTTTAATGATGTGGAAAGCAGTCAATTCATAAGTAAATAGACGATATCTTGTTCAACAATCTCACTTGGCAGCAGACTTGGCCCAGTGGTTAGGGCGTCCGTCTACCACATGGGAGGTCCACAGTTCAAACCCCAGGCCTCCTTGACCCGTGTGGAGCTGGCCTATGCGCAGTGCTGATGAGCACAAGGAGTGCCTTGCCACGCAGGGGTGTCCCCCGCATAGGGGAGCCCCACGTGCAAGGAGTGCGCCCCATAAGGAGAACCCCCCTTTTGGTCAAGGTCTTTTTCCAAATGCATTGGTAATAGGCGTTTGGTAATAATCCCTCGGGGCCAGGGAGGCTCATCCGTGGGAGTCATGTCCCATGTCAGGGGGGAGGCAGTGCATTTATATGCTGAGTTTGGCTTAGAGCAGGGGTTCTTAAGCAAGATTTCAGATCTGGGAGCTTGAATTGAAAAAAATTAACTTTTTATCTTTATTTTCTCTGACCTCTAACTGAAAGGTAGCATTTCCTTCATTTATGAATGTATGCAATAAATAAAGTATTGTAGTATTCATTTCACCTGACTGGCAAAGGGGTCCGCGGAACAAAAAAGGTTAAGAACCCCTGGCTTAGAGAGAGGCCACATTTGAGCAACACGGAGGCTTTCAGGAGGTAATGCTTAGGCAAAATATGATCCTAGGCTAAGTTTCAATTTTGCAAGAAAAGGTTCCTAAGTAAAATCATCAATATCAAGGTCCTGGCGTAATGGTCTGTCTTCCTTCACTAGGCACCACCCATGTACTCAGAAGATTCTTGACGTTCTATTAGAGAATGTAGTGGGACTCCCAACATAGGATGGGAATTCAATATTCTTTTGGTTATTTTGTGGGTCTCCAACCACCAAGACAATGCCCCATGAACCTTGAACATATTTATATGCTTTAGGGACATGTCCCAAGTACACCCCTCTCGACACATCCCCCCAGCATCGATACCCCACACCAATGATCCTCCCCTGCCACAGTTGTGACCCTTCTGTGATCCAAAACCTCTAAAAAAAATCAAGCCAAAAAAGTAACCAAATACAATTAAAATAAAAATAATAATTAAAAAAACAAATAAAATAAAATAGAAAAATATTTGAAATAAAAAAATTTTATACATTGTGTCTTTCATCACTGTAAGATCTGTTATCTTGTTATGTAGAGTGACAATTTCTTCTGTATGTTCCCCCAGTGTCTTTTTTCTTTTTCACTTTATTTTCCAAAAGCTTTAGGTTACAGAAAAGTCACACAGAAAATATAAGGGGTTATTATATATCCCCCTCTCCCACATATCCTCCCCTACCAGTAACATTCTACATGATTATGTTACATTTGTTACAATTGATGAACAAATATCGAAGCATTACTACTAACAGTGGTCAATGGTCTACATTATGGTTTACCTTTTGCATCATACACTTTTATAAGTTCTGAAAAAATGTATAATGACCTGTATCTGCCACCGCAAGAACTTGCAGAGGGAAGTGGGCTTGGCCCAATGGATAAGGCATCCGCCTGCCACATGGGAGGTCTGCGGTTCAAACCCTGGGCCTCCTTGACCTGTGTGGAGCTGGTCCACACGCAGTGCTGATGTGCTCAAGGAGTGCCCTGCCATGCAGGGGTGTCCCCTGCATAGGGGAACCCCATGTGCAAGGAGTGCACCCCGTAAGGAGAGCTGCCCAGCGTGAAAGAAAGTGCAGCCTGCCCAGGAATGGTGCCACACACACGGAGAGCTGACACTCAAGATGATGCAACAAAAAGAAACACAGATTCCCATGCCTCTGATAAGGATAGAAGCTATCCTTATCGCACACACAGCAAATGAACACAGAGAGCAGACATCTGGGGTGGAGGGAGAGAAATAAATACAAAATAAACCTTTAAAAAACAACTTGCAGAACAATTCCAATGCTCCCAAAATGCCCTATGTTCCACCCATTCTTCCTTTCCCTCCCCTCAGATCTATGGTAACCACTAAGTTTCAAGTTTTGAAGAATCAGGCTCATAGCTACATGCATTAATATTGAGTGCTTGACATACTGGTCTGTTTTCTTTTATTAGGCACTGCCTATGTACTCGAGATGTTCTTGCCTCTCCCAGGATGGGAGCTCAATATTTTCTTGTTTATTGTGTGGGTCTGCATCCACTGAGATAAATCCCTATGCCACATTCATATCCGTAGAATCATGCCCCTGATGCACCCTTTCCCATGTATCCCCCCAGCACTGACGCCCTGTACAGTGACCCTCCACTGCCATATTTGCCTAATTTTTTTTTACCATTGTACTTTCAACCACAGACCTACAAATCCTCAGAGTTGACCTGTTTCTTCCTTCAGTTCAAGCCTCAGTTCCATGGATAGTTTATTCAACAGCCCCCTGCCCTGTTCACCCTCACATTCCAGCTCTATGACGGGACTCACGTCCCTGCACCACCATCACTCCCCCCACTGCCCAACCACCCCCTTCCACCTTATTATGGGTTTTGCCCATATTGAGCATTGGCTCACCACACTCGACTCCCTTTCTCTTTCCTAATAACCTATATACCAGACTCTAGATCTGTGATCTGCTCAACAGGCTAGGTCATATCAGTGAAGGTATGCAAAATTTGTCCTTTAGTGACTTACTTCACTCAACATAAGGTCTTCAAGATGCATCCATGTTGTCATGTGTCAACATGCCAAATCTTCATTCCCTCTTACAGCTGAACAGTATTGCATTTTACGGATATACCACATTTTACTTATCCATTCATCTGTTGATAGATACTTGGTTTGCTTCCAACTTTTGGTGTAATGAATAATACCATTATGAAAATTGATGTACCTGTATATGTTCACGTCTCTGCTTTCAGTTCTTCTGGGTATAAACCCAGCAGTGGGATTGCTGGATCATATGGCAGTTCTCTACTTAGCTTCCTCCAAACCATCCTCCATTCCACATTCCCACCAGCAGTGGATGAGGGTTCCTATTCCTCCAAATCATTTCCAACACTTGCAGTTTTTTTTTTAAATAGTTGTCAGTCTAATGGGTGTAACCATCTTATTGTAGTTTTGATTTGCATTTCCCTAATTGTTAGTGATGTCGAACATCTTCTCATGTGGTTTTTAGTCATTTGTGTTTCCTCTTTGGAAAAGTGTTTATTCAAATCTCTTGCCCATTTTCAAAACAGATTGTTTGTCTTTTTGTTTTTGAGATGTAGGATTTCTTTATATATGCCAGATATTAGGCCCTTATTGGATAATGGTTCCTAAATATTTTCTCCTATTGAGTAGGCTGCCTTTTCACTTTTTGACCAACACCTTTGAAGTGCAAAAGTTTTTAATTTTGAGGAGGTCCAATTTATCTGTTTTTCCTTTAGTTGCTCACACTTTAGGTGTAAAGTTTATGAAACCATTTCCTACTACAAGATCTCATAGATGCTTCCCTACATTATCTTCTAAGAGTTCTATAGTCTTGGCTCTTATATTTAGTCTTTGAGCCATCTTGAGTTAATTTTGTATAGGGCATGAGATGGTGATCCTCCCTCATTCTTTTGGATATGGATACCCAGTTCTCCTAGCACCATTTGTTGAAGAAGCCATTCTGTCCCAGTTGAATGGGGCTGGTGACTTTGTTGAATATCAGTTGACTATGTATGTTAGGATCTATATCAGATCTCTCACTTTAGTTCATTGGTCAGTATGTCTCTCCTTGTGCCAATGCCATGCAGTTTGACCACTGTAGCTTTGTAGTATGCTTTAAAGTCAGGCAGCGTGATTCTCCCAATTCATTTTTCTTTTTCAATATGTTTTGGCTATTCAGGGATGCTTGCCCTTCCAAATAAATTTCATAATTGGCTCTTCTAATTCAATAAAAAAATGCTGTTGTAATTTTTATTGGGATTGCATTAAATTTGTGAATCAATTTGGGTAGGACAGATATCTTTTTTTAAAAAAAGATTTATTTTATTTATTTATATATCCTCATCTTTTGTTGTTTGCACTTGTTCTGTCTGTTCATCTTCCTTGTTTCTTTAGGAGGCACTAGAAACCAAACCCAGGACCTCTGATGTGGGAGGGAGGCACCTAATCACTTGAGCCACCTCTGTGTCCTGCTTTGTTGTGTGTCTCATTATGTTTTCCTTCTCGTATCTCTTGTTCCATCATCTTGTTGTGTCAGCTTGCTTCAATGTGCCAATTTGCTGTTTTCTTTAGGAGACACCAGGAACTGAATCAGGGACCTCCCATATAGTAGAAGGGGACTCAATTGGCTTGAGCCACATCTGCTTCTCAGGACAGATATCTCAATGATGTTTTTTCCCCCCAATCCATGAACATGGGATATTTTTCCATTTATTTAAGTTTCCTTTGATTTCCTTTAACAATGTTGTCAAGTGTTCTGTGTACAAGTCTTTTATATCATTGGAGGTAACTCTTTTAAAGGTGACTGTTTAAGCCCTGAAAAAATGAAACCAGCTTCATTTTGATATCAGGAAGCCAGGTTCACTTGATATTCCTACCACACACCACCAGAGGAAGGGAAAAGACCACGTTGGAGTTATCTCGGAGACTAGCAATGTCTATATAAGATGCGTAATTCATCGATGTGTGAATTGCCGTTCCTCCTGTGAAAGTCTGTTCAGTGCTTTGCAACCATCAGCAGAGATCTATGGAAATGGACTAGTCCCCAAAGTCCTGATCTGCTGCTTTCATTTCTTGCTGCTCCCATTTCTGGGTTTGGAGGAAAGTGAGGGAGAAGGAAAGGGAAGACTCTGCTGGGCGGCTTTCTCGAGAATTCAGGAACTGCCCTGCCCCAGTGCTTTCTGGGCTTCCCCTAGAATTCCTCACTGAGTCACCCATCTCTCTCAGCCCGCCTGCCTCAGTCTCCCCAGCAGGGCACCCACTTTCCTCTTTTACTGGTCAGGGGCAGACTCAGGCACTGTCTCTGCTCCTTTCCACTCGTGCTCAGGTAGCAGGACTGGCTCCCTTCAGAAGACAAACTGTTTTTCTTAGAAAGGGACAGGAGAGAGCACTGCAAGGGAAAGGGCTTTGAAATCAGCCTTCATGCCTTCTCTCTTCTAGAACTTTCAGAAGCTTGTCTGTATTTTCAACTTTGCCCTATCTGATGGCTCTGCAGTCAGTAAATGTGCTCAGGGTTTTCTTACCTTAAGACAGTTTACCTCAACATTTTATCTCTCCTTCTACCATCAAGTCCCTCAAAGATTAATGTCAGGTTTGCTCTGTTTCCATATCTCCCATTCACGCTTTTTAAAAAACACCTTTAGGGGTGGGGGCGGTGGGGTTGAATGGGACCTCATATTTTTTGAATGTAATATTTAAAAAAATAATAAAATAAAATAAAAAACAAACAAACAAAAAACACCTTTACAGAGATGTCATTCACATATAAAGTGTACAACTCAATCACTTTCAGTATTTTCACTGAATTGTGCATCAATCACCCCAATCAATTTTAGAATATTTGCATCACCCTAAAAAGAAGCCCAGATCCCTTAGCTGACATCCTACAATATCCACATGCTAACCCCTCCCCAGCCTTAGGTCACGACTAATCTACTTTCTGTTGCTCTAGATTTGCCTATTCTGGACATTTCATCTAAAGGAATCATACAATAGGTGGTCCTTTGTGGCTGGCTTCTTTTTCGTAGTATAATATTTTCAAGGTTCATCCATGTTATAACAAGTATCAATACTTCATTTCTTTATATGGCCAAACAATATTTCACTGTGTGTGTAAACCACATTTTAAAAATTCATTCCTCAGTTGATGGACACGTGGGTAGCTTCCATCTTTTGGCAATTGTGAATAATCCGTTATGAACATCAGTATACAAGTATCTGTTTGAGTTCCTGCTTCCAATTCTTTTGGGAATATGCCTAGCAGGGGGATTGCAGATCATAGGGCACCTCTATGTTTAATAGCCAGACTGTTTTCCCAAAGCAACTGCACCATTTTATCTTCCCATCAGCAGTGAATGAGAGTTTCAATTTCTGCACATCTTCCACCACACTCACTAATATCTATCCTTTTGATGATTCCCATTAACTCTTCAATCCACTCTAGTTAAGTTTCTCTCCTACCAAGCCAATGGAACTTCTCCGACAAAATTTGCCCGTAGTCTCCTAGTTGCCAAGTATAAAGGGCTAGTTAGAATTGGCAACTTTGACAGTCCCCTCTTCTCCCTTGCTTTCCATGACAACGTTCTCTCCCTATCCTCCAAAATCCTTCTGGGCACTCTTTCTCAGATCCCTTCACCCTCTCTTCTGCCTCTGCTTGCCTCCCAGATCATACTGTTTCTCAGAGGTCTGTCCTGCCTGTCTTTTCTTCTCACCCTACTCACCCTATCTGGGCCATTCATTCATCTCCCGGCTTCGGTGATCACCTTTATGCTGATGATGCTCCAATCTTCACCTCTCAGGAGCTTTAGATTCACAGATTTGTCTACTAGACATTTCCACTTGAAACTTCTACAGGCCTCTCAAATTCCACATATCCAATACTAAATTCACTTAACTTTCCCTCAAATATCCCCCTTCCCCTCTCCTCCTTCCTAAAGTCCATGCCAGGAATGGTAGGAGGTGATATCATCCTCCAAGTACCCAAATCAGAAAGCTGCAAGTTGACCCCGCTCATCACCCCTCTCTCTCTCTCATGCTCCATGGACGTCATCACCACGTCATGCGACTTGACTTCTTCATATGATTTCTTGTCATTTTTCTCTTCTCTGTCCCTACTTCTACAGCCTTCGTTCGGCTTCTCATCATTTCTTGACAAATATATTGCAGTAGTTTCCATTGGGTTTGACTGGGATTTTCTTCAAACTAGAAATTAATTTCAGAAGAAATATCAACTTTATTACAGTCAGCCTTTTAAGTTAGATTTTAGCATATCTTTCCAAGTATTTAACTTTTACAAGTATGTTGTGAAGTAATTTTTTTTATAGCTTTATATGTGTAGATTCTGCACATTTTAGTTAAGATATCCACCAGGTACTCTATATTTTTCTTGTGCTGGGAATGAGATATGTTTCCACAACATTTTCAAATGGATTATTATTATTATTTTATAGGGGGCACTTTTTGATCCTTCTTCAAGCCACCTAGTCATCCACTTGGTAACATCGCCCTTTTTTCCATTTAACTGCTATATTTCTTCCCTTTAGATACCGAGGCTGTTTCCCATTAATTCTAACAATTCCTGATGCTGAATGTGTGTGTGTGTGTGTGTGTGTGAAAACGTTCAATGGAGAAATTTCTCATTAGAATTGTCTACTTTTCTTTCCATGCTGCTAACTTAGTTTACCCATTTTTTTTTTTTTGTATATCATAGAGCAATTCCTGTAGAGGTTCTTTTATTATTTTTTTTTAATTAGAGAAGTTTCAGGTTTACAAAAAAAAAAAATCATGAAAAAGCAGAGTTCCCGTATACTCCCCTTCACACACAATGTTTTCCATATTATTGGCGCTAGGCATTAGTGGGGTACCTTTGTTACAAATGATGAAACAACATTATTAACCTTAGTTTAGGGTTAATTGTGTTACACAGTTCTATGGTTTTTTTAAAAAAGTTATTCTATTAACATATATACAACCTAAAGTTTCCCCTTTTAACCACATTCAAATACACAATTCAGACCTGTTAATGACATCCACAATGTTGTGTTATCATCACCACCATCCAGTACCAAAACCTTTTCAACTGTATTATTTTTGACACAGGGGATTGCTATTAGTTTTTACACATTTATTTTGTCCCCTTACTGAATTTTTATTCTAAGGGTTGAAAAGACAGTGCTCTTGTTCTTTTTGTTGTTGTTTAAGTTATACAATATATTATTTGCCAACGGTAAGCCCCCTAGTTCCTGCCTTCTAGTAGTTTCATCTTTAATTTCTATATCAGATCTTGTTTACCCAGAATTTCAAGAGGACTATGTGGCTAAAAGAATAACAATGGTTCTAAGTGAGTATATATTTGGATGACTGTGGTGCAGGAAACTGCAACTGCAAATCAAACTAACTTAAGCAACACATAAATTAACTAGCTCTGGTAAGTGGAGATTCAAACGTGGTATAAGTGTCAGGGTTGGCCAATACAGCAGCTCAGAGATCTCATCAAGGATGTGAATTCTTGTCCCGTTCTCTTTTTTGTGGTCCACCATGCTAACTCCATTCCTTCATGGTCAAGGTGTGAGTGCCTGTGGCATCTGCTCCCCCATGCTTGTCCAATAGTAGAGACAGCACTTGCCTCCCAAAGGGCTCCAGACACCCCAACGGTTCCCCTTTCCCAGCATCCCTCCTTGCATATCATTAGCTCAGCTTGTTCTCAGGCTGCTCTTTGGAAGAGAGGTGGAGAATTCTTTGGCCTACCCTGATTCGCATCCTGCCTCTAGACCTGGGAGGTGTCACCTTACCCTGAGGCCTGTGGCTGAACGCCAGGAGTGGATAACTGAACACAATTAACATTCTGTTGGGAAAAAGTGGGGAAGGGATTCTGAGCGAATGCCTCACCAGGGGCACCATGAAGTTTCTGATGTTGACGAGATTTATTATAAATTTAATGAGAGTGCCTAGATAATTTTACCAATAAGCTTTTTTCCCCCCTTTATCAAGCCTGGAAAGCATTCTTCAGTTTCTAGTTTTTAAAACGTTTGTTGTTCTACAAGAATGGATGTTGAATTTGATCAAATGTCTTTTTTCTTTTTTTGCTAGCAGATGAGATTATCTTGTGTTACTTAGAAGACTAAGTGTGTGTGAGGCCCACGTGCTCGTTAACTCTCTAGAAAGACCTATGCGGACACATTTGACCCAACAGGTACACTTACCATTTTAACAGAACCCTCCTGAACACATTCAACTTCTCTATTTTTGGGTACTGTTCCTATGAACTGCACTACGAACCCACCACCTTCAATTATATTCATAAATGAGGCTGGTCTATAGATTTCTGTTGGCCCCGTCTCTTTCAAGTAATGACATTTTTTCCCTATGAAGATGATGCAGCCTTACTATGAAAAAATTCAAGGAATGTAGAAAAGAAAGAAGAAAATAAAAATCACCCCCAATTTCATCACCCCAAAAAGTCAGCATTGCTTTTGGTAAGCATCATTCCAGTTATCCATCTTGGAAAGATGGATGGATGGTAGATTTATACCAACAGGGGATGAATCAATTTAGGATTAGCTTTGTAAGATACAGATTGGATTATGTGCCTTCCCTTCTGCCTTGTCACCCACAAGTGAGAGTTGAAACTTTCTAGCAGGGCTTATAACCTCCTTCAGGATCTGCTCCACGTCTGCTTCTCCTGTCTTATCTCCCTTTATTTCTCTCAATAAAAGACTGAGCCGTGTGAGGGTGGCGGTGCTCTTGGATGCCACTAGGAATGCAGTGTCTCTCCCCTGACACTGGCCACTTGATAGTCTCTCATTCATCCTTTCGCAATCTGCCTCTGCAAAGCTTCTCCTGAGCCTTTCCCACACTAAACCTTGACCTAGTACATCTGTTAGAGTGCTGATCCAACTGCTTAGTAATCATATATTTGATTTATATGCTAGTTTGTGAGCATGTTGGGCAGAGAAGCCATGTCTTTATTTTTGTACCTCTGTCCTCCAACATATTCAGGGCTCACTAAATATTTGATAGCTTGGTCATATAACTTAAAAAAAATTATTGTGTCCTGCTTGACTTCCATATGTGAATCTGTAAGTTTCTCAATCATTGTAATGTGAGTTACACATGTGATATGAGTTTTTCAGTTACACAATATGAGCAGACTCCCAAGATAAAATGAATGAAAAAAAACCTACTGATAGGAAAACTGTACCTATAACATTAAGCATGAAATGCAAGACAATATAAATAACTATTTTTGACTTTTCAATTATACCTAAATTAAGAGGAAGTGACTTTTTCTAAATAATCATTTATGAAGACGCACTTGACATTTGTGGTTCTAAGATTCAAAGATTTAACTGTACTTGTACAATTCTGAAGGTTCAGTTGATTTTGGTGGGAGGTATAGATTTGGGGTGGGGTAGTAGCGAGGGTGGAACGTGGGACTGAGCTCTCTAGCTGATGACCAAGCCTAGTCAACCTCCAGCAATTTCTTCTTGTTCTTTAATCATTCATTGATCAACAAATACAGAAATGAACGTCGTTCACAGAGCTAGCATTCTCCTGTACGTGGGGAAAGGTATACTCTGTTTAGAACTGGTGAGTGTGGTGGAGAAAAATCAAGCAAAGCTGGGGGAAAGAAAGCAAGATAGGGTGACTGGAAAGAGGTGACAAATGAGTTAAGACCTGCAGGAAGTGAGGGAGCAGGCCAATTTGGAGAGAACATGCCAACAGCTACAGAACCAGGGGTTATTGCAGAAAAATAGTAGACTCTCAGAACTCTTGTGAAGTTGTGATATCTGTCTTCACAAGAAATGAAAATACAGCGTACCACAAAAGGAGAGGGGTATTTTAGAATTTAGGCATCCTCAAATGTCATGTGATGGATCACTTTTGAGTATCAAGTGCTTGCTGTGATTTCAGTTGATACATTCTTTGTGGGATAAACTCCTTTGGGAAGTATTCAATACCAGAGATGTCAGCTTCTTATAAATTTGGCTTGAGGAAGGAGCAGGGGAGATTTCACAGAGGCAGGTTGCAAAAAAATGGTAGGAGCTTGTCCTGTAGCCAACACTAGCGAAAGCACACTGTGCGTACAAGAAGGGACCCGTATTGAATGCTGCTTGGGGCCATGGATAGGGCCACTTAATTTGTTCTGGTTTGCTTAGGACTGTCCTGGTTTTAAAACTGAAAGTCCTATGTTCTAGGTACCTTCATAATCCTGGACAAACTGAGAAGGTTGGTCTTTATTGGGAACTGAATCGTATCTTCCACAAAAGAATTGCTCAAATCTCAATCTGCATTCCTGTGGGTATAAACCCTTTCTAAATAGGATCTTTTGAAGATATTATTAGTCAAGGTGTGGCCAAATTGAATCAGGTTGGGTCTTAGCTCCATATGACTAAAGGTCTTATAAAGAGATGTAGTTTGGACACAGAAGAAGCCAGAGAGGAGAGAGCGAGCCATGTGTTAGAGGACTGTCATCACCAGAATGCTACTGACCAAGAGAAAGCATGGCCTTACAGATACCTTGATTTTGGGCTTCTCACCTTTGAAACTGTCAAAAAATAAGTGCTTGCTGTTTAAGTCAAAGCTTTGTGTGGTATTTGTCTTAGCAACACTGGCAAACTGAGACTGCCGTTCAACTACAAGCTGAGCAGGAACCCATGAGAAACTCAAAGGTCGTGTTCATACTGGGGGTGGAAGCAGAATTGCATCTTCCCAGAGACTTAATCCAATTTGTTCTCTCCCACCCCACCGGTAGCAGTTTGATATAAATGATGAATTCCAAAAAGAAATATTGGATTATGCTTGTAATCTGATTGGTACCTGTGCACGATTGAGTTATGATTAGGGTGTTGAGTCCCCACCCTTTAGTAGCTGGGGACTCACAGATAAAAGGCATGTTGAAGAACAGAGTTGAGGGCTTTTAATGTTGGAGTTTTGACGTTGGAGTTTGATGCTGAAGCCTTAAGCTGGAGCCCTGGGAAGTCAGCATGCAGAGGAAAGAGAAGCCAGCCCCAGGAAGAAAGGAACTTTGAACTCAGAGTAAAGCAAGCCCCAGGAACGTAGGAACCCAGGAAGCCTGAACCCTTGCAGACGTCGGCAGCCATCTTGCTCCAAATAGACTTTGGTGAGGGAAGCAACTTATGCTTTATGGCCTGGCATCTGTAAGCTCCTACCCAAAAGAAATATCCTTTGTAAAAACCAACCAATTTATGGCATTTTGCAGCAGCACCCCTTTGGCTGACTAATACATCACCTTTCCTTTGAAAGAAGTAATGGATACGTATGATGGAATACTATGCCGCTGTAAGAAGAAATGAAATTGGGACACATGATAACACGGATGAACCTTGAGGACATTATGCTGAGTGAAATAAGCGAGACACAAAAGGACAAATATTGTGTGGTCTCACTAATATGAGCTAAAGAAAAGACTAAGCACATGGAGTTAAAACCTAGAGGATAGGTTACTAGGAGATGGGATGAGGGCTGAGAAGGGGTACTGATGTTTAATGTACGTAGAATTTTATTTAGCTTGACTAAAAGTGTGGAAATGGATAGAGTTGATGTTAGCACATTAAGGTGAGTGTAACTAACAGGGCTGATTTATAAATGGGATTGTGGCTGGAAGGGGTAGTTAGGGATGCCAATGTCAATAGAAAAAAAGCTAGAGAATAATCTAGGGACTGAATAACATAGTGAACCTGGAAGTGGATGAGGATTGTGATGAACAAATACAAGAATGTTCTTCTACGAACTAGAACAAATGTATGTCACTGCCACAAGGTGGTAGAATGCGGTGATGCATGGGAAAAATACAATTAATGTGAGGTATGGACTATAGCAAACAGTGATATCGTAATATTCTTGCATCAATGTCAAAGAAGGTACTATGTCAACGCTCAGGGTCAATAATAAGGGGCATAGGATTTTTTCTTTCGGACTAGGGAATATGTTCAAAAATGTACTGAGGCAATGATTGCACAATGCTGTGATGAAAGTGAGAGCCACTGAGTGTGTGCCCTTTGGACAGACTGCACATGGCATGGAACCAAGATGGTGGAAGACTGACTGGTTAACAGTGCAAATATGAGGGTTCTTTCATGGACTGTAACAAATGTACAAAACGAATACATTGTGCTAGTAATAGGAGGAGAATGGGAAAATATTATTAAATATAAGTTATGGGTTGTAGTTAGTGGTAATCGTCTGATGATGTTCTTTCATAAGTTGCAACAAATGTTCCACAACATTGGAAGGTGTTGGTGGAGGAGTTCTGCACATTACACATGATTGTTTTGTAAGTTCACAACCTCTCTAATAAAAACTGCATCTTGAAAAAGAGAAGTAAAGGAATGTCTTTACTATGTTTTATTTATCATGTTAGAAAAGTTCAGGTAAAGAACAGAATTATCAATTGGAAAATCTTTGTTATTTGGCTGCATGCAAAATGTTTAGCTTAAAATGTCATGGGAAATTTTGAAAAAATATTTTTTCATTACAAAGTGATATTATCACACTGCCCCAAAAGGAGCAAGTAGAGACAAGTAAAAAGTGACATATAATTACTATGTCTCTCAATTTTTTTCTTAGAATTTCTTTTTATAAATTGTAATCATAGTGTACACATAATTTTTGTAAACTGCTTTTCACTGAACATTAGGCTGTGAACACTTATTCATGATGCAAAATAGTTTTTATTTATAAACTGGTTAATGATTACATTGAAAGCATACTTTTTTAAATTAGATCGGGAATTTTAAAAGAAATACTTAAGTTAATTAAAACAGAGCATGGCATTATAGTAGATAAAGAGGAAGCCCTGAAGAGTTGTCATTTTAGAAATCTAATGACATGGGAAGATTCTGATCACATGCTTAAAGAAAATAATTTTATTGTGGTCATGTATATATATATATATATATATATATATATATATATATATCACAATTTCCCACTTTAACAATTTTTATGTATACAGTTCAGTGGTATTAATTACATTCACAATGTTGTACTGCGATTACTCATATGCTTTTTCCTTGTTTTATTTTTTTTTTGGAGGTACTGGAGATCGAACCCAGAACCTCGTGCTCATTCGTGGGAAGCAGGAATCCAATCACTTGAGCTACATCTGTTCTCCATTCATATGCTTTTAGGTTTAAATAAGAGGCAAAATAATAATTTCTGGATGGTGGTGGATTTTTGGGGGGGGTGCTTCTGTAATGAGCAGGTAGTGCTTTTGGAATAATAAAAAAAATAAAAACTTTACAAGAAAAAACTGACTAATATTTGATGCTAAAGAGTATGCATAAAAAATGCCATGAAAGGCACTTTTTTGAGTTTGAAATGAAGAAGAATCCAAGAGTTGTGGCTGAAATTCACTATCTGTGGAAAGGAGATGTGTCAGAGTTTGCATGTATACATGCAGCAGGGAATCTCCAAGGATAATCAGGGTAGAGTTGAGGTGACCTGAGGGTGATGGATGGCACGACAGTTTTAACAGAGAGGTCAAGGGTAGAGCTCTTTGACCACATGCAGTTGGGACTCTCCAAGGTCAAGGTTACCCTGCTCTGAGAACAGGGTTTCCAGCTGGTGTCAGTCTCAGCTTTGTCATGGAAACTGGGGCATCTGGCCATACGATAGTCAATCACATCAAGTCACTTAGCTGAGTCTAGGCTCTACAAGTAAGATTCTCATTGTAGTTTGACTTTTCATGTAGATATGCTCAGAATTCAAAACTGCAATCACATCGTTGTGGAGCCTGACATGGGGCTAGTTATTGTGGATACCATGGTGACTTCAATAGTTATGCTCTCCTTATCTTTCCAGAGGGAGAGCTATAAGTATTTAAGAGATTTAAGCATTCCACAGAAAATGCTATGATTTGAGAAGTAGTGCAGTTCTGGGAACTTATAGGAACGGTTCCAATGCAAGTCACAAGAGACGACTTTTTGGAGGAACGGATTAGACTGCAGACCTCAGGTTGGAGTAGCGATGGATCGGTCAAAAGTTCGGAGGGGGATGTAAAGAAATCATTTCAAGCAGATGGAAAACCATGTGTGACGATCAGCTTCTTATAAATATAAACTGTAAATCGGCATCCTGGCATTTTCTCTTATGAGATGGACTGGTGTGAAGCAACCTTCTGGGGTCCAGTCACTTCTGGAAACAGTGACAAAATTGATTTTCAGTGCCTACTCAGCTGAGGATCAGATCAGGGAACGTGGTCAAGGCACCTGCCACATGATCTGTGAGGCCAACTAGAGCTTCCCAGGTAGTATTCCCCAGCTTTAAGGTGTGATTTTTCAAACTACAGCAACAATTTTAAAATATTTGGGGTCAGTTTATCCACAGCAAGTTAGCTGAAGACAGGTCCAATGTTATTTTTATCCCCATCAGTATTATTTTGAAATAGTATTTTCTTTAAAATACTAAAATGCAATATTCTACATGCTATTAGAAATGGTCTGTGGCAGTCTGAGATTATTTATGGATTCCAAAAAGGGAGATCATGTTTGTAAAGTGGTCTGTTCCTCTGGGTGTGGTACCCTTTGATTGTATTAGATTCAGCTGAGATGTCTTTGATTAAATTATGTTAAGATTCGGGCTTTGATTAAGACCATGCCATTAGGGCGACTCAGTTTGGGTTTCCATCCCGTTGTGGGCTATATAAATGGATGCTCAATCAAAGAGACACAGAAGTAGATACACAGAAGCAGATGTATGAGAAAAGTGGAAGGGAGCTCCATAGACACAGAAGAGGATCCTGCGACTCCCAAAAGAGAGATGAGCCATTCACCTGATGGTTTACAGCTCACCTGGTGAAGAGACCAGAGCAGTTCTGCTCAGAGAGAAATGAGCCCTTCAGCCTATAGCTGAGATCAGAAGGAGCTGGGACCATGGAGCCTTAAGAGAGAGAGGAAGGCTGAACCCTCACAGACATCACCTGCCATCTTGTTTCAACACATGGCAACAGACTTTGGGTGAGGAAATACCTCTTATGGTACCTTGAGTTGGACTCCAGGGCCTTGTAACTGTAAGATTTTACCCCAAATAAATACCTTTTATAGAAGCCAACAGATTTCTGGTATTTTGCATCAGCACCCCTTTAGCTGACTAATACATGGTCTAATAAGGATGTAAGGTGGTGGGAAACACACACTATCTAAACCAGAGACACTTGGTTTTTCCCATATTCACTGCTTCTCTTCACACATTGGTATTTCGCACTTGGGCTTATTAATTTCCAGGCATAATATCAACTCTTTCATTTACACCGTGGCCGTCAGCTGCATATACAGCTGAATTTGTGTCCCTTCAAGTCTGTCAAGTGACAGCTTACCAACTTGTCCTTGGAGCAAAACATCTGGGATGGTCTAGAAAATAATCCAACACACTTAAATCTAATAGGAACCAGTCAACTGCCTCTGCCTGTGAAATCAATAAAGCTATGAGTTTATATTCAACTATACATTCCCAGGATTTGTCCTTTGTTTTCATTTTTTTAAAAAATTAGTTTGTTCTGTTGTCTCCATTGACTTGTCCATTTATTAATGAGAGAATTGAATGTTTCCTATGTACACTGTTCTAAGAGCCTTACATGAATTCATTCATTTAATCTCTACAGTGTTCCAACAAGGTCGATGCTGTAATGAGCCGCCATGTTCACACGCATGGTGGAGTCAGGCTTCCAATGAGGATTTCCCACTCTCACCCACTTTCTCTGCTGCCTCCCTGTGCTATAAACATCAGGGCCATCGTTCTTATAACCTTTGTATTTCCTCATAGCATTTACTATGGGGTTTGGCAGCTACAGGCCCTCAATGTATGATGCTCACTTAATGTATGTGTCTGAGTTATCCAAGAATGTTCCATTCTCGATCATTCAAACATGAAATAACCAATGTACTTCAACTGAAACAGGGCTTAAGAAAAATGTGGATCAATGCCCTATGTTTAGAGCAATGCAAAATCACTAAACTTCTCATCAAATAGCATTAGAAACAGAGGAAATTCTTAACAATACTTCCTTTTTAAACATATATTAGAAAAGCCTGCTAGTAAAGCAAGAAGATAACTGTTAGATTTTTGAGTGAGGGTTCGCTTCTTACAGCCCTTTCAAATCTTGGTAGCACTGAAGAAACCACCTTATTTTTACAAGGAAAAACAAACTAGGGCTAATCTGGAGCAGAAAATAAAGATAGAAATGGCCATTTCATTCCCAGACAGTCCTCTCGGGCCGTGAGCAAGACTTACAGAGTGCTACGTCTTGTGCTCCTTCCCACATTGTCAACATTTTTTGAAAATATAGATTCAAAAGCTCTTTTGATGCTTTTATTGACAATTTGAGTACGACCTTAGATAGAGCTGTCAGATACTTCTTTACACATTTCAGAAAAATATAAAGATTCCTCTGCAAAGACTCTTTCTCCACTTTTGATATATTTGTATTTTGTTACACCATTCACACTCAAATGATATCGCTTGTGATTCATGTACTTTTATAGTGGCTGCTTTTTTTCTTTAACTTATTTTAAGAATCACTATTCTAATCTGGAAGGCAAAAAAAAAAAAAAAAGACTTTCACCAAGAAAAGAAAAGAAACCATACTGGAAAGCTAAAGAGCTCTAGGGGCTTTGACAATAGCCCGAAAAACATGCAAGCAAACTTTGTTCGTTCATCGCAAACCAACAAATGGTACCAATTTGGAAGGAGGCAATAATTAAATGTCATTTTAAAAAGCTCTGGCTGGGGATCAGATGGAGCTCAGTGGTTGAGCACCTGTTTCCCATGGACGAGGTCCTGGGTTCCATCCTTGGTACCTCCTAAAAACAAACAAAAAACCAACTCTTCTCGAGGAGCGCATGTAGCTCAGTGGTTGAGTGCCTGCTTCTCACGTACAAGGTCCTGGGTTCAATCTCTGGCACCTCCTAAAGAAAAAAAAAACCTATGACTGATATAAAATGCTTTATGCTCTCCATGACAGGAGGGAGACATCTGATTTGTCACATCAGGTCAGTGTTAGAGGCTGCTGTTAACTGGGATTGTCAGGAACTGAAAGTTAGGGTTTGGATTCAGGACTTAGCAGGTGACACTTGCCAGTGGGATAAAAGGATTGAGGTGCCTGGGTTGGGGTGCCTAAGTGCATACTCGGCGACTTCTCTTTTTCTCACCACACATGGGCATCAACCTCTACATTATTTCTCTATGATTGTTTGGCTTCTTCACGTGGCTTTGGCAGCCTTTAAGGGTCATGTTGATAGCTGGATTTTCTGACAGTGGCAAGTCAAGAGAAGCTGTAATCCTGAAGGGGTTGCCCAATGCCCCAGCCAGAACGGAGCAGGAAAGCTGGGCCCTAGAGGGTTGGAAGAAACTGAGTGATTGAGGCAGTTGGGGAAAGAGAGACGTGACTTTGAAACATTTTCTGAGGTCATCACATCTCCTCCCCCATGCAAGGACATCCGGTGCTATGTTAAAAATAGAAGCCCTGCTACAGATGTCATATTTCCAGAGTCCCTAAAACCTCAGGGGCCTGCAGGTATTAGTGAAGCTCATTATGCCCTCACTTATGCCAGTGATCTTCCTGAGAGACAATTAGACTTAGAACACCAGACAGTGGTTATACGTTTTCACCTGCCATGGAAAATGAGGATTGCCTCTTTTTGGTGCATTGCTCATGTCTCAAAAAAAAAAAAAAAAAAAGTTGAAAAGGTAATCGACAACACTTAAGTCGTCATGAGTCTAACATTCCAGGGCGAGTTGGCCGTCCTAGAGAAAAGGGAAGACCCAAGACCCCACCGCCCCTGCCCCCGGGGCTGCAGATCAAGGGACACCTTTGGGTAGAGTCAGGCACATGTTACTCCTGATGCGCCTAGAAATGCTCATTTAACAGACTGGCACGTTTGTTAACATGGAGGATCATTATGAAATGATTTTTTCCAATTCCTCCTTTGCCTTTTCCATTAAATTCCCAGTGCAGCGAGAGGGACTAGCTCCTTCTCCAAGCCGCCAGTGAATATGTAAAATCAAACTACACATTCCGTAATATTTTCAGAAACAGTAATTTCTTCCTGAAGTTGTAGATAATTAAACGAAGGGATAGTGCCTTACGTTTTGTTTTGTTTTGGTTGTAACTGAAACGTTAAGCATGCGAATGAACTTGCATAATTTCTCACTTCGTTGACAGGCTGATGTGTGTGCACAGTTGATATTTCATCAATGCAATTTATAAAGATAGAATTCTTAGAAGCAAATATTTTTTGACTATTGCCTGTGGTTCTTTGATAATGGATGTCCTCTAAAATTTAACTAAGAACTTTGCTCTTAAAGTATTGTTGAGAATCCGTCACATTCCATCTCACAAGAATGACTGACAAAGGGGCCCTGAAACTATTTGTCACATCACCAATGACTTATTCACAAGATTTACTGCAGATAAAAGGCAGGAAATTTTACCTGAGAAATATCTCTCTCCACTTACTTATCCAGCCTGACTTGAATTTACCAAAGAATGACGATCCCTACAAAACACAGGAACAGCCCTTTAACCTGTGGCTCAGGTATTTTGTGTTTTGCCTGGAAATAAATACCTCTTGCTCGTCTCACAGTTGGCTGTTTTTCATGTTTGCAATAAAAGGGATTCCAGGAACCGGTTCTGTAATTTTGTTTTCGGGATTTGGGAAAGAACTGGAAATGTGGGCATGTGTGTTCAGAAAAAGAAAAAGTAGGGCATCATGGTGAGGCAGTTGATGTTTTTCAAACTGGGGCGAAACTGGCGGGCGTTTCAGCTGCTTGGAGCCACAGGCTGACTGTGCAGAAGGCGCCGGGATCCCGCGGCCGGGAGCTACGCGTCAAACCAGTGGTCGCCCATGCACGTGCGGTTCCACTCCAGGCTGCAGTTCCAGCACCACTCAAACTTGCACTGCGGCTGCGGGCATTTCATGTGCATGCATCCTCCTGTGGTGGAAGGGAGGGGGAGACACAAAGGACACAGGGGCTTTAGCGTTCAGAGCCAACAACTTGAAGACGCTCACTCACGAGTCTAGAATTTAATTTCCTAAGTGAATAATCACAAGCCAGGCAAGGGCAGAAAGAGCCAGAATGGAGGAAAAATGAGAAAGCACGTGAAGGAAGGAATGATACCGAAGTATGCAACTTGCACGGAGTATTATACATTTTCTTGAGTTTATCCGTGTCTCCTGAAATGGGGTTTAAAAAGTAAATGCTTTGGGTTGCAGAGGCATGACATCAGTTCCTCCTTGTTTTACCTTACTCATTTAGATGACATAAATTTTTTCATTTTTTCCAGTGATGCTTGTCTTGTGAAATGATAAGATCAGAGCTAAGACAGCATCTTACTTTTAATAGGGAATATGTTCCTTTATGCCATTCAAAATTGTATTTAAGGTGCGAAGAATAGAAATAAAGGAACACTTATTAACAGGTACACTGGTAAGGGATATACATGGATGATCTCATTTAATCTTCAAAAGCATCTTAGGCTTGTCCCCAGGGTAAGCACTTTTAAACGGTGAGGCAAAGATCCATATGATTTAGAAAGCTCTTCCTATCACAGAGCAGGACTTCTTCAGCCTTGGATGAAAAGCAGTTTAGGTTGGGACTTATTTGGGAGGTCTCCCCTACCCCCATTTGTCACTATTTGCTTTGGGGGCTCAGAAATAGTCTTCAGTAAAGTAACGAGGAAGTTATTTGTCTGTTTCCTGGAAAGAACTGCTTGTGGCTGAGTAATCAGGCAAGATCTTTTCTTTGCTTGAATGCTACATAAAACCGAATGTGCCCAATTATTCAATTTTACCAATTATCTGAATTCGTTTTTTTCTTGCCAAATATTCCCAGTAATTTCTTCAGTACGTTAGTTTGATTGTTAGAAAATCTGGCATGAGAATAATTTAAAATATGCATGAACATATAAAAAAAGCATTTCTTTCAGGATAATTTAAATACACTTAAAATTACCTGTTTTGTCTATTTCTTTTTGGATGCTTTTAACCATAATAAAAAAAGCAACACCTAACGATCTTTGGAAGAATAAAGAGAAAACTCACCTTTGAAACTCGTATCTTAATACCTTTCATTTAGGAGTGCATGATTTTCAGCAATATTTAATAATTGTTTATTTATGATATAAATAATATAATAAAATAGTTTGATGCTTCAAAATTCCTTATGCTTCTTTAAAATATCACAAAGAAGTATTTAATAATACATTCAAAGTCAATGAAATATTCAAGTAATGTTCTATGAAAGGTTGAAAATATTTTTCAGTTACGCCAAAATCTTAACGGGTATGGAATACTTAGAATGAAACGTTTTTTTTAAATTACAGAAACGAGAATCATCACATCACAGTAAAATAAGAAAAAAGGAAACAGGAATGGAGGATATTAGAATAAACCTTCTTTCCTTCCCAGTGCTTACTATGCACAAAGCAATATGCTGGAAACTGTAATGTGGAGGTGCACCAAGGACCGTCATTCTAACTTTGCCATCTTAAAGGTAAATGCAAGTGGGAAACTGCTGACAAGGTCATGCTAATTTGTGTTTTGTTTTTTTCTTTACGAGGTACCAGGGATTGAGCCCAGGACTTTGTACAAAGGGAGCAGGCGCTCAACCACTTGAGCTACATCTGTTCCCTTAATTTTTGGTTATTTACATGAAGAAAATAGGGCTTCCCTGGGTAATGAATTCTGTCTGCTGATGGACACTCCAATAATGCAAAGCCCAGCGTCTCCCAGGCCCTCAGTAGCATGGCTTTGGCCAGGAACTCTTCTATTAGATTTAGTGCCAGAGTTCAAGTCCCTGAACAGCTCAGAAGCAATTTAGCAGCAGACATGTATCGATCAAGGAATGGAGCCAGAAACTCAGCTCTGTGAGGTGGAAGTGAAGCAAGAAACCTCTAGAGACTGCAGGGGGCCACAGGAACAAGTGCCAAGGTTTAGCCCATGTTTAAAAGAGAAATAATTCTCATCACCATTTCAGTTTGGCTGAAGGAAGAGCTATTTTTCTGGGATTATGAAATAAGATCGGAGATGAGAGCTAGATAAAGCAGCTAGCTTTCCTTGCTAATAGAGGCTAGGTTTGTTTCCGTCATAGTGATGAACTTTCAAACAGTTTACATGATCATTAATAAGCTTAAAGCTTAGGCTTTTCAGTTCAGAGGTAAATGCTTAGGAGGAAAAATTAGTGCTTTCTATTTGGGAGCATTTATAGTACATCATACTATCTCAAAGAAATGACCCAATTAAGAAACTTTCCTATAGTCATGTTTGGACTTGGCTCCCTCAACCCCATCTTCCATTGCTGCCACATGGGCTGATTCAAGGGCAGGTCCAGTCAGGTCATTTCCTTGCTTAAAACCTTGAAATGCTTCCCAATGTGGTACAGAATCATGATCTCTGGGCCCTGCATCTCACAGCCTACCTACTGCTACAGCCTGAGCTCCTGAGATGCTCATCTGGAAACACCAAACACCAAACTGCTTGGGTTTTCCCCACACCAGGGGAGAAACCCCAGCTTTGCACATGCTGCCCATCTGCCTGGGAGGCTTTCCTCCCCTCTCCTCGCCTCGCTCATTTCTATCCATTCTTCAATCCTCGGCTCAGGTACCATCTCTTCCAGGAAGCCTTCCCTTCATCCCCAGGCCGCTGTGCTCTAATAGTTGACTTTCTCTGCCATGTTTTATGAAACATACCTGTTTCTGTGACTATTTCCTTTACTATTTACTTCTTAGTCCCACAAATATTTATTTGTCAGGCTCTTTCCTGGGTTCAGGGGATAGAGTGGAGAACAACACAAATAAGTCTCCTGACTTCATGGGGTATACATTCTAATGGGAAGACAGATGGAGAATGTGCAGACCCATAAATGATACCATGATCTTGGACAGTGGCAAGTGCTATGAAGTCCATAAACAGCAGGATGTGCCAGACGGCATCTTGTTAGACAAGTGGAACAGCTGGGGAAGCGGTTTCTAGGGTAGAGGTTAGCCTATAGGATGTTCATTTTGAGGATGTTTTTGGGGCTGACACCTAGGTAAGGAAAGGGAGGAAAGTAAGACAGGGCAGAGGGAGTAGTTCAGGTCTGCCGCAGTCTCCAGGAAGGTCTCGGCTGACCCCACGGTCGAGGCTGGGTGGCCCTTCAGAGTTGTGCCGAGTTTGGCTGGTGGGTTGGGCACTTTGATGCCCTCATGAATATCAGTGGCTGTGGCTCCTGGGACAGGCAGGGACCTGGAGGTAATGCTCTTCATCAGAGAATGAAGAGGGCGAGGCTCACGGCTGGCAGTGATCCCACAGGTCGGGCAAGGGTCTGTCAGTCCTGAAGTGGAGTTTGGATGGTGTCCCCTACATGGGGGCAGGGCGGCTTTGAGGGGGTGGCAGGGAAGGAGCAACTGAGCTGAGATCTGAGGCTAGGAAAGAACCAGATGACATGGGTGTGGTAAACCGCTAAGGGAGACCTGAAGGTCACGGTAAAGAACGTAGATGCTGTACGTGTCATGGGAGCTGGTTCGCCCTTTGAGCAGCCCACGCTGGCTTCTAAGTAGAGGACGGATCAGAAATGTGCAAGAGCTGAAGTAGAGAGATCCTTTGGGGGCTGGTCCAGAGGTCCTTAGAAGAGATGGTGAAAGATGGTGGAAATAGAGAGGGAAAGTACGCTGGATTCGGAACATGGTTTGAAGGTAATAGTGATGGGGGGAATGAGTGATGGAGTCTTAGGCTTTTGGCCTGAGCAACTGGGCCCGTGGTGCTGCCGTTTCCCGAGATGGTTACACAGTGGAGGTTTCCTTGGAAGGAATTCAAGTGGTACTTTCTTTTTTTTTTTTTTTTTTTTTTTTTTTTTAATTTTTTTTATTTTTTATTGACTTTGTAATAATATTACATTAAAAATATATATGTGAGGTCCCATTCAACCCCACCCCCCCACCCCCCCCTCTCCCCCCCCCCCAACAACACTCGTTCCCATCATCATGACACATCCATTGGATTTGGTAAGTACATCTTTGGGCACCTCTGCACCTCATATACATTGGTTCACATCATGGCCCATACTCTCCTCTATTCCATCATGTAGGCCCTGTGAGGATTTACAATGTCCGGTGATTACCTCTGAAGCACCATCCAGGGCAGCTCCATGTCCCGAAGACGCCTCCACCTCTCATCTCTTCCTGCCTTTCCCCATACCCTTTGTCCATTATGTCCACTTTTCCCAATCCAATGCCACCTCTTCTATGTGGACACTGGATTGGTTGTGTCCATTGCACCTTTATGTCAAGAGGAGGCTCAGATTCCACCTGGATGCTGGATGCAATCCTCCCATTTTCAGTTGTAATCACTCTAGGCTCCATGGTGTGGTGGTTGTTCAAGTGGTACTTTCGATGTGTTAAATTTGAGATGTCTGTTATGCAACAACTGGAGACATTAAGGAAGCAGTTGGAGATTTGTGTCAGAAACTCAGGGGTGAGGTCAGGGTAGGGATATAGATTTAGGACTCACCAGTAGATGGATAGTGTCTATCATCCATGTATCCATCCATCCATCCATCCATCCGTTTATAGGAGGTACTGGGGGTTGAACCCAGGACCTTGTACATGAGGAGCAGGGGCTCAGCCACTGAGCTACGCACACTCCCCTGGGTAGTATTTAAAGCGCAAGACTGGATAGAACGTTATAAGCTTCTCGCAAGGGAAGGATCTCCAGGTCCCAGCACATGTCCCCGTATAAGGTGACACCCTGTAAATGCAGAACCAAGTGAAATCATGTACTAGAGGGGCAGAAAGCAACATGTCTGGGCCCATTGAACAGTATTTAATTTAATTTAATTTAATTTAATTTAATTTAATTTAATTTAATTTTTTTATTTCTTAAAGATTTATTTATTTTCCCCTCCTCCTCTACCCCTCCCTCCTGCCCTGCTGTTTTTGCTGTATCTATTTCTCTTTTTGATCTTCTCATTTTTTCTCCTCTAGGATTCACCAGGATTCGATCTTGGGGACCTCTGATGTGGAGAGAGGTTCCCTGGGAACTGAGGAACAACCTCAGTTCCTGGTCTCTGCTGCACTTCACCTTGACTCTCCCCTTCATCTCTCTTTAGTTGTGTCGTCATCTTGCTGCGTGACTCACTTGTGCGGGCACTGACTCACCACGCAGGCACTCAGCTTACCACGTGGGCACTGGCTCATCAAGCAGGCACGCTTTCTCTTCTTTTTCACCAGGAGGCCCCAGGGATCGAAACTGGGTCATCCTGTATGGTAGGCGGAAGCCCTTGAGCCACATCCACTTCCCAGCACTTTATTTTTGAAACCTTCAAAACCTAAGCCTTAGCCTAAGGAGGTGGCCCACAAAACCGTGAACCCCCAGACATCCTCTGGATACGTCTTTCCATCGTCCCTAGCTTCGATGCTGGGACTGGGAAATGTGGATTGAAACAGAGCTGTGCCTTATTTCATGGGTTCTTTTCTTCACGTGTTGATTAAAGAAAGTATGAAGAGAGGACAAAATTGCCTCAGCACTTAGCATGCTTAGTCTCTTTTCTTCTCATTGTTTCTACTTCTTTTACTTGTGTACACATATTTCAAAACTGGGATCGTATGACATTTGCTTTTTGGAATGCTGATTCGCTTATGATGTTTTTTAAGCATTTTCCCATGGTCTTATAACTTTTTTTTTTGAAGATTTATTTATTTATTCCTCCCCCCACCATTGTCTGCGCTCTCTGTCCATTTGCTGTGTGTTCTGCATCCACTTGTATTCTCATCAGGCAGCACTGGGGATGTGTCTTTTTGTTGCGTCATCTTGCTGCGTCAGCTCTCCATGAGTGGTACCACTCCTGGGCGGGCTGTGGTTTCGCGTGGGGCAGCTCTCCTTACGGGGTGCACTCCTTGTGCGGGGGGCTCCCTTACCTGGGGGCATCCCTGCGTGGGCTGGCACTCCTTGTGCACAGCAGCACTGCGCGTGGGCCAGCTCACCGCATGAGCCAGGAGGCCCTGGGAATCGAACCCTTGGACCTCCTATACGAGGGCAGATGCTCTGTCTGTTGAGCCACATCCACTTCCCATTATAACTTCATGAACATGAAAAAGTGTACAACCCTGATTGAGTGCTTGCTATGTGTCAGGCACAATGCTAATTGCTTTTAACACACCATTTCCTTTTTTTTTTTTTAGTTTTTATTTTTTTAAATTTCTCTCCCCTTCCCTGCCCTTTCCCCCCCCTCACCCCCCAGTTGTCTGCTCTCTGTCCAGATGCTGTGTGTTATTCTGTGTCTGCTTGTATTTTTGTCAGTGGCACCGGGAAACTGTAACACACCATCCTTTACTGTTCATATCAATTCTATAGGATAGGTTGTATTCTAAACCCATTTCCTGAATGAAGAAACTGATGCTTAGAAGGTCACACAGCAAGTGGCAGGGCCTAGTTCTAACTCAGGCAGTGTGATTCCAGAGTCTATGCTCGTAATCCTTAGTGATACTGCCACATGGGGCTGTACAATATTTTATCCTATGGGTTTATCCCAATCTTAACAATCTTTATTATATTTGAGGACATTGAACATTTAGATGATTTAGTGTTTTCTCTCATATAAATAATGTTGCAATTAGCAAAAATTAGACATTTTTGTCTAAAATGTTTGCATGTGTGTGTGTATCATGTGGGTATTTCAGATTTCTTTCTTTGGGGTAGATTTCCAGAATTAGAATTATTGGGTTAAAGGGTATAATCATTGGAAAGTATATATATATATATAGCCAAAATGGTTTCCAGAAAAGTTATGCCTATTTATGTCCTCACTGAAAGTGAAGATTATTGTTAAGAACAGGATGAAACAAATGAAAACACCCCAAGCCTTTGAGAGTAGCAAAATGGAATTTTCCTATGTCATCTGCATCCTTTAAATGCCCATGGAGTGGGCACTGGCACTGCCCGTTGCCTCGTGGACGCCTCCCGCGACAGCGTTTTCATGCTCTTCCACTTACAGTTGTAAGGCAACCCTGCTCAGTCCATGAGGGGCGGTCAAGGTAGAGAAGTCCCTTCCGTTGACTGTGCTGATGTCTTTTGCAATTTATGGGTGCGGAGAGACCTCTGCGCCAGCCCCCTGCATGCTCTAGGAGCGTTTCCGCAAGCAAAAGAATAAGAATGACTCATTGGGTAAATTTCTTTTTTTCCAGGAGGCCACTGGTTCAGAGCCAGGGACTTAGACGGAGCTCAGCCTGTCCCTGCAGCCCTGGGGAGTCGGTCCTCTTCTCTTTGCGTGGAGACTTTTCTGAAGGAGGTATCCGAGGGAAGAGAGACTTGGGTGCCCGCCGTGAAAGCGCTGGGTTTCACTCCCCTGCGAGCCGGCTCTTCGCCTGGCACCCGAGGTGGCTCAGCTCAGGAAGGAGGCCCCAGAGGAGCCGCATCGGGTGCTTCATTTCGTTTTTCATCTGTGACCATCTCCTGACGCTACCTCACACGTGTCTAAGGTTTCAGGCTTAGAAAGGGCTCTGAGGTGGCTGTGGTGGCTTTAAATTGTCCTGCAGGAGAGCAGCAGGCACCCCACTGGCTGCTGCGTGCAAAAGGGGTCACCTCACCAGGGCGAGCCAGGGGGACATTTAGATAGAGTCTAGAGTTTAACCTCAAGGAGCACTGCCCAGCTGGGGACAGCTAGATCACGAGGGCCAAGGGGAGGGCCAAGGTCAGCCGGGAGGAAGGAAAAACCAAGCCACGGCCCGCGACCTCTTATTTTGAGCCTCATCCAGGGCCCTGATGCTAATAGTTTCTGCATTTACCCCCTTCCCAACCACACAAGTATTCACGGTCTGCTTCAAATAGCCAGGGAGCTTTCCTTGGGTACCAAGGAAAATATTAATAATCTAACATTTTATTGAGGGCTTGCTCCAGCTTCGAGCACATTGCAAACATTATCCCATTTACTCTCCAGAGGAACGCTCTGGAGAAGGCACACGGATGGCCCCCATTTCACAGAGGAGGGAGGGAGACGGGACTGATAAACGAGAGCGGTTACGTGACCTGGTGAAGTGACACAGATGCCCACTGGAGCAGGGCTCTGGGCTCAGCAAGTCGGGAGCCTGGCTCTATTTCGGTCCCAGAAGCCACACGTGCAGACCTCCCAGAAAGCCTCTGCAACGAATCAGGAGACGCCCCACGCAGGGAGCGCAGGAGGGGCCACATTCTTCGCAGCCTCCCCAAAGCTGACAACAACACGAACAGCGGAGATGACAATAAGAGGAAAGGGGAGAGGCTCTCACTTGAAAACGGAGCACTAGACAGACTGCGAGAGAGGAAGCGGCGTGTAAGTAAGAACGGGTTCAAATCTCAAGGAGCACCGGAACATGCGCTTGGCTGTTGCTCAGCCTCCGGAGCCATCAGCTTCCTGCCCAGCAGCAGTGAATGGAAAGCAACACTGGCCACCGTCGAGAGGTGCCTTCCCAAGGGGACGTGCTTGCAACATCCACAGCAGAGCCACCTGGGATTCCTTAGGTGTGCATTGAGAAAGGAGACACTGCACCCTGGAGGGGCAGTCTAAGCAAACGTGCACACAAGGTGACGCTCATACGTGCTGAAATGGCTACGGCTGCAATCGGAGGACAGGGGCCTGGCGAGCCTGGGTGGATCTCCACAGAACCAAGCTCAGCTCCACTCTCCGTGTCATTCAAAATAGCTTGAAGCTGCTTCACTGTTCAGGCAGGAGTGAGGGAGCAGAGTTCTTTGGCCTAAGAGCTCTCTCAAGTCTCCCTACAGCCACTGCGTCTCCAGCCTTTATGACAATGATTGGATGGGATTGCTCAGGTAAGGAAGACCAAGTGGGGCCTTCTCCTGAGACACTGCCTTGGGTTTGGAGCATCCTCTGGAGAGAACCATCCTTCCCATGGATATAGGTGTTTCTAAGCACAACTGTTAACCCGGGCAAAGCAAAGCTACATTCATGACTCCTGAGAGACTTTGGCCATTAGTTAATTCCCTTGTATTCAGAGGTATCTCCAAACGGCCCTTTCCAATCCTTACAATTTAGAGAGCATTTGGTAGAAGGCAAAAGCACAAGTTCTTTTGGAAATCCACTCAGGTGAAGGATGTTTTAATGAGGGAGCCCAGTATCATAATGATATGAGGCCCTCATTCTTTCACCACAGAGCTGGGTCAATGAAAGTCCAAAGAGGGGCCCAGCATTCAAAGGGATGGCCATAGACGTGACTTGAAAAAAGTCTTTCATGGCCAATACATTTGAGAACCAGGTGGTTAAACAGAATTGAACAGGTTTCTCTACAGAAGGAGTGTGGAGAAGCTTTTATATGTTACTGTACATTATGCATGGGGATGATGGGGCAGCTTCCTTATGGGGTTACTGTAAAGGTTAAATGAATCGAGTTCTAAGTCGCACTTAGAACAATGTCTGGCAAATAGTAAGGGCTCACTATTTTCACTGGTACTATGCAATGGGGGGTCAGAGTAGGGACCACTTTCAAACTTATTTCACCTGGCAGCCTTCCCTTTTCCCCACAGTGTGTCTCTTGGGAGTTGCGTACTATGAAGGACACTTTGGGAAATATTAGAGTGGGGATTTTCCCTAATATTTTTCTTTTGTGGTTAGATAGTGGACAACTTACCAGACATGAAGCGTCTAATATTAATGATAAGGGTAGTTAATGTTCGTTGAGTGCTTGCTATGTGCCAGGTACTGGGCTAATAAGCATTTCACATGTGGCATGTCATATGATTCTCAAAACTGTCTTATGAGGCAGCTTCTATTATTGCCTCTGTTTTACAGATGAAGAGCTGAGGCCCAGGAAGTTATGAATGTAGATGTCATAGGCCTGACTTTCAAACTCTGGCTGGGTGACTTCAGAGTTTACCTGCTTAGTTATAAAATCCTGCCCAGATTCCCTGGCTGTTATAACCAAGCAGCTAACACTTTCCAAGAAAAAACTCATTAAAACCTCAGTTTTTGCTCAGCTCAGACTCACCATTTTTTTCAACTGGCACATGACAACGAGGACAGGGTTTAGTGGTTTTCTTGATTGTTTCTTTGGATGCCTCTTCCCAGCGAGCTTGTTCAGCTGCTTTTTCATCAACTCTGTAACCCTGGGTTAATAAAGACAAACAAGCCTTTAAATTCAGATCCTTATGTTGGGATTAAAATTTAGGTTCCTTGCAACATGGCACATGAAATTCTTGAAGGCTTTAGGGGAGAAGCTAAAATAAAAAGTCACTTGACAAGTGGTGGACAGCTATTAGACATATATGTCGTGACGTTTTCTTGGCATGTGACATAAGCTTGCAAGGTAAGAAAAGAATACTTAGTTGTACAATTTGAGGTCCTTTATTTTGTGGTTTTAAATAACTGTAATAAAAACATGTATCAGGTGTATAGTATAGAGGCAAGGAGAGAAATACTTTATATAAACCTCCTAGTAGATCCTTCATCAGGTATAAACTATTCTAGTTTTTATTTTACATTGATGATTTGAGGGGTTACATAATTACCAAAACTGGTAAGCAGCAGTCTGTGGGACTCCCAAATCCAGGTCCTAACCATTCTCTATATCTCTGTTTTCCTCTTTCCTTGCACCTGGAAAAGAAGGGCTCTAAATATTGTCAAAGAAGGGGCTGGAGCAAAGAATAAGGAATAAAGTTGACGTGGTGGAGAAGGCGGCAGTGGGTGGTGGTAATAGTCTGTGGTTAAAATTCTGGAGGCCATTGCCTGGGTCAGATCCCAGCTCTAACCAGCAGGGCATTTTTGGAAATATTTCTTACTTCTCAGAAAGTTCTGAAGTCTAAAATGGAAATAAAAAATTCCTAGCCTTCAGAGGTAATCACCGGACATTGTAAATCCTCACAGGGCCCACTGGATGGAATGGAGGAGAGTATGGGCCATGATGTGGACCATTGACTATGAGGTGCAGAGGTGCCCAGAGATGTACTTACCAAATCCAATGGATGTGTCATGATGATGGGAACAAGTGTTGTTGGGGGGGGAGAGGGGGGTGGGGGAGCGGGGTTGAATGGGACCTCACATATATATTTTTGATGTAATATTATTACAAAGTCAATAAAAAAAAAAAAAGAAAAAAAAAAAAAGAAAAAAATTCCTAGCTTATTGGTGGGTACTGAGGATTAATAGTAGTCTTCAATAATAAAAAAAATTATAACCATTAATCAATAAAGAATAATTTCTTTAAATGACTAAGACTCAGTGTCTGGCATATATGATGTGACTGTCTTTATTAACTCAGAGCCTCTAACATGCCAGATCATGTGTTCTAACACTATTCTTGTGCTGAGGACTGGATTATCCCTCTTACCACAAAGAAAAGGACTTTTAAATGAGTTTCCAAAGACATTCATTTATACTTGTCTAGTTGTTAGGCCACTGCACTCCATTGCATTTATTTCAAGGACTGGATGACATGTAGAAAAAGAATCAGGACATTTTTGGATTTAGAACAAGAACCTTACAGTCTAGAAATATTGTTTACAATGTTAATCCAAATGGGATGACTTAGAACCCTCCATCTTGGCCTCTACAGTATTTTAATGTTTTTTTTTTCTATGAATTTTAAAACTAATGTAAGAGCTTTAAAACTAATGGGAACATGTAAGTGATTTTACTTACTTGGGGTAACTATTTAAAAATATTTCCAGAATTATTATTATTATTGAAGTAGCGGGGGCTGGGAATTGAACTCAGCACCTCGTATGTGGGAAGCCGGCACTCAACCACTGAGCTACACTGGCTTCCCTGAGTTGGTTTTTTTATTGTTTGCTTTGCTTGTTGTTTATTTTTCAGGAGGCACTGGGAACTGAACCTGGGGCCTCCCATGTGGGAGGTGGGTGCTCAACCGCTTGAGCCATATCCGCTCCCCAGAGTTATTTTTTTGGTATATGAAATCACTGCAAATAACTTGAGATATAAATCAAGTAACTTGAAATGCGCCAATACTCTAATATTCCTTTAATAAAAATAACAGTTTGCAAATTTATAACACATTATTTTTTACTTTAATATCCATTATTTCACGATATCTTAGGGAATGAAATTGGGCAGTTTTCAAATTTATTTAACAAATGAGGGCTGTATCTCCCTGATTTGAAACAGAATAAGCAAACTCGTAGAGTTAGAGTCGAGAGTATCTGTTACCAGGGGGGCTGGATGGGGATAAGGAGTGGAAAGTTAAAATGCACAGGGTTCCTATTTGGAATGATGGAAATGTTTTGGTAGTGTGGGGGGGATGATAGCACAGCACTGACAATGCAATTAACAGCACTGAAATACACATGCGAATATGATTAAAAGGGGAAATGTTAGAGTGTATATATGGTAAGAGAATAAAAATTTTTAAAAAAAGTCCATGGAACTACACTACCCAGTGAACCCTACGTTAAAGCCTGGACTTTAATTAATAGTACTATTATAAAAATGTGCTATCATTAATTGCAACAAAAGTTCCACACCAATGCGAGGTGTTGGCAGTGGGGTGGTGAATGGGAATCCTGTAAAGGCACAGCTTCTCTAATAAAGAAAAAAAAAAAAGACCAAGTGCCAGGTTCTAGGTTTCTCATCTAACATCTATCAGGAAAAAATGCAAAGCTGTCGGCAACACAGGATGGGAACCCCCTGCCACAGACCCTGGCACACAGGTTTCCAGTCTGTAGCATTCTGCATTGTATCAACCTCTGCCCAGCCCACTGCCTCCTAAGAGGGTTTTCAAAGAATGGAAACCCGGGCACCATGGCTTAACGGAATAGCCATCATCCAGCTGACAGGTCCACGAGACTCCTAGGTAAGACGGGGATCTCGTAACATCCCTCCCCCCGAGTGTGGATCCACCTTCCACCATCATCCTCTAAACCCTTTTGGATGAGACAGCGTTTCCATTTTCAAGAGTGAGGTGTTCTACTAACTGTGTTTATACCTAAGTTGCAGCATTAAATGGTGTCTGTAGTAATGTTTCTGTATTGCCAATAGGAAATAAATTCCTCCAGGCAAAGATGGCAATCTGCCTGGTAAAACACCCGGCCCATCGTAGCACGCAGTAAATGTTAACTGAAAGGATGAATGAAACCCTCCACCGAGGCACTAGATCGACAATCAGGAAAGAACCTTGAGAACCAGGCAGGACCCATGGGCACTTTCCTTTTGGCTGTGGTGGGCACCGCACGTAAGATCTGCTTAGGGCTGGTCGTTCAGGAGAACCGGTCTCTCTTAGTGTGTAGGCTAAATAATGGTCTTCTAACGACATCTTCATCCAAATCCATGCAAACTGTGACTCTGCTTCTGTACATGGTGACAGGAACTTGGCAGATTTGGCTAAATTAACTTTAAGATGGGGAGATTTTTCCTCTGGGTGGGTGCAGTGTAATCCCAAACGTCCTCAGAAGAGGGAGGCAGGAGTAAAAATGAGGGGAGAAAGTGATGTGAAAATGAAAACAGAACGGACGGTTGTGGTCAAGAGCCTAGATATGTCTGCGCCTTCTACATGCTCGAAGAGCCAAGGATTTCACACTCAGGGTTTCCAGAAGGAACCAGCCTGGCCAATATCTTGATTTCAGCTCCACTCATTTTGGACTTCTATCCTCTGTAACTGTAAGGGAATAAGTTTGTGTTGTTTTAAGCCACAAAGTTTGTGATATTTTGTTATAGCAGCTATAGGAAAGCAAGGATCATTCACAACGGAACATTGTTTGGATAACTCAGGGAGTGTTCCTATGATTTGTAAGTAATTTGTTAAAACAAAGTAGAGCTCATTTAACGACTAAGAGGCAGCCACGGTCCCCAACAGGATCCTTTTGTTTTCTGGGTTATCTTAACGGCTGATCGTGGTTGAGAGCCCCAGTAACAAAGCTGTGGTTAATGAGAACAGTTTCATGGTTTAGCAACTAGATATGTGTGTCTAAAGTACAGGTCTTGCAATCATCTCAGATTCACATGCTGCCCTAACCCTCAGCAAAGCCTTACAAATCCCTCCCCTGTATTCCAAACTTTTTAAGATCCAGGAGTTGCTTCAAGTTGCTTACTGGAGGCAAATTGCTCAGACATTACAGAGCAGAGAAAAATAAACTTTTATTTACTAAAAATTAATTTGAAAATGTTTCTCAACAATATGGTGCACTATAGGCTAAGTGCACCTACAAGCGCTGGATTAAATGTGGAACGAAATCTTTTTTACCTGCATGACTGACCTGGTAGGAAAGTAAAGGAAATCCCTGAAGGTCAGAACAAGAAAGAGAAAATCCTCCTGGTCAAAGGAGGAAGGAAACAGGTGTTTGCGGCGGGGCGAGCTAGTATTTTCATCCCAGACTGTGAGTGCCTGGGTCTGCAAGAGACCTGAGAAGAGAGGCAGGAGTCCAGGCCTGGGGCCAGGGCAGGTGGGCAGGCAGAGTCAGACTTTTCCGTACACACGAAGGACCGGGACTTCTGAAATGGGCCATCCTGGGAGGATGAACCAGGGAAGCCAACCTTTCCATAAGAGAGAATAGATAAATGTACTTGCTGCTCTCAGCCTTGGCAGGGGTGGGGTAAGGAGACAAAGTTTCTCTGAGAATTTCTCACCAATAAGCCTCATACAAAGCATTTGTGAGAAGAATTCGTTCTGCCCAAGTGGTTTAAAAAACCCCGAGCCAAAAAGTTCACTTGAAACACTTGAGGCGCCTGACTGAAGCAAAAATATCTCTGGAGTCATGCCCTTTAAAAAGCCAGGCCTCAAAGAAATCACACAAGTAAAATTCCAAGGAACATAATGATAAAGTCACCAAAGAGGTGAGGAAACGAGCTACCAGGAGTGAAAGTATCAAAAATACAAAGTTGCAGAATCAGAACAGCAGAGATGGCAAATATTGGAATGATCAGATACAATGTATAAAATAAATATGTTTGATATGTCTAATTTTTAAAAAAATTAAAAAATTTTCTTAGGAGGTACGAGGTATTGAACCCCAGACCTCATACATGGGAAGCTGGCACTTAACCAATGAGCCCCATCTGCTCCCCAAAGAAATAAAAGAGAGTATGGGAATATGATAAAGGAATAAGAGATTACCATAATGAACCAGGCAGAGTTGAAAAAGAAAATTTCTGGGCATGAAAAATTAATAATTAAAATTCGAAACTCAGTTGATGAGTTACACAGCAAGTCAGATATAAATGAAGAGAGAATTTGTGAACTGGAAGACGGAGCTGGAGAAATTGCCTGTAATTCAGGTCAGAGAGCTGAGAAAAGTAGGAAAAGGGGATTAAAAGATGGGGGACAGAGTGAGAAAGTTCAAAATTTCTGTAGTTAGAGTTCTAGAAGGAGATAAAACAGAGCAAGAGGGAGAAAGAGTTTTTAAAGAGACAGTGTCAAAAAATACATACAGATTATCTACAAAGAAGTTACAATTACTCTGACAGCTGTTTTCTTCACCCATGTATGCCAGCACACAGTAAGCGGTCTTTAAAGTACTGAAAAGAAACACCAGCTCACTTAGAATTCTACATCAGCAAAGATTATTTTTCAAGAAAGAGCATGAATAAAACCACTTTTGGACATAAGATACAATGTTTCTCATCCATAGGCCATCGTTAAAGGAGCATTCAAAGAGGAGGAAGCTGAAAAGGAAGACCTAAGCTGCAAGATGAAACCGTGGGCAAAGAAAATGGTATCGTGTTGGTAAATCAAAGCAAATGTTGACTATAGAAAGCTATAAAAATAATGCTTAGCTTGGTTTCAAAAAAAAATCAAGATAGTACTAAAATCCTGGACAAGTGAAGAGGATGAGAGAATTAAATTGTTCTAAGGTTACACATGCTGAGGATCATTAGATTCTGTTGCATGCATATGTTTAAATTTGGGGCAGAATCATGAAAAGAATAAAGAGAAGGTGTTCTGCTTCCAAACAAGTAAAGAAAAACAAACCAAAGAGTTAATCAAAAAGAACACTGCGGGGAGCGGATGCTGCTCAAGTGCTCGAGTGCCGGCTTCCCATGTCGAGGTCCTGGGTTCAATCTTCAGTACCTCCTTAAATAAATAAATAAATAAAATAAAGAAAAGTGGAAATGAAGTATAGAGAGATAGAAAGAAAGAAAATAGGAAGTATAAAATAAGATGATAGAAATGATGCAAATATCTCAGTAATCACAATAGTGGAAGTAGACCAATCTAGAGCAGGGGTTGGTCAAACATGGTTTGTAGGTCAAATCTAGTCTGCTACTTGTACTGTAAATAAAGTTTCATTATAAGAGAGTCATGTTCCCTCACTTGCGTGTTCTCTATAGCTTGCGGCAGAATTCAGTTCCACGTGACTGGAGGACCGACGTTGTGGCTGGTTGTCAACAAGGCCACCCACATTCCCCGGCTCTGGGGCCTCTTCATCTTCAAAGACAGCAACAGTGGGTTGCGTTCCTCTCGTGCTTTTAATCTCTCCTGACTCTTCTTCGACACCATCTCTGTGACTCTATTCTGGAAAGGTTCTTTGATTTTAAGGGCTCATGTGATTAGATTGGGCCTACTTGGATAATATAGAATAATTACCTCTTAATTGTACGTTTGCCAGGTAAGGCAACATATTCCCCAGGGTTGGGGCTGGGGGAGGTGGGTATCTACTGAGAGCCGTTCTCCAGCCTGCCATACTCAACCTTCATCTACAGCAGGGGCTAACTCTTTTCTTACCATGGGCCCTTTTGACAGTGTTTGGACTCCTCCAAATGTTTTAAATCACAAAGTATAAGATTTTAAAGGGCTTCAGTTATCTTGAAATATGGCAAAAAAATAACAACAATCAGATACAGTATATATGTGCATTTTGCAAGCATATTAGATAGCAAGATCTAGAGGCTGGTCTAATGATTGCCATTATTTTGAAGTTGCCATGAACACAAATGATATTTTGAGATATCTGTACCAACGGTAATGTGCCATGAAAATATAAGTGGCTCCCATTGGAGAAAGATAGTGAATGCTACTGTCGTTTACTATTGAGGTTCATGATTGAAGGAAATGCTAAATTTTAGTAGGAGTTTAATGAAAATATGATGTGATTTTTTAAATGAATCCCTTGCAACCCAGGTTGAGAACATGTGCTCTAGGAGACAGGTAGGTCCAAGAATATTCATAATCTCTTGGTTATAATAGCAAGAAATTATGAACAATCCAGGTATTCATCTATAGTTGAATGGAAATATAAATTGGGGTATATTTATCACAATGGACTACTACACAGCTGTGAAAATGATTGAACTCAGGAATATACACCAACCAATGAAATCCCAAAAACGTAATGTTGAAAGAATAAAGCAAATTGCAGAAGAGTACATACCGTGTGATTTCTTTTATGTAAATTGAAAAGCAAATCTGTGATAAACTAATATGTGTGTTTTTTTGTTACATTAGTTAACAAGGAAACACAAATGTATGTTAAAATTCTGAAGACAGGGAGGCAGATGTGGCTCAAGTGATAAGGCCTCCACCTACCATATGGGAGGACCCAGGTTTGATCCCCGGGGCCTCCTGGTGAAAAAGAAGAAGAGAAAGCGTGCCTGTGCGGTGAGCCCATGCCTGTGTGGTGAGCCAGTGCCCACGTGGGTGCCTGTGTGGCGAGACAAGTGCTCGTGCAGTGAGTCGTGCAGCAAGATGACGCAACAAGAGAGATGAGGGGGAGAGTCAAGGTGAGGCATAGCAGGGACCAGGAACTGAGGTGGCACAATTGACAGGGAAACTCTCTCCACATCAGAGGTCCCCAGGATCAAATCCCGGTGAATCCTAGAGGAGAAAGAGGAGAAGAGAAGACAAAAAGAGAAATAGATACAGAAGATCACACAGTGAACGGCAACAGAGAGCAAAAACAGCAGGGTGGGAAGGTGACGCAATAAAGAAGCACAGAAACACAATGAGATACACAACAAGTGGGAGTGGAGGTGGCTCAAGCCATTGGGCTCACCCTCCCAGTGCCTCCTAAAAAGACGATGAGCACACAACGAACAGACACAGAGCGCAGACGGCAAGAACAAACAATGAGGGGGAGGGTACAAATAAATGACAACAAATCTTAAAAAAAATTTATTGTGGAAGCAAATGTGGCTCAAGCAGTTAAGTGCTTGCCTCCCACATGGGAGGTCCTAAGTTCGCTTTCTAGTGCCTCCTAAAACAAACAAACAACGAGCAGACAACCAGCAAAAACAATGAGCAGACAATAAGCAAAACGACAAGAAAACAACAAGCAGACAATGAGGAGACAGCGAGCAAACAATGAGCAAAAACAATGAAAAGGCAACAAGCTGTGAGTAAACAACAGCAGACAATGAGCAAAAACAAATGAGCAAACGACAAGCAAAACACGAGGGAGCCAACGCAGGGGAGCCAATGTGGCTCAGCGGTTGAGCTCCGACCTTCTACATATGAGGTCCTGGGTTCAACCCCTGATCCTGGTACCTCAAAAAAAAAATACATTGTGACCATTTCCCCATGCCCCTTATATATACGATACACACACACATACAATTATAGTTTGCATTGTATAGTGTCTGACTGCCTCCCAATTTACTTAATCACATATTGCAGAAAACAGGAAACGTGAGTGGGTCCTTATCAGTTACAACAATATTGAGATAAACATTCTACAGATGAGTCTTTCAACTTGTCCATGAGGATTCCTCAGCATAATTCCTTTTAGATGAAATTTCTGTCTAAGGACATGTGCATATGTAAAGTCTTTGTTACGAGTTGCCAAATTAAAAGCATTTTCAGCTGGGAGAATAACGTGTTTATTTGGACAAAGGATATCATGCACAGTCCAAGAAAATGAAAATTCAGAAAGTAGCTTCAAGAAACCCCTAATCTCTCAAAACCACATTATTGGAGGGTAATTACAAACTGGGAAATGACACATGTATATTACGAAGCTTTTCTCTTTCAGGGAAGTGAAATGAAAATCATGGCAGAGGAAAAGAAATAATTTCTTCTCAAAATAACCATTTCTCTGTCTTCTTTTTTTCTCTTCCTCAAAGTATACAAAACAGAGCATATCCCACCAGGATTTCTCCCCCAGGGCTGTGTGTCTACAATTCCCAGCAGCAAGGTCCCTTCATTAGGAAACTGACTACCTGGAAGGGATAACAAAATCCTCCCGTAGCCTCCCACACAGTGGCGTGAGTTGAGTTACTACATTTGTCACGTAGCATGTGACGTCTCAGCAGGGTGGAAAGTAGGGAGATTAGGGTTAGTGGGTGGAAGAGGGAAAAGAAAAAAGCTAGAGCAGTGGTTTCCAACCTTTTCACCTTCAAGGATACACTTTATCATCATTTCCTTTACAGACTCGATGTTTTGGAGCATTTTGTCCATGAAACAAATACATAAATCCTTATTTTATATGAATGCACAGTTTTCCTTAGTATTGGAACTATCGAAGCATCTATTACCCCTTCTAGGGACCTGGAGGCTTGGATTGAAAGCTACTGGGCTTGCTGCAAAGGGAGAGAGGGGGACTTCCCAGGCTGTTGGGGACAGAAGGGCTGGCTGGCCAGCTGGGGTCAGATGGACAGTCCAGTTCAGGGAAAGGATGGGACTGAGAGGGGAGGGGAGGGTGGGACGAGGATACATGTCTCTTATTAATAGAGTGACCATACATCCTGGTTGACCTGGGACAGAACTGGCTTACACCTGTTGTCCCAGCACATTATTAGAAAGGTCCTTTCGTTTTTGGCTCGAAACAATCCCAGCTTGGACAATAAATAATTTGGTCACCCTTTGTATTAGTCTGCCAAAGGTAGCGCTGATGTAGAGTACCAGGAATCTGTTTACTTTTATAAAGGGTATTTATTTGAGGTAGATGTTTCAGTTACAAGGCTCTGCAGAGTCCCACACAAGGTTGTTTCTCACCAAAGTCAGCTGCCATGTCTTGAAGCAAGATGGCGGGCGACCTTCGCTGGGTTTCAGCCTTCCCGTCTGGCCTTCCTCTTCCTCTTGAGGCTCCGTGAGTCCAGCTTCTTCCCAATTTCAGCTGCAGGCTGGCTTAGGGCTTGTCTCTTAGGGCTTCCTATATCACTCTAGACTCTCTTCCCAAGGTCAGCTGGAAGCTTTCAGGCAAATGGTCCATCTCTTCCCAGGCCCCAAGATCAAACATGACAGAGCCCTCTCTCTTCCCACGTGTCTCCTTGAATGAGTGTTGGTTTACATCAGTCCACCAAGAGGGCTCAGCCTGAGTTATATCTTACTGACATGCCCAATCAGAAGTCCTAAATGGATTTTATTAAGTCAACTTAACCAGAGGCCCCCGCACTGAATTTAATACAATCAAAGGGCATGGCACCCAAAAATTGCTCTCTTTTTGGGATTCATGAATAATCTCAAACTGTCCCACCCTTCTATACCTGCCTCGCATCCCAAACCATGCCTGACCCACTGAGGGCCTTCCATAAATATCTGTGGACTGAGAGTGGCTGGTCTCCCTGAAGGCTCCTCAAACATCTGTGGTTTCTCTAACTCCCCCAGTGCCTATCTGCTGTTGTTGTCAGGTGCTATGTTGTATCTGGAAGGCTAAGAACAAGAGAGATAAAAATGGACTGGCCAGGGAAGCAGTAATTGAGCTCCTGCCTACCACATGGGAGATCCCTGGTTCAGTTCCCAGTGCCTCCTGGAGAAAATAGTGAGCTGGCATGACACGCAGGTGCAGGAAGCTGACCCAACAAGATGAAGCAACGAGAGACACAAGAAGAAAAGCAATGAGAGACAACAAAGCAGGGAGCTGAGGTTCCCGGTGCCTCCTAAAGAAGATGAGCAAGACAGCAAGCTGGTGTGAAGGGCAGATGCGGTGAGCTGATGCAAGAAGAGACACATGAAGAAGAACATAATGAGAGATACGACAAAGCAGGGAGCAGAGGTGATTCAAGCAATTAGGCACCTCCCTCCCACATCAGAGGTCCTGGGTTTGGCTCCCTGTGCCTCCTAAAGAAACAAGGAAGACGAATAGACACAGCAAGTGCAAATAACGAGGGGGTGGGGAGAAATAAATTTTTTAAAATCTGAAAAAAAAAATTGGACTGGCCATTGACAAAGGCTAAGAGAATCTGGGCAGACTTCAAAAGCCACAAGGGGTGAAGAAAAGAGAAGCCTGCTCAACCAGGATCAGATCTAGTTCAAGATGCTGTCAACAGGGGACTCATGGGTGGCTCATCGGTGAGCTGAATCTCAGCTCAGGGAGATAGTTCAATTGTCATCACGTTTTAAAAATATATATAACTGAGGAGACAGTGGCTACATCGTAAAGGTCTCAAGTTGATAGCAGTGCGAGATCAAATCTGGACGGCACACCAAAACACACATGCAATTTTATTATAGTCAGGATACCAAACCAGATTAAGGTGCAGTCAATTTAACACGTTGGCAAAAATGCACAATGCCGACTTTGGAGTTGTTAAGGCTCAATATTCTGATATCAGCTTCCGCTGATCAGACAGCTGATAAGTCAGGGAAGAGGCTGAGTATTAGCCGATTTTATCCAAAGTAGTAATAGCCAGTATAAGTCTCAGGGAAGCCAAGGTAAAAAGAGAAGCCAAGGAGCCCCGTGATTTCAGACCTAATACTCAGAGCAAACACATCCAGGACAAATAAACTTTTGCCCAAGATGAGTCACCGAGCATTCTTTTGCAGCGCAGCAATGCTGAGCTCATTGGGAAATACTCCATCTGTCTCACATTAGGAGGGAAAGAAGAATCCCTCTTCTCCTATTACTTTCTGGTATAGAAGGGAGTAAATATGCCTCTCTAAGAAGCCAGCTCCCAACGTCAAAGTGAAAGGACAAAACGCACAACTCTGTGATTATACCAAATGCCACTGTTTGTGCACTTTAGATGGATTGTGTGGTTTATGAATACATGTCAATAAAACGCCCATTCCAAAGAACAGAGTGTGTCACAACTGCAAGCAAGACAGTTCCATCCATTTGCCCCATGGGGTCTAAGCCCCTATCAATCCAAAGCAGAGCGGGCATCACCATTCCCAAATCCTCAAGATTGAGGACTGAGCAAACATAAGGGGAAATGCAACTATGGACTAAAGTAGACTTATTATTCTAGTAATGGAAGAACTTGTATTATTGATATGAAGGCAGTGACCACCAGAGGTTCTGAGGGGAGGGAGAGGGAAGAATAGGTGTAACATGGGGCATTTTTGAGACATTGGAATTGTTTTACATGATATTGCAATGATGGATACAGGCCATTATACATTTTGTCAAAACCTATAAAATTGTGCGGTGCAAAGCATAAACCATAATGTAAACTATAGATCATAGTTAGTAGCCGTGCTTCAATATGTGTTCATCAATTGCAACAAATGTACCACACCAATGAAAGATGTTAATGGGGGAAAGTGGGGGGAAGGGAAGGGAGAGGGTATATGGGAATCCCCTATATTTTTGATGTAACATTTATGTAATCTAAAGTTTCTTTAAAAATAAAGAAAAAACTGATTATAATAAAAGAAAAAGGAAAGCCCAAGCTGGTTTCCCTTCATTGTTGGTCCTTTCTCCCCTTCTCTTCTTTCTTCAAGACTCTGCCATGGCATCAACTGGGAAGAGTCTAGGGTCCCTCTTGCCAGGCAGAGTGTTCACAAGACTGTGCGCAGGTGGCTGGGGGCTTATGCAGCGATCCCACCCCCACTGGACCATGGATGCCTGAGTGCAATGGTTTTGGCTCATCCATCTTCAGCCCCCACGGCACCTCCCTAGTACTACGTTGACCAACTGCCTGAGTGACCTCCAGGAAAATGTGATGTGGCTTCCAGCCTTGGAATCTGGAAACCCAACTGGGTGCAAGGTGCAAACACGGGTCTCACACGAGAGCTGGCATGTAGGAGGTCCATGGGGGAGAGAAAGTGAAGAGCTCTTAGAGTATCAAAGGATGGGGATGCTGGCAGGACCGTCGGGGGAGGTATTTGAGCAGGTGCTTTCTCAGAAGATGGGTGGGATTGAATAAAGATGGACAAGAGGACCATTTTGACAGATGTCAAGGAACGTGACACATGTTCCTCTAGTGAAGGAACAAAGAGGGGAAAGGCAGGGTAGTGGAAAGCCTGCTCAGGAAGTCACATGTGGGAAACTAGAAGGATAGTCAAAGGAGCCTGCAATGCTAGAAAAGGAAGAGACCAGCTATTTTATAGATGAAGAAGCAGTAAGAAGTGGTAGGCAGATTGCAAAGGGTCTTAGCAGGTTTGTAAAAATGAAGAAGAGGCACCACTGGAGAACCTATGTGTCAGATATTTTGTGCTTGTCATCTTTAGTCCTCATAATAGCCCCACATAAAATGTTCTTATTTTGCAGATATGAAAAGTGAGGCCTGGGAGGTTACACACAGCTGGTGGCCCAGGCATACATTTTTTGGTTCCTGAGTCCTGCTCTTTCTACTTCAACATGCTAGTTCGGGAGCCAGTGAGGACTCCTGGCAGTTGCGAGCAGGCGTGTGATGTGCTTTAGGTCTGAGCCAGAGTGGAGGGGTGGCGGGTGTCTGAACTGGGTCTTTGGATCTGCATCGAAGTGGAACCCTCGACCAATCCAGGGGGCGATGCACAAGCAGCAGGCACAGGGAAGGATGAGGGTGTTGGAATGCATTGAGTTCTGGTCACTGGCCAGACAGCCTGATGGAGACACCCAGGAGGTAGGAAGAAACCCTGTGGAAGAAGTGTGGGGTGCTGAGAGAGCACGCAGAGTCCATTCCAGGGAGTGACGGGCTGGAGTTGCAAAAGGGTTTGCAGGAGCAGATGTGAAACCACAAGAAGGCTAAGCACGGAGCCTCTTGGAAATGCCCACACGTAAACGTCAGTGAGGAGAAGAGAACGTCTGAGGGAGGAGAGGGCGGGAGAAATAATCCAGAACCTCAGAAATAAGGCAAAATGGCGACTCTATAATTTTTTCAAAAAGCTTTTTTTTTTTTTTTTAGTATCATGCTGGAAGAATTTTTTTATAAGCTAGTCTGACAATTATCCAAGCCAACCTTGTTGGAAGTGGGGGAGGGACATATAACTGTTTGGCTTACCTGACCACGTGTTTTATAATCCTGAAAGGTTAGGGGTTAACTTGTAGAAAACCGATAAGGCATGATTTTACTTTTGCTGGGAGAGAATATATGCCTAAGGGTTATGGTTTTATTGCCCCATTAACTAGTTCTGTATATAATAAAAACCATACTTCAGCATTCCTGTCCCAGTAAGCTATATAGCATTGGGTTTCTCAAGTGTTCATGAAATTGGCTGGTTTTCTCATTAATTTGATGAATAAAACTTTGGCATGGGCTAACTAAAAAATGGCGCTTTGTACTTACAAAATTGTTAGACATGAGCAGTCAGGGGAAGGAGAAGAAGACTGGCCAAGGAGGGACAGGGTTTTAAGAAGAAACAATCCTCATGTTTCTATGACATATACAAACTGTGTTCTCTGCATCAGCTGTTCTCTCAGGCCATTTAACTGAGTAATTGTCATATCCCTGCAAGGGAAGTCTTATTCTCAGCTCCCAGTGCCGAAGAAACTGGATGTTGAGAGGTTGAAGAACATGCCCTTGACCGCAAGGCTAGCAAACAGCAGAATCAGAGTTTAAACCCCACACTCTTTCAATGAGTGACCATTTATTTCGTTCACTTGATGTAGAGAGGACTAAGGGATGGAAGGCCAAGAAAATGTCATGGCGATTGGTAGGGTCCTTGGCGACTTCTGAGAAAACTTCTCTTCAACCCTCCCCCCACTACTTCCCGGGAAAAGAAACAAAATAGAGTTACTCTGGCTAAGAGATTTAAAATGGGGTCAGGGGAAGCAGATGGGGCCTGAGCAACTGGGCTCCCGCCTGCCACGTGGGAGGTCCCTGGTTCGATTCCCAGTGCCTCAAAGAAGACAGCGAACTAGCATGGTGGGCAGGCGCAGCTAGCTGACGTAACGAGATGATGCAACAAGAGACACAAGAAGCAAAACATGAGTGACACAGCAAAGCAGGGAGCAGAGGTGGCTCAAGTGATTGCGAGCCTCATACATTGGAGGTCCAAGTTTGGTTCCCAGTGTTTCCTAAAGAAACAAGGAAGATGAACAGACATAGCAAGCAAAAACAAGGGGGTGGGGAGAAATAAATAAAATAAAATAAATCTTTAAAATATATATATATATAAAATGGAGCCAGGAAGCCCTTCAGGAGGTTACTCCTTGTCCTGCCACGCAGGGGTGTCCCCCGCGTAGGGGAGCCCCACGCGCAAGGAGTGCACCCATAAGGAGAGCCGCCCAGTGCGAAGGAGGGAGCAGCCTGCCGAGGAATGGCGCCGCCCATACTTCCCGTGCCACTGACGACAACAGAAGCGGACAAAGAAACAAGACGCAGCAAATAGACACAGAGAACAGACAACCGGGGGAGGGGAATTAAATAAATAAATAAAAAAAAAGGAGTTTACTCCTATGCATGTCTCAGCCAGATATCACAAACTGCAGAAGTATGCACAGCTGCAAACAACACACACTTCTCAAAACCCTGAGGACACCTGCACTCCATAAAAAAATCGGATAAGAAATCAGGGTGCCCCGAATCGCCACCAATCACAATCAATTTATGTAATCTCTTTCTTTAAAATCCCTTGCTTGGAAGCCCCCAGATGGGACGTGATTGGGGCAGCCACCTGAATCTGTGCTCCCTGAGTTGCAATTGTAAGACCCCAAGGAAACACCTCCGCTGCCTTGCAGCTCAGTTTGCTATTTCTCTGTTGACATTCGTTTTACATCAGCTCCATCCCTTCACTCCTGCACCACCCATCGCTCTTCTGCTACTTGCCATCGCTGCTTGCCGGCCACTCTGACTTCCACCTGAACCTCTTGCAAATGTTCTCAAAAGGGAGGCCAGTGAGACACTGACTGCCGATGCCGGAGCCTTCTTTTTGGCCCCGTTTCCTTGGATTGTTCACCTACACCCAACTCTTGATGGCAACCTTCCTCCCTGGCAAAGGAGAGTCATGAAAAAGGTGGCTCTGGCATCCAAGTTATTCTTGTCCCTTCCCTGCTTCTCAGTTGGATCCACGTGAAAGGAGATCCGCAGCCCCCAAATCACTGCTGCTGGCGGAACTGATCCTGAGTAAGTGAAGAAGGATAACTCTAGAAGACCTGCTACTGGGCTCAGGTGACGGGTTAGACTCTGGATGGTCAGTTCCCAGGTGCAGAGGCCTCTCACCAGCCCCTTCCTACTGAGATGAAGACGGTGCTCTGTGTCCTTAAAAACCTCCTGGATGCGGGTACTGACCTTCTGGAATGATCTCCAGCCATGGCTGGATGCTTCAGGAGCACCTGAGGGAATTTTTTTTATTTTTAAAGAAGCTTTCGGATCTTTAAATTACATAAATGTTACATCAAAAATATAGGATTTCCCCATATACCCCCACTCCCCCCACTTTCCCCTACAGCAACATCTTTCATTAGTGTGGTACATTTGTTGCAATTGATGAACATGTATTGTAATACTGCTACTAACCAAGGACTATAGTTTATATTACGGTTTATACTTTGCATCATGCAATTTCATAGGTTTTGATAAAATGTGTACTGGCTTGTGTCTGTCATTGACGTGTCATGCAGAACAACTCCTATGTCCCTAAAATGCCCCATGTCACACCTCTTCTTGCCTTTCCTTCCCCTCAGAACCTCTGGTGGCCACTGCCTTTATATCTTAGACTCACACTCTGTAGATCTGGATTCCGGGCTGGCATCCAGAAATTTGAATCCTTAAAAATACCCCACGCGATTGTGATGTGTGGGCAGTTTGGGAACCATTCATCTGCCCAACAGCAAATCTCACTTTGAACTTGAAGCCAGAAAACCTTACTCTCTGCTATGGCCTTAGTTATCAAACTATACAGCAATGATTTGATATTGCATCGTCACGAGATGACAATTTCGTTAGGACTCCTATCATGGCACAAACTATGGCTCCTAAATAGAACGGTACAAGATGGGGTTAAGTGTACAGTACCTGTGCCTGCCCATGTCACTCCATTCACCCACCATTAGAAGGTCCAATGGGGATGGGGTGGGGATGAGGACAGCTTTCGTATTTTATATTTCATATTTCATGGCTGAAAATGGCAATTTTCTACACAAGAGCCATATAGACATCTCCAAAATAGCCACAGCAAGGGGGAATATTGGCATGACAGCCAATCTGTGGCCCAAGAAGGGCCAATTGTTTTGGTCCATTTGGAGACTATTTTTAAATGAAAGTTTAGCAAGATCGCAAGATGTGGTTAAGAGCTGAGTTTTAGAGTCATCAGGCCTGGGTTTGTCCTTTACTTGCTGTATAACCTTGGACAGATCACATAACGTAAGTCTCTGCTCATCCATAAAAAGGGTGCTAACTGTAGAACATACCTCAAAAAGTTGTGCGCAAACAAGATAAGACATGCAAATAGCTTAGCACAGAGCCTGGTACACACTGAATGCCAAATTTGTGCTTTCTATTATGATCATGATTATTATAGTATCTTCAATATCATCTTCAATATCATCATCATAACTGGGAATATCAGAGAATGGGATTTTGCATAAAGTGAGAAGACAGTTCTGAAGGCCTGGCTTGACCTTGAGTCTCATTAAAAAATACAGGCAAATCAAAGTGTCTTCGTCAAGGCCGTGAAAGCCAAATTAATATGTATGCAAGCAAGGGCAATCTGAGAGACTGTTCACATGCATTTTCTTTCTTGCTTTAGGAACCATATTTTGACATCTGTTGAGCCAATAATTGGACAACCATATCAGAATCCTAAAAGTCAACTGAAATCTACTTTCCAGAAAGGATCAGATAACCGCTAATCACTGAAAACAGTTGGCTTAATTCAGATAGGAAAGCATTTTGGTGAATGTAAGCTTTTCAATTCCCCCTTCCTTATCAAAACGGAATTCTTAGGTAATGCTCACTTGTTAAAACAATTTAAGGTCTGGCATATAATTACTGAAAACCCCCACTTCTTTTTTTTTCAAAATATATCTTCTTCTTTTACATTAATTTTATTTATTTCTGCCCCCCTCGTTGTTTGTGCCTGCTCTCTGCTCTGTGTCCATTTGTCATGTGCTTTCTGTATCCACTTGTCTTCTCTTTAGGAGGCACCGTGAACTGAACCTGAGACCTCCAATGTGGGAGAGAGGTGCTCAATTGCTTAAACCACCTCTCCTCCCTGCTTTGTTGTGCCTCTCATTGTGTTTCCTCTTTGTACCTTCTCGTTGCATCATCTTGTTGCGTCATCCCATTGTGCCAGCCTGTCAGGTCAGCTTGCTGTCTTGCTCGTCTTCTCCACGAGGCACCGGGAACCAAACCTAGGACCTCCATGTGTGGTAGGCGGGCGCCCAAATGCTTGAGCCACATCTGCTTCCCTGTACTTCCTCTTCTTGACTTTGCATGAATCAGGGCAGAGGGGAGCAGGTCCAGAATCACAGCAAAGGTCAGATGTGCTGTTTGAATTACAACTTGGGAGCAGTCCACATCTGCCAGTGACCAGGACAACTCTATTATGTTTCAGGGACCGTGATGCCATCACCAACGCCACGGCTTGGCATGGTGGTTTTGTTGTCCTCACCAACATTCTTGAAACTATTACTATCTTTCTTTGGGAAAAAAATAATGTTTTAGAAAGCAATCATTGGCATGCTAGGATTTAATGGGGTGCCTGGCTATGAGGAATGCTGGGCTACACTGTCTCCACTAAGTTCCAGGCTTCCCCAGCCATGCTTTGGAGTGCAATTTCGAAGAATATTAAAAAAAAAAAAAGTTTATACATGAACATACTTAGACAATAAGTGTCTAGTAAAGGTGTGAACTTACAAAACAAACAGGCATATCCTCCTACAGGGCTCCCACACATCTCCCAGCACCAACACCTTGCATTGTTGTGTAACATTTGTTACGAGCTATGCAAGAGCATTGTCAAAACATTACTACTAACTAGAGCCCATATCTTACCTTGGTGTGTTTGCCCCCCAACCCACTCAGTTATTAACACCATATATCAGTATTACATATTTGTTATCTTTCAGGAGAAAATGTCCTCATCTTTTCCACCATTGGATTCCCTGTGTTATACAGTCACATGTTTTATAAAATTTATTCAGAGTGTACACTCAGTGGCTCTCACAGTCATCAAAGAGTTGTGCTGCCTCTACCTTAGTCAATTTTAAATTGTTTTCATTACTTCAAAAGGAAAAATGTCATACCCCCTAATACTCCCCTAAAGTCTCTTAAAATTGATATAATATCTTCTTTGTCACTGCTGCAAAAACATTACGATACTACTTTTAACTATTGTCCATACGTTACATTACTTATAATTTTTCCATATAGCACCATATTCTTAACACTTTGTGAAAGAACATACTTACATTTATATGATTAACAACAATCTTCACCCACCACCGAAATCACTGTTATACATTCCCTAGACTGTTCTCTAGTTTTCTTTCAATTGACATTTACATCCAGAGTACCCTTTCCGCCATAATCTCATTTATAAATCAGCAACATTAGTTATACTCACTATAATGTGTTACCATCAAATCTCCTCATTTCCACACTTTTATGGTAAACCTTATTTAAAATTCTATATACAGTGAGCATCAGCCTCTGTTCTCAACCCACGTTCTCTTTTCTAGTAATCTATAGAGTTTACCTCTGTGAGTTTACTAATTATATTTCGTTCCTATTAGAAAGACAAGACAATATTTGTCCTTTTGTGTCTGGTTTATTTCACTTAACATAATTTCCTCAAGGTTCATCCATGTTGTCAAATGCATCTCGATTTCATTTCTTTGGAAGAATATTTTTGACGGTGATAATAACAGTGATGATTTCTGCTATTATTTCAGCCTGCCAGTCCTGGATCAGATCGTATACAGTGTTGTCCCATGAGGCTTTCAACGTTTCTTAGAGGGGAAGGAAAGTAAATAATGTCTATCAGCCTATTTTGAGGTTGATGGGGAAATGCAACAACATAAATATTATGCAGCACAAATTATTAATAGGTACAAATCGCTTAATGGGAATTTTAGAATTGCTTTGTGTTCAACTATCATCACAAGTTGATGATGGGGGAAAATCTACATTTGAGCACGAAAGAGATCCTAACTTGTGTTTTTGGTAATGGAGATTAGTTCATGGCCTGTGTTAGTCGGTAATTAATAAAATTACTGAAGTAGACATGACTTTGATTTTGTTTTTCAAGCTGTAGCATAAACTGTTAGCACCTCGTTAAAACACAAACTGGTGGAATCCTCCATTCCCAGTGTCTGATTCAGTCAGTCTGGGTGGGACCCCCAAATCTAATTAATCCAGGTCCCAGGTGATGCTGATACGTCTTGGTACAAGCACCCATTGAGAAACACAGCTGGCAGAATGTCTGCATACACTGCAGTCAACAAAGACGGAACAATTTTTTTTTTTTGGGGGGGGGCCTGGGTAGTGATTCTGAGCTACAGCAATTTGAATGTATCCCCACTTTGGTTTCTGCAAATACCAGGGTCTTGACTGAAATAGGCCTATTCTCCACAACCTAACATTAAAATGGTTTGTGTTGCCAATGGGTGAGTGCTGCTTCCCGTGCACAAGGTCCCAGGTTCAATCCCAAGGAACCTTCCAAAAACAAAGAAACAAAGAAACAAACAAAAACAACTTTCATTGGGGCGTGGATGTAGCTCAGTGGGTTGAGCACCTGCTTCCCATGAAGGAGGTCTTGGGTTCAATCCCAGTACCTCCTAAAAAAAAAATGAAATAAAAATTTTAGTTGCTTAGTTGATAAACAAAAGTGCCCACGTTATTTTGAAATAAAAATGAAGCCTGAAACTGTAACAGAAAGTTAAAGAATTAACAGATAGTTACGAGGACAAAGTCATTATAAAGACGTCTTTATGATATAAAAGAGCAAAAGGATAATATCTGAAATCGCTGAAACTGGCTGGCCTTAGACTAGACCTGCTATTGTCATGGTCATTTTCAACAGGTGGCACCTCTTTATGGTTACTGTAGACACAGCTTCTCCTTTGTGCGGACTTACTGTTGTGGTCGTAATTCTAGACCAGCCTTCCCTTTGTTTATGGTTATTTCAAAACTAGGCTCCCCTTATTGCACTTGCCTATGTGATGATAACTGCTCCACCTTCCCCAGTGGAAATCCATGGAAACTCTTGTTCCCTGTGGTTGGGGGAAAATAGATTTGAGACAACCTGTTCTGTCCTTCTCCTGGGATTAATTAACCTGCTTTTCTCCTGTAACCATCCCAGTGTGGACTCGAATTCATCTGCTCTGTTTCAAGTAGGGCCATGCATCTCCACAGTTGGGGTGTGACTGCTGGGGCGGGTTTGGGGGGGCTGGTGAATGAGGGAAGAGCTGCCTTGAACTCCTACTGGGGCTTGTCAGACCCTGGGCTAGCAAGCACTATGTGCACATTATTTTATTAAGCCCTCACGATTTCACAATACTATTTACAGAGGAGGAAGCTGTGACTTCTAGGGGAGCCCTCAGAGATGACCACGCCTGAATCTCATTTTCAAGAACATCTGCCTTCAAAACCGTTCTGCCTTGCCTTGTTCCTCACAGCATAAGGCTGGGCAGATGAAAGATACGTGATTCGTTCCTGCTGAAAGAAACTAAATGCAAACCTGGAAAGCAACTGTGACCAGTTCAAATGTAATATACTTTCACCTTCACACTTGCCGTGTCATTTTGCCCAAGGTGATCAAGAAGCGGGGACGACACGGGATCAACAAGCTTTCCTGTGGAGGGACAATATTTTTTTTCCTCCCATTTTATTTCAACCATCAGCGAATAAAGGATTTACTGTGGCCAGGTCTGGGCTCTTAGATATTCAGAAATGCTTCTCTCATGAAAAGTCTTTTTATTCTCTCCGTTGGTAGCTGTGTGCTGTGCTGACGTGGTTAGGGGATGGGAATACAGAACGGGAGCAGCCGAAAACGAATCTCACTTTTTTCCTCCATCACCTGTGGTCAATTTTGGGTTCTTCCAATTTCTCACGTCCTTTAAGGATCTAGCGCCATCTGGTGACTCAAATGTGCTATGTACATGTTTTCCCTCTTCCTACTCCCAATGGAAATGCACAGAATTGTTTGGGTAGCTTTTCCTTGGGAGGAGATAAAACAATCTATGTGTGTGCAGCATTTGTTGTTGTTATTGTTGTTATATTCTATGTCTTGTATAGCAAAAAGGTTTCTGTAAACATATTTTCCCTCATTACTGAGTTGTTCTAACAGCTTGTTTATGATGCCTAGTATTCAGGGGAAGAATTTACATTTCGACCTTCTTTAGCAAGTCTTCCAGAATTCCTAACCCTCCCATCGCCTGAAGCCAACAGCCGCATTGGCAGGTGAGCACGGCCCCTGCTCGGGGAGCCAGCCACGCAGCCTTTGTGAGGGGCTGGAGGGGAGGACGGAACTCTGTGGCTGGGGTGGATGTTAGAAAACTCGGGAGCTAGCAGACTTCGTAGCAGAGGGCTAGGAACAAATAGTTATGATTACTAAATCGTTACAGCAATGCCTTTATGTTATAAAATAGCCAAAGGTTAATATCTGAAATTACTGTCTCCTCACTCCTGTTTACGGTTACTCCAGAGTTAGCCTCACCTGGGGTACACTTACTATTGTGATGGTAATTCTAGACTGAACTTACCCCTGCTTATGGTTGTTCCAAAACCAGCCTCACCTTTGCAGATGCTTGTTATTTTGATGGTAAGTACCATCCACTTGCTTTTTAAGTAAAAAGTCTTAAGTACCACTCCACCCTCCTCTGTTTAACATCCATATGAAAAATCTTGTAACTGACCTTTGTTCTGTATACCCATGTGGCAGTTTGATATTATTTATGAATTCCAAAAAGAGATATTGATTAGGTTTGTAAACTGGTCTGTTCCTCTGGGCGTGGTACCCTTGGATTGTATTAGGTTCAAAGGCTTTATGTTTACTTGATTAAATCAAGATTAGGGCTTGGATAGACCATGTCATGAGGGTGACTCAGGGTTGAATCCCTGCCCCCTTGGTGGGCTGTATAAACCGACCCCCCACAGAGGAAGAGACAGAAATAGTGAGAGCTCCAAAGAGGCGGCGGCAGAGGACAGAGCTTTGATCCTGGGGCCCCAGAGAGGGCTGAGCCATTGGCCCGATTGTTTGCAGCTGAGGAGATGAGCGCTCTAAGCAGCTAACAAGGCCCAGAAAGAAACGAGCCCTCCAGCCTGCAGCTGAGATTGGAAGAAGTTGGGCCCATGGACCCTTCAGAGGAAAGAGGAAGGTTGAACCCTCCCAGACACCGCCCGCCATCTTGCTTCAACACGTGGCAACAGACTGTGGTGAAGAAGTAATCTTGAGTTGGACTCTATAGGGCCTTCTAACTGTAAGCTTCTACCCCCAATAAATACCCTTTATAAAAGCCAACAGAGGAAAGCAGATTTGGCTCAACTGATGGAGTGTCTGTCTACCATAGAGGAGGTTCAGGGTTTAAACCTAGGGCTTCCTGACCTGTGTGGTGAGCTGGCCCACATGCAGTGCTGATGCATGCAGGGGTGTCCCCCGCGTAGGGGAGCCCCACGTGCATGGAGTGCGCCCTGCAAGGAAAGCTGCCCCGCGTGAAAAAAGTGCAGCCTTCCCAGGAGTGGTGCCACACACACGGAGAACTGATGCAGCAAGATGATGCAACAAAAAGAGACACAGATTCCTGGTGCTGCTGACAAGAATGCAAGCAGACACAGAAGTACACATAGCAAATGGACATGGACAGCAGACAATGGGGGGGAAGGGGAGAGAGAAAAATAAAAGCCAACAGATTTCTGGTACTTCGCATCAGCACACCTTTGGCTGACCAATACAACCCCTATCCCAGAACCTTGTGACTCACCCTGCTTTGGTAGCCACCCTCCATCCTGTTCAGCCCTTCAATGTTTATTAATGAAGGGAATCTGTGCCAGCTCCACCCCAATTAATCATTAGCATCCTGATGTTATAAAATAGTACAACCTCTGCAGTTCTGGGAGGCAGTTTTGGGTCCACTAGGCCACTGGCCTCCTTCACTTGTGCAAACAAATAAACTCTCTCTTTGATACCCTTGTATCCCAGGAATTGGTCTTGAAAGTGCATCAGGAAGAAATGCACCTGCTTTTGCTCAGTATCAATTTGTGGCTCCCTCAGTGTGGATGCACACTGAATGGAAGGAAATCATCTGGGGGTGTGACGCTTCTACAGAGGGGTGAGACCCTGGGAGAGAAGCTGAGGCCCCAGTGCGATGCTGTGGCAGGTGCTTAGTGCTGGCGGTTTCTGGAGGCACAGACCCAGAGCAGAACACAATTTCAGAGGTAAAGGAAGGATTCTTGAGGGACAGAGACCTGGGTCTGTGAGGTAAGGAACAGTGTCCCAGGGCCTGCAGGATGTGCCTCTGTCAGTGGGTGGTGTACCCATGTGCAAGTGTGCGTTCATTCATCTTTCTAGCTTGTCTTTCATTTTCTCCATCTAAAGTGCCTGACATCTTTAGCATGTAGCTTAAAAAAGAAAAAAGAAAACCATCTGTGGCAGTTTGAGATTATTTTATGAATCCCCAAAAGAGAAAGAGTATGTTTGTAAATTAATCTCTTCCTCTGGGTGTGATACCCTTTGATTGCGTCAAATACAGCCAAGGTGCCTTTGATTAGATTACTTGATAAGACTGATTTAGGGCTTTGATTCAACTATGTCAGTAAGGTGTGACTTCGGTTGAGTCCCCACCCTCTGGCTGGGTCTGATATAAGCAGACCTACATGGACAGACAGACATGTGAGAAGAGAAGGAGAAACCTCACACAGCTGAGGCCCTGGGGAGAGATGAGACATTTTGCCTGCTAGCTTGCAGCTGAGACATGGAAGAAAGCAGATCAACCGAAACTGATAAAGGCCCAGAAATAAACCCTCCACCAGGAGAGAGAGGACTTCACTTCAGCGTGGACTTCTCTTAAGCACTGAGCCTCTAGAGGCTGGGCCCACGGAGCCTCAAGAGGAAGAGGAATTCCAGAGGGGAAGGCAGGGGCCAGCCAGAGATCGGCGGCCATCTTGTTCCAACTGGTGGCAAATAACTTTGGTGAGAAAGCAACCTTCAGCTGGACTTTTTAAGGCCTTCTAACAGTAAGCTTTCACCCCAAATGAATACCCTTTATAAAAGTCATCAGATTTCTGGTACTTTGCATTGGCAGTCCTTTTTTTTTTTTTTTAAAGATTTATTTACTTATTTAATTCCCCCCTCCCCCCCCAATTGTCTGTTCTCTGTGTCTATTTGCTGCGTCTTGTTTCTTTGTCCACTTCTGTTGTCAGCAGCAGCACGGGAAGTGTGGGCGGCGCCATTCCTCAGCAGGCTGCTCCCTCCTTCGCGCTGGGCGGCTCTCCTTATGGGTGCACTCCTTGCGCGTGGGGCTCCCCTACGCGGGGGACACCCCTGCGTGGCACGGCACTCCTTGCGTGCATCAGCACTGCGCATGGGCCAGCTCCACACAGGTCAAGGAAGCCCGGGGTTTGAACCGTGGACCTCCCATGTGGTAGATGGACACCCTAACCACTGGGCCAAGTCCGTTTCCCTGCATTGGCAATCCTTTGGTGGACTGATACACGCTCCAAACCCCAGAGTCTTACCAGTCCATAGTACTTTACATTTTATAAAATGCTTTACATAATTGCTCCTTTCACTATTTATAGATCTTACTGGCCACCCATGGCAGGTGAGGAAATAGACTGTTAGAATGTGAACGACTTGCCTGGAAGTGGAAGAAACCAAAGCCAGTTTGTTTGACTACCAGCCCATGGCCATTTCTCCTATCCCAGAACAAACATTTTCACACACTCTAAGTGCTGTGGAAATGTACTACAGAGGGCCCGGGGTTGCCTTTGGGATTTACTCAGCTCTTTCAATTGAATGACAAGCCAGGAAGATGCACTGGCATTTAATGGAGATCTAGCACAGTCATTACTTCCTGTCTGCACAATCCACTTATCTGCTTAGCCTGAGTCAAGGATTTAAGTGAAGTGGCATCAATAAAGCTGTTTTACTTAAGCCAACAAGTGATTCAGGAAATGCACTCCTGAGTAACCAAGAACCTAGATCTCTGAGAAGAATAAATTTCACCCTCTTCCTAGTTCTAAGCTAACAGCAGTAAACGGCAGAAAGATAACTCTGTGGGGAGACAGGAGGACAAAATATATCAAGGGATAAAGAATTTCCAAAGCCGTTCTTATTTCTCTCCTGCTCCACTGTGCTGGTTTGAGTCTTTTGTGGACCCCAGAAAATTATGTTCTTGAGCTAACCCATTCCTGTATGTATAAGCTTATTGTACCTTTTAGTTGGATTCAGTAAGGGCCTTTGATTAGATTGCGGGGCCCAGGGTGGGTGCTAATCCTCTCACTGGAGTCTTATAAAAACTAGGGACTGAAAGCAGAGACACACAGAGAAAGAGAGCTGCCCCTTTACCCTGCCATGTGAGCAAGGACTCCAGGATCACCTATAGCCACTAAAAGACGTCCAAAGAGGCTGAGAGAGGCCAGAGGCTAGACTCAGTGGAGCAGCCCAAAGCTGACGTGATGTAGCCCAGTGAGAGACATGCCTGATTGCGCACAGCTGAACTCAGGGAGAAAGGTGAGCCTGGAGGAGAAGGCAGAGACAGGCCGCCATTTTGCCTTGCCTTGTGGCAGGAGTCCAGCATCTGCCAGCAGCCGACCTTTGGTGAGACAGCGTCTCTGATGTTGATTTGATCTGGACATTTTCACAGCCTCGGAACTGTAAGATCTTACCCTAATAAATTCCCATTATAGAAGCCACCCCTTTCTGGTATTTTGCCTTGGAAGCCTTTAGCGAACTACAACACTCCACTGAGGGGAAGATGTCTCTCACAGAGCCGGTGATCAACTTGGGTGGGTACAGTAGGGATCGTAGGTGAAGGGTGATCCACTGGAGATTAACTTTCTGTCTTTGCCTTGGGTTCCTGCCTATTTCTGTCCTCTGAGCTGTCTATGCAGTCACTCTATCGCCCATTCAGCACTTCTGCTGAGATGCCTCAAATGAACTTACTGTATGCCCTTGCATGACCTGCTTTTGTTCCCGTGTTTCCTCTTCTGAGTGAATGGCACCATGATCCACCCAAGTTAGACACTTGATCATGCCTTCCTCATCCCCACCTTCTTAATTGTCAAGGTGGATGGATTCTACTTCAAATCACTTGGCTTCCATGTATTTCACTACTGCAGCCACGAGCTCTGCAGCCGTGTCTCTCTGGCCTAGATTCCTGTAGTGGGTGCTCTGTTCCACCACCCAGCCTCACCCTACCTTGACACTTAGGTACTCCTTTCCCCAGGCACTGGGAAAGTTGGCTGCTGATGGATTTCACCTGAGACTCTGTCCAGGCATTGCCCTCAATCAAAGAGAGCTGCCCCACTCGAGGTCACACCTCACATATCCAGTGACTGGGGGATGTGTGCTCACAGGCTCCAGTCTCTTAGCCTCAAGGTGAGATAACTTGGAAGAGCCACCCAAGTTGTCAAGCTGCCCTCAGGATCAGCCGAGTCTCCTTCGCAACTGCATCTCCATTTGGCTTCTCCCTCTGCACAATCCTGTTTCTTTCTCTTCCTTTGGGTGCTGTTCCTGAGAGCACTCTGGAAATTCTCTATGAACGTGACCTAGGACAGCCAGTATCAGGAGTGGTCCTAAGAAGCAAACTCTAAAACGGGGTTTGGAGTTGGATACCTGCCCGCTGGCTGTCCCTGATAGTCCCTAGAAGACAGCTGTGGTACAATTGTTAAAAAGTTTGCTGTTGAAGAGCTGGATGTGAGACTGAAGGACGTGAATGTACTAATGGATTTGTTATCTCGGGGTTTGAGAATGTTGGGGAAAGAGTAAGGAGGACTTTGGAATCAAACGGCTGTGGCTGGAGATCACTGATGCACTGGAGTAAGCAATGAAAGACTAAGCATGATTAATCACCAGTATCAGGTGAAATGTAAAGGCCAGCATATAGTGAAGCTCTCATCTCCTATAGGACGTGGAAGTTGAGGATCAGGCCCAGGACTTAATTAGGAGAGGAGCAGAGCTGCAGCGAAGGTGGAATTCTCCACTCCGGTGGATCTGTGATTGAAAAGGAATGGAACCTGACAGCTTGGGTGGGAATGTACTTGAGAATATCAACCCCCAGTTTCCCCTCATGCTCTAGACCTGGGCAAGTAGCCCAGCTCCTTTTGTCTAAGTGCTAGCACATGCACTTTGCTTGAAGACAATGCGGAGGTAGTTTCTGCCTTGCAAATCACCTTATACCTACTTCCGGCTCCCCCCTAACCTCTTTTCCTGGCCACCAGGCCAAGACCTATGGTCAAGTCACAACACAAACTGGCAGGGCAAGTGCCAGGAGTGCTAAGAGGGTAAAGAGACTACACACCAAGGATGATGCAGGCTCTATCAGAACATGTGCTGGCAGAAGCAGGGCAAGTATGTATGTGATGAGATCCCGTGAGTGTTGGCCCAAGGAGCGTGAAACATAAAGCTGGATAAGGGAGAGCTTGTCAGTATGAGAACACTCTCCCTTGATTTGGGATTTACTATCCTGACAGTGTTAATATACAGCTGGGTTGGATTTTTGAAACTTGAGAAAAGTGATGGCCCTCTGAAAATGAAGTGCAGATGCCAGAACTTCCAAGGCGGATGGTGAAGGAAAAGGCCAAAGAGCTCAGGGATGTGGGCGTAATCAAGTAGCCAGAAAACAGACCGGCCAACTGCACTTCTACTCCATTTACCCAAGTGGTATAGAGCATACCAGTGGAAGGGTCACCAGCATTGCTGAGAAATCCAGTGGTGTCTTCTCTAGGCCTGGGCTGACAAGGGGACCTGTTGTTACAAAATTGGGCTCCCTGATAGCAATGGAAATAACAAGCATCTCCAAATACGATATGTCATATTGTAGTCCTTGATTGTCAGAAGCAAGGTGAGTTCAGCTATTGCAATGAACATCAAGGCTGGGTGGTGGACACTGGTCCTCAGGGAGGCACAGAGTTGGTAAGAGAATAGGACACTCTAGGCACAAGATGGAAGAGCTGCCTGCAAGTGTACTGCTCAATCTATGAAACCAAAAGCAGTCAAGGACGGTTGATTAGGGGTTTCAGAGAAGCTGCCAGAATGAAAGTCATGATCCCCGCCTGGTTCCACACCTGAGAGGCACTGAGAGAGAGGCTTGGCCCCAAGAGGGAGGACCCAGGAACCCCACGGGACATGCGTGCAGTGTTTATCCATAGGTTTCTCCAAAGGGGCATACGGCTATTTGCTAGGGTAACTATGCACTAAGTAAAGGGCAACACTGAAACATTTTGAGGAATGTTCAATATAGAACATAATTTGAGAGTGAAACCTGAAAACAAGAAGCACAACCGAGGCTCCCTGTTTGAGCATATTAACATGGTGTCAGGTGCCTGGTATTGTTTCTCATTTCTATTAGGAAAGAGGGCCAGAAGCAGTTCACATTCACATCGGAGGGACAACAGTAAACTTTTATAGTCTCGTCCTCAACTATGTTAATAGCCTAGGCTCTTTATAATAGAGTCTGAAGAGGTCTGAAAAATCTGCAGTACATCTCGTTCCATTATCAGTGAAAAATTAATTGGGAAGCAGATGTGGCTCAAGTGGTTGGGCTCCCGCCTACCACATGGGAGGTCCGTGGTTAGGTTCCTGGTGCCTCCTAAAGAAGACAGCAAGCTGGCATGGCAGGCAGGCATGGCAAGTTGACAACAAGCTGACCCAACAAAAGATACAAGAAGAAAGACATAATGAGAGACACAGCAAAGCAGGGAGTGGAGGTGGCTCAAGCCATTAGGCACCTCCCCCCACATTGGAGGTACCAGGTTTGGTTCCTGGTGCCTTCTAAAGAAACAAGGAAGGGAAACAGATGTGTCTCAAGCAGTTGGGCTCCTGTCTACCATATGGGAGGTCCAGGGTTTGATGCCCAGGGCCTCCTGGTGAAGGCGAGCTGGCCCACACGGTGAGCTGGCCCATGTGGAGTGCCGCCCTGCACGGGAATGCCACCTAGGTGGGAGTGCCGCCCCATATAGGAGTGCCACCCCACATAGGAGTGCCGGCCGACGTGGAGAGTTGGTGCAGCAATATGACGCAGCAAGAGACACTGAGGACAGACAATAAGGGATTTAACAGAACAGGGAGCTGAGGTGGCACAAGAGAATGATCGCCTCTCTCCCACTCTGGAAGGTCCCAGGATTGGTTCCCAGAGCTGCCTAATGAGAATACAAGCAGACGCAGAAGAACACACAGACAGCAGACAACAGGGGTGGGTAGGGAGAAGGAATAAATAAATAAATCTTAAAAAAAAAAAAGAAACAAGGAAGATGAACAGACACAACAAGAGCAAACAACAAGGGGTGGGGAGAAATTAATTAAATAAATCTTTTAAAAAATTAATGGGATTATAACCAAAATTCCAATGGTCTTCTTACAGAAACAGAGGAGCCAATCATCAAAATTATGTGGCAGTGTAAGGGGCCCTGAAGAGCCAAAGCCATCCTGGAAAAGATGAATGAAGTAAGATTCATACTTTCTGAACTTAAAATTTATTACGAAGTCACAGTTATCAAAACAACATAGCACTGGCACAAGGACTGGCATATAGACCAAAGGAATTGAATTGAGGGTTCAGAAATCAGCCCTCACATTTACAGCCAATTGGTATTTGGAAAAGAATAGTCACTTTGACAAAAATGGTGCTGGGAGAACTGGATATCCATATGCCAAAGAATGAAGGTGAACCCTTTCCTCACACCATATACAAAAATTAACTCAAAATGGATCATAGTCCTACATGTAAGAGCCAGAACTACGAAATGCTTAGAAGAAAAAGTAGGGAAGCATCTTCAGACTTTGTGTCTGTTTTTGAGACTTTACACCCAAAGCACAAGCAACAAAAGAAAAAAACAGCTAAACGGGACCTTATCAAAATTTGAAACCTTTTGTCTCAAAGGACTTTATCGTGAAAGTAAAAACACAGCCTACAGAATGGGGGAAAATATTTGGAAACCACATATCCAATAAGGTTTTAATATCCAGAATATATAAAGAAATCCTGTAACTCAATAATAAAAAGACAACCCATTTTAAAAATGGGCAAAAGACTTGGAACAGATCTTTCTCCAAAGAAGACAAACAAATGGCCAAAAGTGCATGAAAAGATGCTGAATATCAGTAGCCGTAAGGGAAATGCAGGTCGAAACCACAATAAGATAGCATTTCATACCCACTAGAATGGCTGCTACCCAAAAAATAGAACATTACAGGGGTCAGAGAGGCTGTAGTGAAATAGGAGCCCTCCTTCATTATTGGTAGGAATGTAAGAGGTGCACTCACTGTGGAGGACAGTTTGACTGTTCCTCAGAAAGTTAGGTATAGAATTACTATTTGATCCAGCAATCCCATTTTTAGATATATGCCCAAAAGATTTGAAAGCAGGAACTCAAACAGATATTTGCACACCAACGCTCAATGTGGTGGCATTGTTCACAATTGCCAAAAGATGGAAGCAACCCAAGTGTCCATCAAGCAATGAATGGATAAATAAAATGTAGTATACAACTACAGTGGAATATTATTCAGCCATCAAAAAGAATGAAGTTCTGACACAGACAACCACATAGGTGAACCCTGAAGATATCATGTTAAGTGAAATAAGCCAGACAAAAAATGACAAATATTGTATGATCTCACTGACATGAAATAAGTAGGATAAACAAACTCACAGAGTCAGAATCTAGATGATAGGTTACCAGGGGTTAGAGTGGGGGTAGAGAATGGGGAATTAATACTTAAATTGTACAGAGTTTCTACTTGGGGTGATGGAAAAATTTTGGTAACAGAAAGTGGTGATGTTAGTACAAAATTGAGAGCACAATAAAGGGCATTGAATTATATATCTGAATATGGTTAAGGGGGGAATTTTAAACTAAAATTAAAAAAATTTTTTTTGAGGTATTGGGGGCTGGAAATTGAACCCAGGACCTCGTATGTGGGAAGCCAGCGCTCAATCACCGAGCTACAGTGGCTTTCCTGAGTTGGTTTTTTGTTTGTTTGTTTTGCTTGTGGTTCATTTCTGTTTTTTTTTCAGGAGGCACTGAGAACCAAACCTGGGGAGGTGGGAGCTCAACTGCTTGAGCCACATCTGCTCCCAAAAGTTAAAATTTAAGCACACAAAAACTGTACAACATAATGTAAACTTAAGTTAGTAGCATAGTTATAATAATATTGTTTCATAAATTGTAATTGGGGGGTAATTGGGAACTGTATTTTTTGCATGATTTTTCTTTAAACCTACAACTTCTTAAAGAAGTGAATAAAATAAAAATAAAATAAAAATAGTTTAGAATATTTGGAAAAACTATCACCGTGAATTGCATGCAAAGAAGTATTATATGCTGCAAGGATATCATTCTCTTTAAGCAATATCATGAACTGTGCTAAATTGTGTTCAGCCTGGATTAGGTAAAAAAATGTGTTTACTGAGCCTTACTCTCTGATGGGTGTGTGATACAAATCTTAGAGAAATGCAAATACGTTTTCTTTTATTTACTTATTAAGATCAACCAAACCTTAAGGGAAAGAGGTAAAACTTTGAGCACCGTTGATGAACTTTCTCATTCTTCTTCTGATGTAGATGATAACAAGGGTTTAAACACCAAATCTACCCAGATAAATCCTTTAGTCACTCACTGACAGGGACTTCACAGATAGATGCTGAAAATCCAGAACATTTTAACTTGATAGTAAAGAATTTTAAAGAATGGAATGTTCTGAAATCAGAACATAAGGAAGTATATCTCCATAACGTGTTCTGTGGAAATGTTTACCAATATTAGTATGCTTAAATAAACATAACCAGTGAATTCAGGTCTTCTCATCAGCTCTTAAAATGCTGGCTGTGAGTATCTTGGGAGATGTAGGACTGAACTGCAGTTTCCAAAGCAGAGAGGGGGCATGTTGCTTCAGCTGAGTTTACTTTAGCTGGGTGCCTTCAGATGGGAGATCTTAGGTACCCATGTCGGAAAGGGTAGGGCCCTGAGACCCTCTCCCTCAGCACCTGCAGCCAAAAGAGGGAAACCCGAGGCTCTGGATAATGGGGTGTGTCCAGCAATTTACATCCTCACGCTCTTATGACTATTTGCCATCGAAACCACAAACATGGGCTAAGGTGTCCAAGTAGTGATACACTCTAATGTCTGTCTGTCTGAAAGCAGTAAGCAGTACCGTGAGAAAGCCGGGCTTGCTCAACCCAGAGCTGTCAAGGCACCTGAACTTCCTACGTTCCCATTCAGGCTCCTTTCAAGGGAACTAACCAATTTTGGTGTTATATGGAGGAAGCCCCCCCCTGCCCCCCCACTTTTCTTAAAAAAACCAAACCAAACCAAAAAAAAGCAAACATGTCATTAAAACCTTAATGTTTAACTCAGAAAAATGGGAAAAAGAAAGTTTAGAGATGACCTTGAGCATGGAATATGAAAGCAATTACCAAAGGGAGCTTGCCTGCAAGCAACGTCAATTAGCAAACATCAGTTAACACTTACATGGGCGGGGCACCCTCCTAGACTCTCTGGGAAAATGCAGATAAGAGTATTTCCCATGTGGGAGCCCTGGGGAACTTACCGGGACATAATTAAAAGCAGTAATATGTGGAACATTACTTCTATAAAGTATGCAGAGCATCCCTGGAAAGGGATTTTGAGTTTTTTCTTAAAGAGAGTATGAGTGTGTCAAACAGACAACAGGATAGGGGTGATAAAAGAACATTCTGGAAGAAGGGACTGCATGAGTAAAGGTATATCTCTTTAACTGAACTGTGTTCTGCCCGTCTCTAAAGCCTCAGGTCCAAAACAGTACCTGATATCTACTACATTTAACAGCTTGTTATGGTAAGGATGACACCTATAAAGAATAGACATTATTTCATCCATTCAACAAATACGGATACATACCTATAATAAGTTAGGCACTGTTCCAGGCTCTGAAGGCACAGAGCAAGACAAAGTCTGTCTTTTCATGGAGTTTGCATTTCTTTATTATTGGCCACAAGGGTTATATATAACGTGATAGGGATTCAATTAAAGAGTGTTTCCTGTTCTATGACATTACAGTACATTTGACATTACAGAGTCATCCAAGAAAGAATTCAGAAAGCAGGGGCACTGCAGCTAGACTTCTCGGGAACGAGGCTCCTTCCTGCCACCAGCTCCTGAAGACGAGGCCAGTCATGGATGGCTCTTGTTTCAAAGCAAAACAAATCAGCCAACCAAATGAAAATGTCTGCTGGGATTCTGTTGCCCAAGAACGCAAGGCAACTACTTGTTTTTTTCCTGCCATTCTTTCCTAAGTCTTTGATACCATCAGTGTCCCACAGGAAAATGAATCTAACTCAGACGGGCACATGAAGAGAGTTTTTTCCTTCTTAGGGAAGTTATGGCTTTACATAACATGCATAAGACACAGGATTCCCATACGCAACCCTATTAACAGCACCTTGCATTGGTGTGGGACACAAAGAGATTTTAACGGAAGGGATGGCCTACAGAAGGTTGGGAAGGATTACAAGAACCAAAAAGGATGTGAAGAGACTTGTAGACCAGCAACAGCGGGAAGCCATAACTACTGTAAGCCCAAAGGGCAAGAGGAAGAAATGGTGTTATATGCACAGAATGAGCTGGAGCCAAGGAAGGGGTTCCCCAAGACAGGAGGTATAATCCTGAGGGGTCCAGCCACTGTCAGAAATGGGCCTGACCTGGTTCGAGTCTTCTGTGGACCCCAGAAAAGTATGTTCTTAAGCTAATCCATTCCTGTGCGTGGAAGCCCGTTGTATAGGGGGGACTTTGATTAGATTGTGGGACTTAGGGTGGGTCTTGCTGGAGTCTTACGAAATGGGAGAAACAGGCAGAAGGGCACAGAGAAAGAGCCGCCACCATTTTCACCCTGTCATGTGAGAGAGGACTCTAGGATCTCCTACAGCTGCAGAAAGACAGAGAAACCCTGAGAGGCTGGAATCAGCTGAACACAGAAGCATGGAAAGAGGCCCCCAGGAGCCCAGCTGCCAGGAGGAGAGGGGAGAGACAAGCCATGTGCCTAATCTCTCTCAGCTGAGCTTGGGGAGAAGGTGGGCCTGGCGGAGAAAGGAGAAAGACACCGGCAGACCAGCCATCTCGCCCTGCCACGTGGCAGGAGTCCAGCATCTGCCGGCAGCTGGCCTCTGGTGAGACAGCCTCTCTGATGAGGCCGTGGTTTGAACATTTTTACAGCTTTAGCAAACTAAAACAGGGCCCAAGGCAGGAAGGGAGTGGAGATGGACCTCTTGACTTTCCTCTCCCACCATTGCTAAGGCCTCGCATTGGCTAAACCCAATCAAAAGCCGGTCTTGAGGAAGCACAGGGACCCAGCCCATGAACAGTCAGCCTCTAGGGTGCAGAGCTGAGAAGGGAGAAGAATACAGAAGACTTACCACGTTCTCCATGGGATAATTTACCAAGTTCCCTAAGTTTCCATATTCCATCCATAGCTACTCTTGGACGTAGAAAGGGATAAGCCACACAAGCTATTTCATCACACTGAAAGACCTAATTCCATTTGGCCATAGAACCAAGGATTTTTATTTTAATAGAACCAGCTTATTTCATTTCCAGCATTTCTCTCAAATGGGTAGTGATCTCCAGTGCATGACCACTGCCGTTTCATTGACCTGAAATCTTTGAAAGGAAGGTACTTCGTATACCTAACAAAAAACTAATTGCATCTCCCTCTTGGAACAGAAGGCGTTAGATATGTCCTCATGCCTGAATTACTCTAATACTAACAAAATACCCTCATTAGTCTTCTTCAGATTTTCCTTTCAATTCAATTCACTTGGAAGGTTTTTTCCTTGTAGCCATTTGTGACTGCTCTCCACTGGTCTCCCTTCTTTAAGCTGAGCAGTGTCTGTTCTTTGATATTATATTATCCAGCCAGGCAAGCCCATTCCTCCCGGGGCTCAATCAACTTTTCCCATCAGTTAGGCCACTAGACCCAAACCTTAATGTGTTTTTTGATTAATGCCATGCTTCTTTTTAAAGGCAAACTCAAAAATTGGTTTTAAATTGTTCTTAAAATATTGAACAAGCTTTACATTGAAACTGCGGGGAGTTTGGGAAATCAGTGACAGAAGATCAATCCATCACAGGCTAATAAGAGTCCAAGTCCATTAGCTTTCCCTCGTTCTTGCCTGCTTGTCCTCACCCCACGTTCTGTTTCCTTCTGTGTATTTCCTCTGGAGGCTTTCTAATAAATAAACACTTGTTCTTGCAAACCACCAAAATCGATGACTTCTCCCAAGAGGTTCTAAGCAATTGATACTGTTCTCCCTATCCAAGAGGAGGGCAAACTGAGACTTTCCAGGTTTTTAATGGTGCTGCCAAAACCGCAAAGGAAATCATGTTAGTGGCCCACCTCATCCATGTCACACTCTGGGAACACTTGACTGCTCTCGCTGATGAAGAACTTTTCAGTGTCTACAGTTCCCATATCTGCCTGGCAAGCTCCTACTCAACCTTCAAGACCCCGATCTTATGTCACCTCCTCCGTGAAGGCATCCTTCCATGCCAGCATTGGAATTAGTCACTACCTAATCTAAGCTTTCAGAAAACTGCATACACTTCTGTTGTATGTTCGCTACACCAAAATATTGTTTCCCTGGCTCTTCACAAAAACTCTGAGCTTGGTTAGTGCGGGGTCTTCAAATCCCCAGTGCTCAGCAGAAACTAGGTGCTCATTAAATGTTCACTGAATGAATGACAGATCTTCTCTCCTCACGGTGAAGCTGGGAAAGGATTCTCTAAGAGTGGGTAGTAGAGTCGAGGCACTGGAGCATGCCAGGGAAGCTTCTTCAAAGGGTGTATATTTCTCAGCTGCAGAAGGCTAGGTATCTTCACTGCGATTCCCTTCCTGGCTGGCAACAAACCCACGTGACATCTTTTCTCACCACGGACACTTGACTACAGGGCTTCGGCCTGTTCATATGGCCCGAGGGAGAGGACTGCTAGCCCTGCAGCCTGATCCCGCTGCTGCAGAGCTCTGTGTGTTCCCAGCCCCACCCCTGGTCGCTCAGGAAATGGCTCAGAGTGGCACTCGCAAGCGCGGGACCTACTGCCTCCAGAATCCACAGAAACCCATCAAGCATGGTGAGTCTTTCCTTGTGGTTGGAGGTGAGCAATAGAATTATTTTTCCTTTACTTTGGAAGGTGGTCCCAGTATTTCCTGGGGCACCCGACCCCTGGACCCTTAAAATCTTCACTGTCGTGATTGCCTTGTTTTCACTGAGGTTTTCTCACACTCGCTGGAATGGCTCTTCACCAGGTAGCAACAGACTTGCCACTCCCTGTCTATCCAATCCCATTCATCTATTATTATTTTTTATTAGAGTAAAAACCTAGGTTTTACAAACTAGGTTTTATAAACCTAGAACAGTTGTAGGTTTATAAAAACATATAGGAAGTACAAAGTTCCCCTATACCCATCTTTTATACACAGTTTTCCCTATTATTAACATTTTGTACCAGTGTGGTACTTTTGTTGCAATTGATGAAAGAATGGTATTAGAATTCTACTGTTAACTGTAGCCGCTGTTTACATTAGGATTCACTGTTCTCCAACCCCACCTGTGCTGAGCTCTGCTTTGAGGAAAGAGTAAGGTGTTCTGTACCTGAGTAACTGTTCCTGAAGCTTCAAAGAGGGCACTGCATTCTCCTTCATGGTACGCTTCTTTACAATCCCGGCAAAAGACAAACTGCAAAAGAACAAGCATCGTGTCAGGGAGAGGCTTGCTGGATGCATTTGTCTGTAAAACCTTTTTCCTTTCGCAACCTCATTATATTCATTCCTCTGCACTTAGTGATGGTGTCAACACCAAACATCTTTTTGCAAACAGAAACAGAGTTATATATATATATATACACATTTTCACTGGAATCTCTTTTCTTAAATTAGAGAAGATTGTGAGTTTACAAAACAATCACCCCATATATTGCTCCACCACCACTACCTTACAGTGTTGTGACATATTTGTTAAAATTGATGAAAGGACGTCATCATCATATTACTGATATCTATAGTCCATAGCTTATATTTGGTGTATTTTTCCCATAAGCCATCCTATTATTAACACTATGTATTAGTACTATATATTTGTTAGAGTTCACGAGAGAACGTTCTCATAATTGTTCCGTTAACCACTGTCCATCATTCACCGTGGGGTTCACTGTATTACCTGGTCCCCTGCCTCACACAATCCATCCAAAGTATACACTCGGTGGCTCTCAGATTCATCTCGGAGTTGGGCTGTCATCGCATAGGCCATTTTAGAATGCTTTCATTACTCCAAAAGGAAAAATCCCACACCCCTGTATACCTGCCCGTTATTGACCCGTAGCATTGGTAGAGCAACTTCTTTGCCACTGCTGTAAAAATACTACAATATTACTGTTAACTGTAGTCTATATGTTATATTGGTTGTATTTTTCCACGTATCTCCATATTCTTAACACCTTGTAAAAGAGGAACATTCTATTAACCGCAGTCATCATCCACCAGCAAAATCTCTACGATATACATTCCCTAGATTATCCTCCAGCTTTCTTTCAATTGACATTAACCTCCCTAGACTACCCCATTACACCCACTATAATGCGTTGCCATCAAGGTATATTTTCATGAGACTGTTTGCACTTTACTAAAGAATGTTCTAAGCAGTGTGCAGCAGGGTTACAAAGGTGAATAAGTCACATTTCCTTTCTTCAAGATGTTTCCAGTCTAGTGGAACAGACAATTATGCAAATAAATACCTGCGGCCAAGAGTTATTGGTGTTAGGATATGAGGAAAACAATTTCCTGCCTAGTCTTTGTTTACGCACATGGAGATTTCTCTATGCTAATGGCATTATTTTCGTCTTAAAGGCCTCTTATGGAGAGATGGGATGGGGTGAAGTGGAGTCTTCTTCGCCTGGGTGAAAAGCATTCATTCAACTGGCAACTGAAGAGATCCAAGCGATCAACTGTCCTTTGCCCTTTATCTTGCCATGAAGGAAGCTAAAAAGGTAAAAGCCAGCCAGGCTGGCCCAAGGCCTGTCCCGACATTAGACTTCTCCCGAAAGTTCTTCATATTTTCATCCTCATCAACGACATCCTAGAGTTTTGCGGTAGAAGCTGAGGGTGTGGACGCCGCAGGCTGACAGACTGGATTTGGGTCATCCTCCCATTATCTCCAACTGCGAGACCTCGGGAGAGCCACCTTGGTGCCTGTGCCTCGGTTTCCTCCTCTGAAAACGCGGGATAATCGTGATAACCATCTCCTATGGCCACTGTGAAAATCAAGTGAGGCACTAATTCCACTTCCTGTCTCTTGGAATGCTTCCTCTTGAAGCTCGGCCATTAGGTCAGGAGGACACCAGAGCAGCCCATGGACATGCCCCGAGGAACCAAGAGGAGACAAGGCTCCCGGCCAGCTGCCCTGGATGAGGTTGTTTTTTCTGGAGGTACCAGGTTGAACCCAGGACTCGTACATAGGAAGCAGGTGCTACAACTGCTCCCCAGTGAGAGTTGTTTTTTTCATTGGTATGTGTTGTTTTTAGGACTTACTGGGGATTGAACCTGGGACCTCGTTCATGGAAAGTGGGCACTGAGCCCTTTGAGCTACATCTGCGTCCCCCTGGCTGAGAGTTTAGCAGACAACTAGCACCAACTTGCCAGCCACGTGAGTGAACCACATCAAAAGAAGCTGATCCCACAAGCTGTCTCCACAGCACTCAGCCCAAATTGCAGGTTCATGGACAAAATGAAAACAAAACAGTAAGTTTTGGGGTGCTTTTTCTGTAGCAAGAGATGACTGATAAAGCAATGGCACAGTGTCTGGAAGACTCCAAGGATTTGAGTTGAAACTCCTTGAAACTTCTCAAATGAACATTCTAGAGCATGAGCCAAGAATTAAGCCTTGTTTTGCTTGACTGCTTTGAAATGAGAAACAAAACTGAACACAGACAAGATACAGGTAAAGCATCCTTACTCCCAAATATTAATTTCTTTTCCAGCTTCATACCTTCTTTCTTCAAAAAGAGCAGTCCTTAGAACACACTTTTCCCCTTCATATTGTCTTCACCATGTGAATGAATTTCCCTCCTTCTCTATGTCCATTTTTTTGTTTTAAAAATTCATTCGAAAATTATTTTAACCTTGAAACATAACAAACAAAAAAGGAAAGAATTTTATAAGGAAATGATCTCTGCCTCAGAGACATGCCACAATCTATTTCAGAGCCATCGCCTTCTGAGCTCTTTTCACAGTGAAAGGGTCGAATCCCAATTTTGCAGGATATAAAATTTTATTTAAAGGGCTCAGGTTGGTAGGGAGGGGAGCAGGTCAGAAAACACAAATCACCACCGCCACCGCCAGGTTTTAGCTTCTGACAATTTAATTTTCCTTAAACAGAAAGCTAATCCAATGAAGACTGAGTGAATTGGGTTCTAGGGTTTCTTCTTTTTTTTTTTTTCAATGTCTCTGCTAATCTTTAGAGTTTGCCTCAGACACATCATTTTGCTCTTGTGCTATGTTAAAAAAAAGGGGGCCTGTAGGGTTCAATCAGGGAGAAGAACTAGATATGTGATTTCATCCCTCTGCTTTCGATGGAAGCAAGTCTGATCTCGTGGTGTGACAGAGAAAACCCTTCACGTCTTATTAGCGAGTGGATGAGATAGAAAATCAGTTTCACGGTCGAGGGATACCCTGGAGGTTGATCAGTTTGTCAGAATAAATAGGCCTTTTCTGACACAAATACATAACAGGAAAGAAAGTACATATAAAAATTAAAGCCTCCCTATTTCAGGAGGGCCAAAGCTAGAGGAATGGCCTGCTGATGATTTAACATCAATGCACTAGTTATTTTGCTTCTATTCAGGGAGAATAATTTAAATTTAGATATATTATGAAGTGAGTCCTTCCCAGTAAAACAATGTGAATGTCTCGTATAAAGATGGGGAGCTATCTAAAAGATCTGATTTGATCTCTGAAATGTTTAGGTGTTAATTAAACTATCCAGAACTCTAGACTCTCAATGAAGTGCTCATACAAATTCTTAGGGCTTCAGTTCTCAAACTGTGTACCAAGGTACCCTGGGGTGCTGCAACAAATTGGCTGGGGTGCAGTAGGATGTTTTTAAATTTTGAGGAAAAAACAGTGATACTCAGCATCTGTTGGACACTGTGCAAATTCCTCACCAAGACAGTGTTAATGTGTATTGATATTAAATCTTTGCAAATCTCGGCTGTGGTAAGAAATAGGGGCATGTGAAACCAATTTCAAACATAAAATGTGGTTATTTAACAATAAAATAAAACTACTTTTTCTTTCAATTTATGGGCATTATTGTTTCAAATGACTACGAAATTGTTAAGGCGTTAATTCTCAGGCAATCATTTAGAACTAAATATTTAACAAATGGAATTAATAGATACTTTTTGGCCTAGAGGCACCATGAAAGAATTGCTGAGTTGGTGAACAGACAAACTGGCTTAGGCAGATATAAACCTCCTTCTTTTATTAACTTTTTTTTTTAAATTAGAGAAGTCGTATGTTTACAGAAAAATCATATAAAAATACAGCTTTTCCTTATACCCCTCTATTGCTGGCACTTTGCATTAGTGTGGTACCTCTGTTACAAATGATGAAAGAATATTAAAATAGTACTATTGACTATCATCCACAGTTTATATTAGGTGTATACCACCCTATTATAACACCTTGTATTAGTGTTGTACATTTATAATTCACGAAAGAACATTTTATATTTGTACTGTTAACTCTAGCTATTGTCTACAATAGGGTTCACTGTGTTATACAGTCCTATGCTTTATCTTTTAAATTTTATTCTAGTAACATATATGACCTGAAGTTTCCCCTTTTAACCACATTCACATATATAACTCAGTGCTGTTAATTACACTCATGACAATGTGCTACCATCTTCACCATTCATTTTTAAACCTTTACAACTAACTTAAATAGAAATTCTGTACAAGTTAAGCATTCAACTGTCCAATTCTTCATCCCTAATCTCTATCCCCTGGTAACCTAAATTCTAGATTCTAACTATGAGTTCACTTATTGTAATTAGTTCATATCTGTGAGATCATACAGTATTTGTCCTTTTGTGTCTGGCTTATTTCACTCAACATAATGTCCTCAAGGTTCATCCATATTGTCCATGCATCAGGATTTCATTCCTTTTTACAGTCTAATAAGATTCCATGACATATGTCCATATACCACATCGTGCTGGTCCATTCGTTGGTTGATGGACACTTGGACAAACCTCCTTCTTGAGATAAGGTTTGGGGCCAGATCACAAGCACTTTCAGTGGACAAGTTTTTCCAAAGAGAGTTTGCCAGGGGAGAAGATAGTCCTGGCTCCAACATTTTCACATGATCTCTTTCGACTTGCATCCCTTGTATCTACAACGTACAGATCATTCTTTAAGTAATGATGGAGAAAGCTGCAATTTACCCAGGGACTTGCTATTAATCAGCTGTGGTCCCACATGTGCTGGAGCCCACTTAGTACGTATAAGCCAGCTCTAAGCCTTAGTAGTGATACTAACGGAACGGAACAGGCTGCTTTCTGGGTACAAAGGATATTTTCCCTGGATATCTTCTCTTGAGATAGATCTGACAAATGCCGTTCATTTCTGTAGTTTTCTTAAGAATTTTTTGAAGCCTTTTAAAAATTATAAAAGGTAATACATATTTCTTCTTTAGGTTCTCTAAACTCCGCATTCTTATTAGATTTGATCAGAAAGGAACATATGTTAGTCAGTGTCATGTGCCAACTTGGTTAAGCTCTAGTCCCCAGGTAGTCAAACGCTGATCTTGGTGCTGATGTGAAGGTGTTTTGTCAATGTGATTCAAGTCTATAATGAGTGTACTTTAAGTAAGGAAGATGATCCCATAATCTGAGTGGGCCTGATTCCATCAGCTGAAAGGCCTTCAGAGCAGAACTGAGGCATCTCTGAAGAATAAATTCTGGCTGTGGGCTTCGGCCTCTGCCTGGGCAGGCTGGTTCTGGCCTGCACCTCCTGGAGACCTGCCCTGTGGATTTCTGATGGACCTCGGCTGTCTCCAGTTCTCTAGTGTTCCTTGCAATAAATCTCTCAAGATATATCTTCTACTGGTTCTGTTTCTCTGGCGAACTCTGGAGAAACAGCCTCTATGGAAAAACATTTCACTAGGGCAGTTTCTTTCCTGGCTTCTGCAAAAGCACTGACATAAACAGCAACTATGTGAACTTTCTGTGTTACTTTTCAAGCTTGTTTGTTTGTTTGAGCTACCAGAGCCAGGAAATGAACCTTGGACCTTTTATGTGGGAAGCTGGTGCTCAACCACTGAGCTTTACCAGCTCCCTCTTCTCATGTTTTTTTAATCCCAAATACCCACATTTGAAGTCAATGTCAGGGAAAAAGTTCACCATTCCCAATAATGTGATTGCTTCTTTTTATTTGACCATGAAGATGGTAACCCAATACATTTTTCTCTTTGGGTTAGTGCCTCAGAGTTTGGCACCAAACTTCTCAGTTATACAAAGCAACTCATCTTAAGTCCCTAACACAAGGTAAAAATTTGAAGGAAAAAAACCCAAAAAGCTATTTAATGGAGGCTCAACTCAATAAGACAATTTTGTTATTACTTAAACAGCCAAACTGTTGTTAACATTCAAGTCACCTTTTTGCCTTGCAATGAATATGTGTTGTGTGTTTCTTTTAGGATGAGTAAAATCTTGAACCTGGGTGACATATAAAAGAACAGCATATTGTAACACACGAAATCATGTAGTAGATCTGTATGTTCTTAACATTTTAAAAATCAAGTATAGTTCATTTAGTGTTTAAAAGTAAAGGCTATGCTGAGACCTGGAGTCAGGGGCCCTTCTCTGTCATTTACTGTCTGAGTGAGCTTAACATCTCTCTGCTTTAGCTTTTGAATATGTAAAGAAGGAATAAGAACATTGATTGATGGATTAAATGCAATAATGAATATTTAACACAGTTTCTGGCACATAGCAAACACCATAAATACATGACAACGAAACCAATTGTCATGTACGATGTTTTATAAGCAATAAAATGCTATAGAAAATAAGGTGATAGTAAAGCACCTTGTTCAATAAAGTAATTCCCAGTTTGGGTGAAAGTCCTGGGTGAAGCTGAGTACCTCCCAGGAAAAGCTGAGTGTGTAAGCTACCCATAACTACGGGACTGTTGTATAGAAAGGGATGTTGGTTCCGCTCTGCTCTTGGATACACAGTTATCACTGTCAATCCCTTCAGAAATCCAATGTCACCATGTAGCTAAATGAACTGCCTATCAGCTTAATCATCCCCTAGTCCGTCAGTAGAATAGTCACTGGATTGGTGTTTGCATTTGATTTCCCATCAGTACACACAAACTCAGAGTGGACACATTCAAAAGGAGAGGTATGTCTATTTTCTCTTTGGAGGCAGGAAAAGGAATCAAACGAACAGTTTCCAATGTAATTGGGGCGTTCAAGTGGCTGCTGATCAATATCGTTGTGATCCACTCAGTACCTTTAATGACCCTTGAAATAAGGTTTTGGTCCTTAAAGTTGAATGATTTCTCTATAAAAGCCCAAATTTCTTTGTGCCTGTTTTCTGTCACGACAGCCCCTCGTACGAAAGCGCTGTATGTGGTGCCATTTATTTTTCTTCTGCAGATCTGACGTTTTGTGTTAAAAAAAAAGTGGAGAGAATCAAAGGTCATCTCAGGACCCCATACCTCTTAAGAACGATGTACAAGGGAGACCCCGAAAGAATGAAGTGCACGTTTGCACTTCTCTGGGAATAGATGTGCTAGTTTCCTTTAGATCTGTGACTCTCCAGGAGATGGCAGCAGTGATTTGTAAGATTCAGCCTCAGCGAGTGAAAACAGTGCATCAAAGTGTAAGGCTCCCCGTGGGGTGACTGGCCAGTGATACACGCAAAACTCACTCTGACAAGACAGTGCAACAGAACGGAAGTGACGTTAGATTATAATACACTAAAACCCAATTTCGAAAAGAAGAAAGTGGGGTTATTTCCTTTCAAGTACACATCTTAAAATCACAGAATCGCATGATGGGAAGCGAGCTTAAACTGTGTTGTGCTCTAAGGGCGAACTGGCAAAGACCATCTTTCAGATGCCATCTCCAAGTGGAGAAAAAGAAATAATTTTAGGAAACCGACTACAGCTCAGTTGCTGAATTCCTTTGAATTTTTCAAAGTCTATACCAATCACCAAGGATGCTTTAAAAAGCGCTGCCTAGATTCTCACAAAATATTGCGATGTTGAATACCCCAAATTATTTTTCTTTTAGTTTTGTTACTTCAAAAAGGCCCTTACGTTTCTTGGTTTAAATATCATTTGAGGGGAGTGGGTGTAGCTCAGTGGTTGAGCGCCTGCTTCCCATGTATGAGGTCCTGGGTTCAATCCCCAGTACCTGCTGGAAAAAAAGTAATTATTACTCAAGGAGCTCTTATAAGAACTCTGAAAATTCCCCTTTTAGACACCATGATCTTATCAAGGACCCATTCAATCTTTTGGTTTGTGCAGTCTTAATTTATATACCCAATATGCATGCTATCTAGTAGAAGTCTTTATTAATATCTGTCTCAGAACCAGGAAACTATCAGAGAAGATAAGCACACACAATGAAGGGACAACATCTATTCAGCTTAATAAATGCTTTGGATAGTGGTGGTAATACCACCAGTGGAGGGAATTGGACTAATTCATTCATGTCTTTCTTTTTTTTAAAGACTTATTTTATTTCTTGTTTGTGCTCACTGCCTGCTCTCTGTGTCTGTTCATTGTGTGCTTGTCTTTTTAGGAGGTTCTGGAAACAGAAACCGGGACCTCCCATGTGGGAGAGAGCCACCCAATGACTTGAGACACCCGCTCTGCCTCCATTCATCCTTAAGACCAATGGTATTTAAAATTATTTTCTACTTCAAAAGAGTCCTGGTTTTGCTAAATTAAAAAATTTCATTTTGACCATTTATACGTTCTATTCTTCAACAACTTTATTGAGATATAATTCACATTGTCATGGTTTTTAAAAAAACAGTCTGTTTTTGGAATGGATAACAGATGCACATAGGCAGAAAAGATACACAGTGAAAAAATGTCCCCCTACCCCCTCTGTCAGTTACAAAGTTTCCCAGAGACAATCACTGTCACCGGTCGGTATGTCTCATTCCAGAAATATTTTATGTATTCAATTATATATATATACTTATAAAATACTATTATATTGCATTATATATTATACTATATATTCTGTACCTCACTTTTTCATTTAATGGATCATACAAACCATCCTGTATCAGTACAATTGAACTGCTGGATTCTCGTTTTTTTTTTTTTTTCATGTTTCAATACAAAGTATTTATTGAAATTATGAACAAGGCAGAAGAGACTACAGGAATTAAACAATCACATTTGAAATAATGAATATAATCTTTATAAAATAAAAATGCCTGAAATTTAACTCAGTTGAGAGAAGAAAGGGAAAATTACATTAGAGAGAGCAGAAGGGTACAACATAATAATTGGGCACCATTGAGAAAAATATATCAATAAAACCAAACAAAAACCAAACAAATTTTTAATAACTAATCCAAATGAAGGCATGAGGAAAAGTAAAAATTAAGATACAGAAATAAGCCCAAGTATATCAGTAACTATAAAAGAAGTAAAATTTCCTGTTAAAAGACAAAGATGCTACACCAATTTTTAAAAACCCAGCGACAAGTCATTTGTAAGAGAAGACAAAGTCGTGTAGACACAGAAAGTTTGCACATGAAGGGAAGGAAAAAAGATATACCAGGCAAATACAAACCAAAAGAAAACTGGAATTGCATTATAAATATTGTATAAAATAGACTTTGAGACAAAACATTATTACATCTAAGAAAGATAACTGCCTAATAATTAATGGTTCAATACAACAGTCCAGTTGATAGATGTTCCTCAATTCATTTAACTGGCCCCCTACCAATGCACATTTAGATCCTTCCCAATATTTTGTCATTATGAACAAAGCCGCCGGGAAGGACCTTCTCCATCACTGGTCCTTCTGCACCTGTGAAAGGAAATCTGCAGGACACATTTCTAGAAGTGGGACAGCTGGGACAAAGGGTATGTGGCTTTTTCCAACGTTGATGGATATTGTGAACTCTCTTAGCAGCGAGGAGCATGATTCCTCGCATCTCCCCAACACACTGGGTTACATCAGTGACCACGGTTCGGAAATGACATCAGAGGAATCGCAAATAAATCTCAGTGCTTTTGCTAAGATCTTCTTTATACACTTTGTGTTACCAGGCAGGCTTCTTTCTGGCCAGAGGGACTCAGAACCGCTTCTGGGTCTTGCCCGTATGACTCTGGTGCTGGCTTATCTTCTCCCAGGTCCACATGCTGTGACCAGGCACAGCTGTGCACAGAGCCTGTGTCTTCTCATTCCTACTGGCCTGAATTTACCTGCAGAAAGACCTTAAGTGAATTTCAGCTTAGAGGCTTAAAATACTGACAGTCAACAAATTGGAGGTCTCGGTTAGAGAGAAGGGAAAGAGATAAGAGCAGCGGACCTTTAACTCCGAGCAGAAGCAGCTCTCAGCATCCCTTGCTGGGTGTCACTTACGGCAGGGGCCAAGGAACGCTGGAGGAGCTGTGACAGATGTGATTTATGGCACCGATCCTCTCTTCCTAATCCCCCCACTTCCTGTCTTACTCTCTTTGCTGTAACCATTTTAAAGAACAATTCCTGTGGTGCCGGTCCTTATTGTCTGAATTCCCCCACTCTGTCTTTGCTTGGTGGCCTCTCTTGGTTCCCAGGGCTCAAGCGGGATTGGTGGCCACTTGGGACCCTCGTAGGTAAGTGCTTATAACGCTCATGCCCCCAATAGTCATGCAAACAAACTTCTCGGTGGGTGAATTTCAGTTGCACGCTGAAAATTCCCTTTAACATCTTGCCAAGCCTGCCCAGGTTTGCTCTAAAACCAGCATTTCCCAGACCCGACGGAGCAGTTGGCGCCTTCCAGGAATCCAGCCCCGGTCGCAGAGTATCAAATTCAACACCGCTCTCCAATAACGCCATTCATTAGTGGACCTGCTCAAATATTGCCATTAATTAGTGCGCATGTTTGAATGTGGCCATTCATTAGTAAAATGCGCAGCATATGTCTTCCATAATTTTTAACTGGTCTCTAATCCTCGCGACCTTATCGTTTACAATCTGTAGCAAGGCACTAGACTCTGTAAAAATGATTGCATTATGCCAGTAAAAATGTGAAATCCACGCCATATGGCGATTTCAGTCCAATTCGTCCCGCAGGTCTGTGGCCATCCTTATGTTCTCGAAGACAGCAGGGGGAGAGGAAATGCTTCCCCTGAACACCTGGGCCCCACAGGGTGGGCCTTGGAAGTGGACCCAGGACTTCAGCCCTGTTGGGGGCACCTCCACTGGCACATCTCAGAGACCCTTGCCTTCTGTGGTTTGCAGCTCGTCATTGATCAGTCAATCAAAATTCCATTTTCAACCTTTATTGTGTGCTGAGGTCTGTCACAGGAGCTTTGGGAATATCCCTGTTCCTGACTCTCTCCCCCAAAATCCAGGCCCAAAGGGTCATGATATTTTTCTCCCAAGCACCATCTCTTTCTTATGCATATTTCTATTTAAGTGTTCGTTCCTCTAAGTGAGACTCTTTGCACCTGTCTCTTCTTCTGAGTGGATCTTTTTTTATTTTTTTTAAACACTTATTTTTATGTATTTCTCCCTGTCCCCCTTGTTGTTTCTCACTTACTGTGTCTGTCTTTCTTGTTTCTTTAGCTGGATCTGGGAGCCAAACCTGGGACCTCTGATGTGGAAGGGGGGTACCTAATTTCTCGAGCTCCTCCACTCCCTGCTTTGTTGTGTTTCTCACTCTGTTTCTCCTCCCCATGTTTCTTGTTGCGTCAGCTTGCTGCACCTGCCTGTCATGTCAGCTTGCTCTCTTCTGTAGGAGACACCAGAAACCCCTGCTCCTTGCTTTTGCTGTGTCTCTCGTGATGTTTTTAATTTTTTTTCTTTGTGTGTCTCTCATGGCAGCTTGCCGCACCTGCCCATCAGGCCAGCTCACTGTCTTCTTTAGGAGGCACCAGGATCCAAACCAGTGACCTCCCATGTGGTAGGCAGGAGCCCAGTTGCCTGAGCCATATCTGCCTCCCTGAATGGATCTTATTCTAACTAAATTCTCATAAGGATACAATGAAATGCAATTCTTCTAAACTGTATCTTATTCATCTTTGTCTCCCCTATATCCATTCTGGCACATAGTATATGATTAATGTCTGTCTGTTGAATGCCAGGAGCCCACCGCAAGGAGTTTACAATTTGGTTGGCAAGGCAATGCTTATGAAAAACCAAACAGCTGCCGATCAATATACTACTGTAGGTCAAATTGTACAGTTCAGGATGCAGGGCTGCAGAAATTCATAGAACAGAGACCTGAGTGGGTTGAAGTCAGTGGGAAATGGCAGGTAGAAACTGCCATTTGCTCTATTCCCTTTTGCATTTTCTTTGGCAAGCACTTAGTTCTAACATTAGGGCTAATCTATTACCTCTTTGCTAATAACATTTCAAAATTTCTCCCCCAAGCCTGACCTCTCTCCTAAACTGCAGGCTACCTATTGCCTATTTCCACTGGGATATATTGCTGCCACTCCAGACGGAAGTCTAAACCCATGTGGCTATTGTGGAATTCGTGACAGAAAGAATACTGGGATAAAAGAGCAGAAAGTCAGAGATGTCACTTAGTGGACCAGAGTTAGGAATAAAGAAGGAAGGGAGTCCCCTGCCCTTTCTTGACCAGCCCTGCTCACCTACTTGGCGAGTTCTTCCTAGAGCCACCCTCTCCTCTTTCAAACAGAGAACACCTGCTCTGCACAATCTCCCAGAATGCAACCCCATGCCTCTTGGTTGCAGCTAGGGACCTCTGCTGCATTCTCAAAAAACACTATGCACATGCTGATCAGACAGAGGCCCAAATGGGGAGACAGCTCTGTGGGAGGTTGTGGGGTTCAGGTCGAGGCACTGGAAGCTCACCCGCGGTCAGGCTGGACCTCAGCACTGTGTGTCCCCAGGAGGCGTGGAAAGCCTCAAGCACCCACTGCACGGATCATTAGAGCCAGGCAAAGGGAGGTGGAGAGAAAACACTCACTTTACAAAAATCAATTTTAGATACTGGGCCTGCGTTACTAATCAAACCCAGCTAGACCAGACTCAGAAAGTGTAACTCTGCAATATTTCTGTGTGTCTGATTTTGTAATTCACTGGCAAAAAGGGTACAGTCTAGAACAGTGCTGTCCAATAGAAGCAAAGAGGGAGGCACAGCTGTAATTTTAAATGGTCTAGGAGCCCCTTTAAAACAGTGAAAAGGAACAGGTGAAATTAACCAAACTGTTTTACTTTACCCAATATACCAAAAATAGTCCCACTCCAGCATGTAATCAAGTTATTAAGGAGTTACCCTACATTCTTAAATTTTTTTTTACTATGTCTTCCAAGTCCGATGACTATTTTTCACTTAAAGTGCATCTCCATTTCAAACTCGCCACATTCCAAGCACTCAGTAGCCATATGTGGCCTAGAAGATCATGCAAATGTCACTTAAGGTACCAAAACCAAGCAGAACTCCTTTAGTATTTCATTAGTAACTTGATGGCAGTAAGGATGAGGGACAAAGAGAAAAAAAGAAAATCCAGAGTTTTTAACAGAAGGAAATTCGCACATTTTTTTCTTTCCTGAATAAAGGATGCGCCGTTTATTTTTAGCTTTTGGAAGCATCATGTGGATTTCTGCTTTGTGCTGTGATGGGGCAAAGAAGTAGAGAGTACAGAAAATAAGGCAAATGAAAGAAAATGAGATGTGATGGCTAAAGGGAGGGTGGATGCATTTTCTTGCCACACACTGTGAGTTATTTGTTAAAAGAGAGCCAGGAAATCAGAGCTGTCCCACGGTATCTCTAACTTTCACCATGTTTCTAGCTGTCTGATTTACCTGCTCGCTTACTTTGTCAAATCTTGTACCCAGGATAGATAGCGTCCAGACTATTAATCATGGAATCCAGCTTGACCAAAGTGTTCTGAAAACAATATCTGTTTCTGATGTCCGCCACACCATCCCTTGCTTAAATTATAGGATGAACTTAATGCCATGTTGTTGAAATCTGCACTTGCTAGTCATATTAGTTTTGACCCAGAATTATTGTGGCCTTTTAATTTAATAGCCAACCACAGTGTTTGGGTTAAAAGCATTTGCTTTAAAAAAATTTTTTTTTTATTAGACTGGCCACTTTTTATTTATTTTTAATTTTTTTTTTACACTTTAAAAATTAAAGTTAATAGATCACAAAGAACATTACATTAAAAAACATAAAAAACATAAGAGGATCCCATATACCCCACTCCCCACTCCCCACCCCATCATTTTTGTAAATTGTATTTTTTTGAAGACATATACATCACAAAAAATATGTTACATTAAAAAATAAAGAGGTTCCTGTATACCCCCCACTCCGTCATCCCACTCCTCCCACACCAATAACCTCCCCCATCATTGTGGCACACTCATCGCACTCAGTGAACACATTTTGGAGCACATAGATAATAGTTTACCCTGTCGTTCACACTCTCCCCCAGTACATTCAGTGGGTTATGGCAGGATATATGAAGTCCAACATCTGACTCTGCAATATAAGTTAACTATAGATTTGCCATATGACCCAGTGATTCCAGTGCTGGGTATATATATACCCAGAAGAACTGAAGGCATTTGCTTTTGAAGTGTGAAGTATCAAGCTGGAATTCTTGTCAGGAGGCTCAGTCTTGCATGATTTTAGCAAGAGGGGCTTTCATTCCTGGCCATTAGGATAAATCCTGAAGAAATGAGGTAAAAGCCCCCATTCTCTGAAGAACCGGCGGCACTTCAGCGTTGAAGAATTCATTTTGAAGGTTAGAATCAGGATTTGGACTTCATCCTTGAAGTCAGACACCTAGCAATGACCAGGAACTGAAATAAACCTCAGAAACTCCTTGACTCCTACCCACATGGATGGCACCATTTTGAAATTTTCATAGGAACTTGGCAATGAGTTTTCTGTGGCCAGGCATTCCTCTGTCTAAAGTTCTACTCAACCTCGGGTGTTTTGAACCTCTGTCCTAATTATTATTAATGAATATTCCAGGTCAAAGAGGGAGAAAAGAGCCATCCAGGGTCTGTGGTTTCTTCACATCCCCTTAAGCTTCTCTTTCTGTTGGGTACACTCTAGGTGGTTCCCAGTGTGGAGAAGTTGATAAGATGAGAGGATTTCCCACCGTTTCCTCTCCTGACAATTAGCTCTGCCCTGGCTAGCAGACAACGGTTAAAGCTCTGAACACTTAGAGACGCTTTCCACTGAGACCTTCACAGACAAGCCTGTCCATCAAGGCCTGCCTGGAAGACATGTGCCGGCGTAAGATAACACGTGCCCGCCGGGTGAAGCCAAATACAGTCAGTGACCTGAAAAATGTTATCACTCAGCATGCTCCCACCTTGCTGCGTCTTCCTAAAATACAAGGGGAAACCCAGACCCTCTCCCCTGCCTAAGTGATTTCCCCTTCCAGTTTTCTTGCTTTGTGAAAGAAAGGGAAGGCAAGCCAATTAAGTGGCAGCCAAAGGGCCAGGACCCCCAGTTGATAACAGGCGGATTAAGAGTGAGTGAAATGGAATTTCACATACATTGCCTCTTTCCGGAGGCATGTCACAAGACGCAACCATGAAGCCAAATAGCCACAAAATAGACACGGTCAGCTGTTCATTTAGCGGGGCCCTTCCCTCCTGCTTGGTTTAATTGCTCAGAATGTTAGGGCTCAAAGGCCCTTACGGGGTGTCTGGCTTTATAACTTGATGGTGGAAGAGTTCCCTTTTTCTTCTGACATTCTTACTAATGTTGGGATATACCATTATTCTCTTTAAAAAGCAAAACAAAACCACTGCCCAATGATTTGAATCACGCTGACCACAAATAGGTATCTAGTGAATACTTTTAGGACTAATTGTAGTGATCTAACACCTAACGTTGAAATCCTATTTCTGTGACCAGAACCAACGTTTTTTTCTTTTGACAAAACATAGTTTAATCTCAAAGATACCAGGTTCTAGTTTTAAATCCATGGTCTGAAATACTCATGTTTAACAATATGCATCATGCATATGCAAATAGGCATATAGTCATGGAATTATTGGTATAGTTTCTAGAAGTTTTACTTAAGTATAATATTAAAGCTTAAGTTATGTCTCGCATTTACACTACTACATTTTAGCTATTTTTTTGCTATTTCTAATTGCAATTCTTTTTTAAAAATATATATATTTTTAAAGGGAACTTAGATTACATGAATGTTACACACACAAAAACAGGGATTCCCATATGCCCTGCTCCCTAGCCCTCCACACTTTCCCACATCAGCAACATCCTTCATCAGTGTCGTATATTTTCCACAATTGATGAATACATCTTGGAGCACTGCCACCAAGTGCTGATTATAGTTTACATTGTAGTTTACACTCTTTCCCACACATTTTTGCAAGTTATTACATCATATACAATGGCCTATATCTGTCATTGCAATGTCATTCAGGATAGTTCCGGAATCCTAAAAATGCTCCCAAACTACACCTATTTTTCCCTCTTCCTCCCCTCAGAACGTCCAGTGGCCACTGCCTCCATCATAAAACTTTTTCCATTGCTAGGATCCCAACAAGTCTCCAGGGACTTGTTGTAGACTTGTCTACTCTAGTCCATCGTCCATTCCCCAGTCCTGAGGATTCTGGGATGGTGATGCCCACCCCACCTCTAATTGAGAGGGGGCTTCGATCCCATGGGGCAGATGGGTGGGACTTTCTTGCTTGCAGTTGCAGACTCTCTGTTCCTGAAATGTAGAACCAACTTTTCAAAAGGCTAATAGCTCAGAAACGAACCTTTATTACTATCTTTTGGAGGAATGGCAAAATGCTGATTGGGTGAGTTGCTATTTTGAATCAAATCATTCCTTCACCCCACAAGCCTTTAGGGTGAGGTGTCTATGTGCTGGGCAGTGCTGTAACAGGGCCCGGAGCCCAGGGTAGGGAGGCCGTCTTCCAGTCTCTGCAAGGCTCACTTAGGGAGAGAGCCACATCCTCGGGAGCTATCCTTTCCCCCTGGTCCTTCTTTGCCCAGCAAACTCCTAAGAGTGATACTTTGATTCCTAATCCAGAAATCCTTTGGGCAAGCTTCCCTCTTCCACAGGCTCCAACAGCCCTGTACTTACTGGATCCTAATTCCCATCACCCTGCCATGTGCATTTTCTCATCCAGGAATTTAGCAGTTTCAGCCCTGTGTTCCTGGTGCCACTATAGATACTTGGCGTGGCATAAGTGCTTAATACAGGTTTATTTTTTAATTTAGGATGTATGGAGGATTGATCCCAGGTCCTCGTACGTACAATGCTCAACCACTGAGCTACACCTGCTCTCCGATATGGGTTTTATTTTAAAGGAGGGAATAAAGGAAACAGACACTCAGACAACGAGCAAAGTGCCCTGCCAGAGTTTGAAGCAGCACCAGGGCAGGGAGTGGTCTGCTCTCTTAGGGCAGTTTAACCAAATTTCACAGCCCTGGTGACACTTTGGGTCTTGAAGCATAAATAAGATTAAACTAAATGAGACCAGACAGTCCTAAAAATTGAGCAAATACTGTGAACCTAGTGATAGCTTGAAATACTTTCCTGTGCCAGTGATACCAATGGCATCAACAGGTCCAACTGAATTAAGATTCACTAAAAATGTATCAGGACTTCCCCGCTAGTAACGGTATATTTATATGTTCAGAAAGACTTTTCTGTAGGAAAATGTATCACAGTGTATATCACTCACTGCACAGTGACACGAGTTGAAGAGAAATATTCTTTTCTGGAAAGGCTCTGCATCTAAGGATGGAAATGCTTATTACAAATAAGTCACTGAAATCCAGCAGACAGCCACGCCTTCCCCTTTATTGCTATAGAGAACCTGACACCCTCTTTCAACTCAGCAGCAACATACTTCTGGAAAACTTATTAAGAGAGCAAGTCTGTAAATACTGGCATGGATTTCCAGCAGAAAAGCATAATGCCCTTTGGAGTCTTTTAAAAAAAACCAGGATTAATTATCCTTTGACTGGCATGGTCTAGCACAGGCTTCTTATTTTTTATTTTCATTGAAGGCAGGAAGATTGACTTGATAAAATTGCTTCCTACCATCTCCTCCAGCTCCATGTTTCCTTAACCTAAGTACTGATTTATGCCCCTATATAGCTCACAGGCCTCTATGACAGAGGAACAAATTCCATAGTGACAAACAGGCTTTGTCACACCATGACAAGATTTACCATAGGACTTGGGGGAAACAAAGTCATTAATTGTTGCTTGTAGCCATCTACACTACTTTTTCAAGACCGCTGCTAATTTGCGTCAGCTGCAGTGGCTGTCAGGTTTTTAGAATTGGGTACACCATCATCTGGTGGATTTCCAAAGATGAATGGAAACCAAGGCACTGTGAGAAGTCAACTCCAGACAACTGTCAGTTTCCAAATTTCATACTTTGGTGGGCCATTGGAGAAGTAGCCATGTGGTATAAGGAGAAAGTCCATACCTGCTGCTTTCAATGTGGCAGCTGAAATAGTGGATTTTGGCTTCAGTGAGGTTTGAAAAATATGCCTGACTTTGCTAAGAGTTAGTCTCAAGACTCTAAAATAAAAAGCATATCTGGTACAGATTCTGCATTGGGAATAAATTCACTAACTAGAGAAGATAATAAATTACCCTCATGACCTCCAGGTATTTTTTCCCCCTACATCTACTTGTCACCTGATTTGACATAATTCCTGCATTTATAATGGAATCTTCCCACCTTGTATCTAGTTTTTTCATTTTTTTTTTTAATTAAAGTTTTAGTTTAAAGCTCTCTGGAGGGATACTGATACAGTTTAGCTATTTCTCTCATACCCTTTCAAACATAAACTGGGTTGCTTCCAAGTTCTTTTGGAGTGACATATCAGGGTAGGGTACACAAATCTTTTAAGTGCATACATCATGGTGACTTGATAGGAACTTCTGCCTGAGTTCCTTTGAATTATGTCTGAAGTAATGCTCTATTAATACCAGTAACGATATTGGGAGCAATGCCTTATATATCATGACAAAGTGGCTTCTTAGACCGTGTTTAGCCCAAAAAGAATGTGTTTTAGGCTGACTGCAATAATGTGACATTCATTAAGCAATTTCTAAACTCCCTTTCTCCCCAGTAATTTCCATTCCACTCAGGCACAGTGGATTCCTCTCTCCTTGTGTTCAGAGATCAGCAAACAGTTCAAATGTACATACAACTTGTTTCTTTCCATCTGTGCTCCATCCTGAGTCATGCTTAATGATATTACCAGAGTCTGGAATTTGCAAATCTACAATCATTTTTCAGATGATGAATTACAATGTCTACACAATCCCACCATCACTTGAAAAACTTAGAAAAATCATACAGCACTGAAGAATGGATTGGCACCGGTATTACGAGGTGAGGACAAATCTTCTAACTGACTTTGTAACGTCATGCTAATGTCAGTATTGGAAGGAGGACAACTAGCAGTTTAGGACCAATGGTTATTTTTACTGAAATGGAACTTTAGAGAAATGCATTCTTTTTCTCATCCTCTAAAACTCCAGTTCACCAAATGATGTTCACATCAAAGCCAGTACAATATTGAGTGTGCTATGCTTGTCATTAAAATTTCTTTGTATTTTAAAAAAATATGGTTTCACATTTAGACTGAGAGTTACAATCAACTTGGAAAACAAAAAAAATCCTACCAAAATTACTATACTTTCTGAGGAAAATGCCAATTGTAATTATAGTGAACCATAAACATAGAAATACACTGACAAGAAAAACAAGAAATAACACTGCATGTCATTTGGCAGATGCTGGGCAAGCCCACACCTTCTGCTGGTGGGGAGACTGTGCTGTACAATTGTTTTCTGGGAGGCGATTTAACAATATGGGGATGCTTTAATTCTAACGTGACATTCATTGTGAAAAAACACCATCAGTTTAATAGTCGCTTAACAAAATAAGGAAAAAAACCCCACACTACTATAGTGAACACAGACATGGATTTAAAACATTACCCCAATTTCAGAAATGTTCAAGTATATAAAAATGTGCTTCACAGAACTGAGGAAATGTTTTGTATCCAAAGCCTTAATAATATGCACATACTCTGACCCTCTAATGTGCTCTTGTAGGAAGCTTCTGCAGAGAAAAATCTGGAATACAGCAAAAATGAAGCCGTAAGGAAATTTATCACCATTGTAGAAGATAACTTTAGAAATTACCTACAAATGTAAATAAATGATGGCATGGCCTCCTAAATGCAATGCTGTGTCACCATTAAAATGGCTTTAGAGGACTGCAGAGATGCCACATATTATTAAGAGGGGAAATCTGGCAATAAAGCATCACATTGGCACAAACTAATTTTTGTTAAATATATCTGCATCTACATCTACGCCTGTGTAAACAGTTTCCAGAAAGCTTTACAGCAATGAGTCAAAAAAATCCCCCATCAAGCTATGTGGAATTATGGTTGCTTTCTATTATGATCCTTCTTATTTGTCTACAATTTTCTGATATTTCTGTAATGAGCATGTGCTTCTTTTGTAATAATAAAATAAATCTTTCATTTTCATTTAACAGAAGTGTTTTGGATGGGTCTGTAGGCTGTGCTGTAACACTGCTGATGGCCTCGGATGGCCAGTGATGTTGCAGATGGATGCATACCGAATGCAGGAAGAACCTGAAGAAAAAAAATAGAGTTGTGTGACAGCTGTTAGCAAAAATATTTGGAGGTGGGAGCAGGTGCAGCTCAGTGGTATGAGACCTGCTTCTCATATACGAGGTCCCAGGTTCAATCCCTGGGACCCCTTAAAAAAAATAACAGGATTTCCTCATACTCACATGAAATCATTCATGGATCTTAAAAGAGAACCCAGAGGGGCTACTTCACAGTGCCTCTTCCCATTGCTTTATTAAAATAAAATATTAGGAAATGGCTAAAGAAATCTTACCCAACAGGAGGTTGACTTTCCATTTGCATATTATCCTAAACAAGAATTTACAAATACACAGCAAATTGGCAGTTACTGAATTGAGGAAGTCATTTTTTTCAAACACCACATTTGTATGGTTGGGAATATTCTTTAATAATACTATAAGCATTTCTGATGGAAAATCTCTTAGATGATTAGACCACTATGTTTTCTCTAACGTGCCAGTTTATAATGGCCATATGGCTCCCAGAGTGGGATCATCAAGTATTAAATTACCAAATGGCACACAAAAATGTAGTGGGAAAGAACTCGGTTTCCTGGGTGGTCCCTTTCCAAGGGAATAGAGTAGAGAATTCTGAATTGAAAGCACTTGTCAGCTCAAGGGCACGTTGTGTGCTAGCTGAATGTTCTCAGATTGCTGAAAGGTTCAATGGAATTGCATAAGGCTGTCACTATAAAAATGAAAGCGAGCCCCAACCTTGGTGTGATATTTCCCAATAAACAACAATACACGGGACAAGAATTTAAAACCCGATTTGAAATCAAGTGCTGCAGACCTGCTTTCCTTTCAGAGTCCAATTCCATCTTATAACTGCAACCCTCAGTAGCAGCTTAAAGAAACAAGCATTCTTGACAGTCGTTTGCCTTTTTTTTTCATTACCAAGGTTCTTGCAGTTCTCTCGGATCAATAGGACTGCGATGTATCTATATAAATCTGAGTAGCAGATCCATTCTCATAAAGTTTACCCTGTCTTGCTTTTCAGCTGAGAAGCAGAATTGAAAACTATTTCAGGGAATATTTGGGACGGGAAGATGAAATTCTGTCTTACGTGTTCCGTGAGTAGAAGCGCTAAGCCAGGCACCTTTTAGGATGGCCAAGATCACGGGTGTAGGTCATGGGTACGTGGTGAGCCCTCCTGGGGTCACCAGCTTGGGCTCTGGGTCTCCCGGCTGCCCTTGGAGAGGTAGACCAGGCATCCGGTATAGGTAGTGGCAAGAGATCCGGGGCAGAGATGCTGGCAGGCAACTGAATTCTGTGTGTCTCATATAAGTGCAGCCTGCTCCCCTGTATGTCAGTGTAAGTAGCACAGGTTCCATGGCTGCCACTGGCCCTTGCAACAGGGCTGATGGCCCGTTGCATCATCCTCTTGTCTGCATGATGGAGTTCTGTTAAACCCCGCTCTTATCTACTGGACTCAGTTCCTTTGCAGCCCTTCCTGGCTCGGGTGGGTGGGGGAAGTGGCACTTCACAAACCCCAAGCTAGGAGCAGCAGTGCTGGCATTTCAGGAAGACTGGGGTCTCCCAGGCAAGCTGTGGGCTGCCAGCTGGAGCCTTCTTGCTGCACAGCCGGCTTCCTGCTGCCCAGCTCTGTTGCTGGGCTGATGCTCCCAGAAGCCTTGCGTCCGAGCTGGCCATTAGCTCTGCCATGAGATGGGAAGAGCAGGGGACATGCTGCCCTCTGGCTCCATCACAGGTCACACGGTTTGTTAGGAGCTGGGGGAGAGGACCAACCTAGGTACAGGAGGGCAGGTGGAAAGAGAGATGAGGATTTAGTGGCCAAGTGTGAGGTGCTGGGCAAAAAGTGCCATTTGAAATACAGCACCCAGTCTCATGACATTCGAATGCAAAGGGTCTGGATTTCAGGAGCCTCAAGCACAGCCAATTGAGGAAATAACAGGAGGTTTCATCTCCAGAATGCTTTGTGGTTCCTCCAAACAGACCCAAGCAAACACCTTACCACTCATACGTAAGAATAACTGGAAGGGCCACGTGATTATTTGGTCACATTCCCAAGTGCTGGTGTCAGAGGTGAGGGGTCTGTACCTGCCGGAACCATCTTCCTCGCATTCACCAAAGGCGGTGGATGCAGATTGCCTCTCCTTAACTGATTTTATTTTACAGATCAATACATTAATACTGTAAACAATATGAATCACTGCAGTTTTTCCAGGACACTTGCAAGCTCTCGTTTCATTGTGAGGCAAGATTTATCACCTCTGCTTTGCTGATGAGGCCCCAGAGACACTCTGTTTTGGAGAATCTGGGTACCATGGTGACTGGCTAGACTGAAGAGAGAAATAGGGTGGCTGAGTGTGGAAGTTTAATGTGGCATGACTTCATGGCCAAGGAATGCTTTCATTCATTGATCCTTCCATCTTTTTATCCATCCTTCCACCCATCCATCCACCCATCTACCCACCCATCCATCCATCCATCCACCCCACCCATCCACCCATCCACCCATCCATCCATCCATCCATCCACCCACCCATCCACCCATCCACCCACCCATCCACCACCCACCCATCCATCCATCCATCCACCCACCCATCCACCCACCCACCCATCCATCCATCCACCCACCTATCCATTCATCCATCCATCCACCCACCTACCCACCCACCCATCCCTCCCTCAAATGCTTCCTCAGCATTGCTGATGGACCAGCCTCTGTGAACTGTACAGGACAATTGTACTGCCCTTGCTTGCCTTCCTGTCTACTGCATCTCAGGTCATAAGCTTTATTCTAGCAGTGAGCTAGGCTCCTTTCAAAACTGCACTACCTTCTACAGACACCTAAGGAACACCCAGAGTCCAGGGACTGAAAAAGTCTGAGGGAGAGGAGGACTCTAAGAGGAGCCAGGCTGCTCTTTCTAGTTTTATTTGCTTCAACCTGCTGAGTCTCTGGCTGATGGCCTCCTACATCCATATGTATTCTCCATCCGATTGCTGTGGCTCTGCCCTCATCCCCCCATTCCCTCTTCTCTGGCCTGAGCCAACTTCCATTAGTAGAAAGACCATTCAAAATGCATATATAGGTCTTGCAGCTGCCGCCATCTGCCACTGCAGTTCCCTGAGAGCAGCCACGGTCACCCCAACAGTGTTCTTCGACATTGCCGATGACGGCGAGCCCTTTGAGCTGTGTGCAGACAAAGTTCCAAAGACAGCAGAAAATTTTCATGCCTTGAGCACTGGGGAGAAAGGATTTGGTTAGAAGGGTTCCTGCTTTCCCAGAATTATTCCTGGGTTTATGTGCCAGGGCGGTGACTTTACATGCCATAGTGGTGCTGGGGGCAAATCCATCTGTGGGGAGAAGTCTGCCGATGAGAACCTCATCCTGAAGCACACGGGTCCTGGATCTTGTCCATGGCCAATGCTGGACCCCACACAAGTGGTTGCTGGGTTTTCTTCTGCACTGCCAGGACTGAGCGGCTGAAGGGCGAGCTCATGGTCTTTGGCCAGGTGAGAGCGGGCACGAATATTGTGGAAGCCGTGGAGCGTTTCGGGCCCAGGAATGGTGAGACCATCAAGATGGCTCTTGCCAGTGGTGGGCAACTCCAATACATCTGATTTGTCTTTTGTCTTAACCCCCAGACCATTCCTTCTGCAGCCGTGGAGAGCACCCCGCCACCCCAGGTCTGCTCTCAGTATCCTATCGCCTTTGTGCTCTTGCTGCAGTTTTCTGGGATCTGCAGCAGTTCTTTGGGTTCCCCATCATCCTCCCCCTTCCAGCTGGACTGCAGAGTTAAAAGTCATGATTATGAAATAAAAACCTTAAACCTCCCCCCTCCCCCAATCTATATAAAAACTAACAAATGGTGCACAAAAGTGTAGGGTGCTAACACTACTTTAAAAAGTGACATATACACACAATTTCTGTTTAATTGTGTATACATTCAACAGAAAAGGGAACGAAGGCTTTTGCCACTTCATTAGGATATCGACACAGGTTCACTGAGGAAATCATGGTGAGCAGCTTCTACTTGAAAGGTTCCGGGATTTGGCCAGTTTGGGGAGTGGGACCCGAGATGGGAATATTTCAGTGATAGTTGGAAGAGAAAGGCAAGATCGAGGTGGGCTCGGGGGTGGGGCAGGGGAGTGAACGAGCTGTGCGTGGGCTGGCAGGTTGGACTGGGAGACGCTTGGACGACGCGGTGCTGAACTGCAGCTGCTCTTGGAATCCAGCTGGCACCACAGACGACTGTCTTCAAGGCAGCACCCATAAAGGGGGTCCAGGGCTGCAAAAAGGAAAACCACAGCTGGGCTGGGTCCCCAGGAGCCCCCTGCAGCCTGGCCAGGCATGCAGAAGCAGGGCTGCCTGTCCACTGCATTCCACATTCGTAAGTCTCAGGAGGGAGCCAGGAGGTGATTCCTGGGGCCAAAGGATAACGGCAAGCAAAGGAGATGCTCAATCCCCCCAGCTCTGAGGATGGTAATTCAAAAGTGCAATTTTTTTTCATGAGAAAGGAAACCTTCCCAGAAAGAAGGCATCTGTGGCCTCCAGCCCCTTACTTTTCCTTTCCCTCTTACTTGCTGAATTACAAGGACACTGATGAGATGGGGTAGAAAAAAAAGGACAAAGACTCAATAAAGGAAGAAAGAGATGGAAGAAAGGGAACAGAATAAGCAAAGATGCTGGGCATGAACAACAGGAAGTTGAACTCTTTTACAAAATTTTTCCTAGGACAAGGGTGAGGAGAAGTGATGTCAGGCTACTGTACTTTTAACTCCCAAGTCACTCTTTCCTTGTTTCAAATGGCTCTCCAGAGCCCAAATGGTTGCTTTACTTCTAAATGCAGGAAAAATTGGTGGAGACCCAAGACTAACTTCTGGATCTCATGTAGAATTAGCAAAAGGGGTTCTTTCCTGTCATTGTCTCCCCAAATGTCAAAGCTGCATTACCTTGCGTGGAGGCTGGGGCTGCCTGACCTGACTTGGTTGTTCTGTTTGTTGAAGGAAGTGTCTAGTTTCATTCCTCTCTGATGCTCCCAGCTCAGTTCTAAGGTTCCCAGATTCTGTTTAAAATGACCCGAGGCCCAAGCCAGTGGATTTACTGCCTGAGACACCCCTTGGCGACCATTCACAGCTTCTGCTCCACCATAACAACATGAAGCAAATAACTGAGTGTTAAAATATTATTTAGAAGACTGGCTGTATCATTATTTATTAACTTCTGGCCTTTTCTCAGCTGAGACTTCGATTAAAAACAAGAAGAAAAAGTCAAGTAATTTGGGTTTTAGCCTTCTGTTACATTGTGTTCTACTCAAGACTTCATAACGACTTCACATTGTGTGAAGGAGATTGCGTGTGTGTGTGGAGTAAGGTAATCTTTTATCATTATTTTTTTTGTCTTTGTGTTTTTAATGTTACGTTAAAAGAATATGAGGTCCCTATATACCCCCCACTCCCCTCACCCCACTCCTCCCCCCATAACAACAATCTCCTCCATCATCATGAGACATTCATTGCACTTGGTGAATACATCTCTGAGCACCGCTGTACCTAGTGGCCAATGGTCCACACCATAGCCCACACTATCCCACAGTCCACCCAATGGGCCATGGGAGGACATACAATGTCTGGTAACTGTCCCTGCAGCACCACCCAGGACAACTCCAACCCCTGAAAACGTCCCCACATCACATCTTTTCCTCCCACTCCCTACCCGCAGCAGCCACCTTGGCCACTTTCTCCATACCAATGCCATATTTTCTTCGATTACTAATCACAATAGTTTACGAATAGAATATCAGTAAGTTCACTCTGATCCATACTCTATTCCTCCATCCTGTGGACCTTGGAATGGTTGTGTCCACTCCACATCTATATCAAGAGGGGCCTTAGATTCCACATGGATGCTGGATGCAATTCTCCTGCTTGCAGTTGTAGGCACTCTTGGCTCCCTGGTGTGGTGGTTGACCTTCTTCACCTCCATGTTAGCTGAGTGGGGTAAGTCCAATAAACCAGAGTGTAGGAGTTGCAAGTCTGTTGAGGCTCAGGGCCTGGCTGTCACATGGTCAGTCCAGAGAGTCAGGCCCCCTGGGTATACACTAAACCCCAGTGCCAACTACAGACCTGGTAAAAGTAACAGGAGAGACTTGTGGACAAAGATCACATCTGAGTTCAACTCCATCACACTCAGGAACACAAACTCCAAAGTAGGGCCAACTGACATGGCACTGAACTCCATCTGCCATGACCATAGAACCTGAGGGTCTCTGTTGATGAGGCTCAAGGCTCAAAAGGCATGGAAGGCAAATTACTCTGATCCAGCAGAGAAAGTGTTCTGTAGAGTGGGACAGCAGCTGAACTGCAAGGGAGATTCTTTAGTTGCCAGAGACTATATTATACATGGGCTGTAAATGAATGGGTTTCAGTTTTAAATACTAACTCTCTTATCATTCGCAGGAAATGAAACACATTTTGGAAAGGAGTTGGGTATGTGAGGAATTTACTTGCTTCTACCAAAAACATAATTGACAGCTGCTCTGAGGAAAAATGTCACCCAGCCTGACGTTCTAGAAAATGATGGAGGCTGGGATGGCCGCCACGTCCACCTGCTTCTCACAAAGTGTCAGGCGCAGTGCAGCTTGCACATGAGGGCATCATACACACGCCTGGAAGCTGATAACCTCTGTGGTCAAACTGCAGGACAGGGACGGCTCAAGGAGAAACCTGGAATGAGCGCGCACGGCTGACTCAACCACGGAACGCCTCAAGATAGCTCTTACTAATATAATGACAACTGATTCAGACTTACTGAGTACAGGTCGAGTCTCACTGATTTCTCACAGTAACCCATTCATGTAGCTACGTCTTCTCATTTAAAAAAAGCCTCATTTTATAGATGTGGGAAACTGAGATTACAAAGCTTTTCGAGATCATGCCGTTGATAAGTGATAGCTTCAGCTCAAATCCATGTTTGAATGACATGCTCACTGTGGCAGTTGGATATTGCTTATAAGTTCCAAAAATAGATACTGGATTTGTGTTTGTAAACTGGTCTGTTCCTCTGGACATATTAGATTGCATTAGATTCAGAGGTTTCACTTTTACTTTATTAAATCAAGGTTAGGGCTTTTATTTGACTATGTCATCAGGGTGACTCAGTTTGATACCCCGCCTCAACCCCAACCCTCCCCTTTGAGGGCTAAATAAATGGAAGTGCAATCAAAGAAGGGAAGTAAATACACAGAGAAGAAGAACACAGAGGAAGAGAGATGGCTCATTAGACATGGCAGAGACAATGGGAAGAGAGATGAGCCTGATAGTCTACAGCTGACCTTGTGGAGGAAGCAGAGCAGCTGAACCCAGAAAGAAACGAGCCCTGGGGAGAGAGATGAGCCTAATGCCAGTCCACAGCTGAGCTCAGAAGAAGTTGGGACCATGGAGCCTTAAAAGGAGGAGGAAGGCTGAACCCTCACAGACGTGTGTCAACACTTGGCAAATGACTTTGGGTAAGAAAGTACCTCTTACGGTACCTAGAGTTGGACCCTTTAGGGCCAGGTGACCAGAAGCTTCTACCCCAAATAAATACCCTTCATAAAACCCAACAGAGTTCTGTTACTTTGCATCAGCACTGCTTTGGCTGACTAATACCATCATCATCCTCAACTTAGTTAACATTTACTGACCCTCTACTATGTAGCAAGCACTATACTAGAGTCTTGGCATTAATGAACTTGTGTCCTCTTCAAACAACCCTTTGCAGTAGGCACTAATATTCTCTCTGGTTACAAAAGAGGAAACGCAAAACCTTGGGGAGGATTTACTTTTCTTCTCTCACCCCCTCATCTGGTCCTTTAGGAGTTGCTGCTTCCTCTCTGGTCCCAGCCATCTCTGCGATGGGCTCCTGAGTCTGTCCTTGCCTGTAGTCTATTCCCAACATGCAGCCAACACGGTGCTTTTCAAACAGCAAGTCTGATCACAACACTTTTGCTCCTGTGGTTTCCCGTGTCACTCAGAGTCATGCCAAAAGGCTCAACCAGGGTCCCTGACCAGCCTTCCTTCCTGGTCTACATCAGCCACTGGTCTCCTTGCGGTACTAGGATATGCCAAGAGCTTTCGTCCAGTCCCTTGATGCCCTTCCTGCCCCGTCCCCTGACCTCTCTCCCCGCCCCTTGTGGCTCTGCTCATCTCCGTTCTGTCTCTGCTGAAACCACACCTTCCCAAGGACGTCCACTCTGATCACCCCATTTTTGTCAAAATCTGCCCTTCCTTTCTTACCACCCCAGGCACTGCTGACGCTCCCACTACAATCCACCTTTCTTTTTTCTGAGTTAGTAACTTGTTCTAACACAGGGATCAGCTTCTACTCTGAAAGTCTCATTTCTAAAATGCTGGATCGTTCCCTTATTTGTGGGCTTCTTTTCCTTTGTTGAATAAATGTGTGACTGAGACCCAGAGTTGTTAAATAACTTGTCCAAAGTCACTCAAGCGACGAGTAGCCAGCTTTTGGAGGCCACATTCAAACCCCGACTGACACTCAGAGAGAGAAACCCCTCCTTTCCTCTCAACCCCAGCCTGCTTTCTCACAAAGACACTTTATATGAACTCACACAACAAGGACACAGGAAAAAGTATGTACTACCCGTCTGTTCTTAATAGTCTCTGACTATACAACAGACAAATTGCTTCTGGGCAAGTCCTGGGGATGTCGGGCTTTGCTCACTATCTATGTGGAAAAAGTCAAGGCTTCGCCTGGTCTGGCTGAGCATTTGGACTGATTTTTTAAAATGTCGTATATCTACCGTGATGGACATACCCACTCATAGCCAAGCATCGACCCATCCTGCTGCCCAGGGGACGAGGTTCTTGGACTCTGCCCCCATCTAAATGTGCAGAAGCAGCTGGAAGTGTGGGGCTGACGGCTTTGGAGAGAGGGCAGGATGCAAGACGGGCAGTCGGACATGGTGTTGGTTTGCCACAGGGCTGCCGATGCAAAGTATCAGAAATGTGTTGGCTTTTATAAGGGGGATTTATTAGGGATAAAAGCTTACGGTTCTGGGAAGCGGCTGTGGCTCAATCAGTTGGGCTCCCGTCTGCCACGCGGGAGGCCCTGGCTTTGCGTCCCGGGGCGTCCTTGTGAAGGCAGGTTTGCCCGCACGCCGCAGGGAGCTGTCGGCCTGGGGGACCATGGAGTGCCACCCGGCCCACAAGCGTGGCGGAGAGCCGACTCAGCAAGGTGACGCAGAAAAAGGGGAGACAAGCAAAAACACAGAAGACCACGCAGCGAACGGACACAGAGAGCAGACAGCAAGCAAGCCGCAAGGGGGGTGGGATAAATAAAAATAAATACAGACACTAAAGAACGCAGAGCGAATGGACACAGAGAGCAGACAGCACGCAAAAAGGCGCAGGGCATGGGGATTAAAAAAAAAAAAGCTTACAGTTCTGAGGCCGTGAAATGTCCAAAGCAAGGCACCATCAGAGATGCTTTCTCACCAAAGTTGCTGCCACATGGTGAAGGACGATAACCGCCAATCTCTGGTGAGGTCTCTGCCTTCTCCTTCAGAATCTACTCTCAACCTGAGTCATGCCTCACTGACGTGGGCCAGTCAAAAGGATCTCAAACCTACAGGAATGGATTAGTTCAAAAACGTAATCCTGAGGTTGCTTTCTGAGGTGCTGCGCTGTTTCATGCGGTCTTTGTGAACTTCCACCATGGCTTACTGTGGCCAGAGTTGAACAGTGCAGAAGGTGATGGCATAGCCCATCAACCTCATCTTCAGATATTTGCAAAATAGGTCCCGGATTCAGGTGTGGCTCTATGAGCAAGTGAATATGCAGATAGAGGATGTATTATGGTTTTGATGAGGACCTGAACCTCGTATTAGATGATGCAGAAGAGATTCATTCTAAAACAACGTCAAGAAAACAACCGGGCCGGGTCATGCTAAAAGGAGACAGATAATATTACTCTGCTACAAAGTGTTTCCGACTAGAAACGAAGTGACAAGTTGTTGAGAAGTCAATATATTTTTTTAGGTGTCAGTTGTTGGAAGTAGAGTTCTAAAACAATTGTTCAAATGGTCTTTGATTACCCTTATATTATTACCATATCACAATAAATGTTGTGGGACTGTTTTTACTAAAACAAAACAAAATGTAATCTTTCTCTTTTTGGGATTCACCAAATCCAAACTGATACAGAAGTCCTTTCTGTAGGAAAAGTAGCTAAAGCTTTGGGATGAGGTCACCCAGGAAGGAAAGAAAGAAAGACAGGAAAGAATTTCAGAGCAATATGAGACCAAGGAAGGAGTATGAGGCATGACTAAGTTCACTCACATTGAGCCTCTAAAACACACACCCCGAACACAACCTATTGCTGCTTCTCCGTGCTCTGGTCTAGACGAAGGTCAGAACTTTCTTGAATTTCCATAGCTTAGGCAACTTGTTTTCTATGGCCTGTCTGACTTCAAGTGTAGAAATTTTCCTTTCCACAAAACTTTTTGAGAGTGGTATTTGTGCCTTACAAGGAAGAAAAAGCACTAATATTTGTTAATGCTCAGGCCCCAGGCTAGAGGTTACATACCTACAGTTGCCTGTAATCATCACGGTGATCCTGCAAATCATGCGTTTATACAGATGAGAGAACTCATGTTAAATAATGTTCAAAAGGTGTTGAAAATTTGGGCTGGCTGCCAATTACACTTCCTTCTTTCCCTTCTCTAGGATTTTAACCTAGAGACACAACAAACCAAACTGGATAAAAATACCAGCGTTTGTAAATTACCAATGCCCAATAACTCCCCAAGGATTGGGCTCTAAGCAAAGCTGGCCTGGGGGAAATAGACAGACCTCCTTTCCCCTCCAAACCTAGACCTGGGGACTGCTTTAGACCAGGAGTCCGTCCCCCATGCAACGGCATCTACAAAACCAGGAACTGCAAGCCAGCCTCACACACTTCCTTACTGGGATTTCTTTTCTTTTTGTTTTTGGAGGTCCCAGGGATTGAACCTGGCATGTCATACATGCAAAGCAGGCACTCAGTTACTGAGTTACACCTTCTCCATTCCTCACTGGGTCTTAAACTCGTATCTGCTGGACTCCACAGAACCTTCTTTGGTTGTCTCCCTATGTTCTATGACACATACCATAGTATCGCACAGAGCCGACTCTCATGGCACGAGCGCAGGAATTATCCTCTCAGAGCTAGCTCATTCCAACTTAAGCTTCCAGGGTGGGCTGCATCGTCCATGGATAATGCCATCTTAAAAAGGTCTTGCTAGTGGTGATGACATTACACTTCACTGGTCCATGTTTCTCAACCACATGATTTTCCTGGCAGCATTAGCCGTCCAGAGCCTAGCTATATTTACAGAACCTGCAAATGATACCAGCAGAAGCAGGGAGATTTCCAGCTTTTTGGATAGTAGTTCTTGGATGGCAGCTCCCTCAAAAGATGCAGTATTGAAGTTAACCAGTGTAGGAGAAGAAACCCTCAGAAGCTTGTTAAAGTTAAGAAGGATACAGACTTTCACCTTGAATGTGGTCAGATGAAAGAGAAACGCATCCTTTGTGGCTATTGCCACGCGAAGGTGTGCAAGGAGACTGCAGAAATCAGAAGACAGGAAAACCAGGAGGGCACCCTCTGAAGGCTCTATGGTGGAGATTGTGGTGCTGGGCACAGGAGAGGCACCAACTGAACAAGGTCAGGGCAGGAGGCTCATTGGATGAGAAAGGAAGATCCTGGTTCACGCAGAATAGATACCATAGGTATTTAAACAGGATGCCTCCACTGTGAAACACTTCTCCTAAGGAGAGGAATCCATTGTTCTGTGTTATTGTACTTATTGTTTTTAAATTTTTAATACAGTTGCAAACATTCTCGATAAACAGTTTTGTGTGGAATAACTTGAAGAAGATATCATGAATGCAAACTCTGAAAATGTTTGTTGGGTAGAGGCCAAATGGACTTCAACATGCCTGTTTGTATAAGATTTTTAAACATATTTATTTATTTTTCCTCTCCCCCTCCTCCTCCCCTGCCGTTCTTGCTGTCTGTGTCCATTTGCTCTGTGATCTTCTGTATCTATTTCTCTTTTCGTCTTCTTCTTTATCCTCCACTAGGATTCACTGGGATTTGATCCTGGGGACCCCTGATGTGGAGAGAGGCTCCCTGTCAATTGCACCACCTCAGTTGCTGGTCTCTGCTGAGCTTTACCTTGACTGTCCCATGTCTCTCTTTTTTGTTGTTGCGTCAGCATCTTGTTGCGTGACTCACTTGCGCCGCACTGGCTCACCGTGCAGGCACTCGGCTTGCTGCGCAGGTACTGGCTCACCATGCGGGCACTGGCTAACTGTGGGCACGCTTTCTCTTCTCCCTTTCCACTAGGAGGCCCCAGGGATCGAACCCAGGTCCTCCCATACGGTAGACAGAAGCCATATCACTTAAGTCACATCCACTTCCCTGCATAAGGTTTTAAGTAAAGCAACTTCCAAAACAGAAAAACAAAACAAGTACTTTCAAATTCATAGCAAAAAAATAAAAGGTCTTGCTGTGTATCAGAAAAACTATTCCAATAGCCAAGTTACAGAAAGGAGCGGTTTACTTTGGAAAATATTAATATGTAATGAGCTAGACTAAGAGAGCGTGTTTGGAGTAGTCTTGGTGATTCCATTTAATCAACGAAGGGAAGAAAAACAGGTGGTTTGAGCCAAAAATTTTTACTTGACACTTGCATTAAATCACTTAGAAGCAGTTCTTTGACAAGCCTATTTTTTAAAGAAAAAACCCCAACAATTTTAGAGGAGAAAAGAGCAATCTTTATACCAGAAGGTGTATTTGTCTATATTTGTGTCTCTGCTTCTACATGGTTTGATTTTTGCTTTTAAACTCCAGTGTTGGCTCTTTGCACCCTGAAATCAAAACATTCTCGGTATTATTTTTGGGATCAGACGCAGCCAACTGAGAACAGTGGCTTTTCTCAGTAAATAAATATTATCTTCCTCAACCAGTAGGTGCCACTGTTCATTTATCATAAAACATCCTGGAAGGCCAAGCCAATTACTTCAGCGAAAATAACAAGCATGTTTTCTGGAAATAAAATAACCAGTAGGTACTGGGCAAGGATTATTTTCTTTCACAGGTGTCTCCAAATCAAAGCTGAAGTGTGAACAACAATTCACTCTTTCTAAGGCCTCCCACGTGCTATTTACTTCTGGAACTTTAGCACCATTGTAAGAGTTCCTTCTAAACCATGTTTGTAGCTCAGACCTAACTGCCTAACCCTATAAACATTTAGTGGTTGCTTGTGCTTATAGAACAGAGAGGCATTTTCAGAGATAGGCAATGGAGTTTTCTGGCCCTTCAGCATAAACCAAAGAACAATAGCTCCTGTTGCATACATAGGAACATAGTCCATACATCACAGATATTTGGAAATGAAGCTTAAAGCCAAGACTCTTAAAAATATGTTAAATGCAAACATCATTTACACCAGGGACTTAGAATTATACATTCATATCATAGTGTATAAAAATTTATATAATTAATACTATTCAATAAAGAAATATATATCATGAAAATCATAATAGTCATCCTTTATTGAGCATGGGGCACTAGATACGGAGTTATATGCTTTACATACATTATTTCATGTAATCTCCCTAAATGTAACTTGAGGTAGGTGCTCGTAAATGCCCATTTTATAGATGAAGAAACAAAGGCTTAAAGAGAAGAAGTAATGCCCCCAGGCCACATCCATAGAAAGGGACCAACGTGAGATTCTAACCACTATGCTAGATGGCTTTCCTCTGGCTTTTAAGGAAATGGACTTGGTGTAAGGAAAAGAATTTGATTCTGTTTGTACAGAAAAGTATGAACTGCTAAACAGACCTGAGTGCCAATCCTGGCTCCTCCACTTACAAGCCCTGGTGGGCTGGGCAACTTGCTCACCCTCTCTGAATTTCAATGGATTCCAATGTGAAATGGGGAAATTGATACCTACTTGTAAGGGTTAGAAATCCTGTGCTGGATAAAGTTCATAGCACCATGCTTGGCATATAAGAGACACTTGGTAAATTTTTTTAAAGACCTAATTAAAAAAAAAAAAGAAAAGAGCATGCTGTGAAAGATCCTTCTCCCAAACTTATAGTGAGAGGTCAGATGTTATGGTTAAGCAGTTCTCTGAAGTGTAAGGGGTCTGTGCAGCCTCAGCTTCTACCAGCTGCCTGGAATTAAATCTCGCTGACCCTGGATCCAGGAAGAGTCCTTAGCCTGCACTCTTCTAGACTTCCAATGCCTAGAATTTCTTATTTTCCCAGTATCACAGTCATTGGATTCTTCCTCGGTTTCCTGATCTTACAATCTGGTTCTCTGTTAATACCAGTGCCCTAAATATTTATTCAACAGAGGGTATTGAGTGATGATGATGTCCCAGGCATCATGCACCATCCTGGCAAGTCAAAACCCACCTAGAATCTGCTGGCATGTGGCACAGACTTCAAATAATCACATGAAAAAATTATATACATAATTTAAAATGTTTCTGAAAGCAAGGAACCGTTTGATAAGCCTCTCTATGAAAGGAACTTAATCAGGTTAAGAGGTTAGGGAAGGCATCCCTGAAGTGACTCTGGAGGGAAATCTGATTCAGGAGCAGGCATTACCTAGGAGAACTGGGGTATGATAGTTTGAAGCTGGTCGGACTCTAGAAATCATGTTCTAGAGTTAATCCATTCTTGTGAGTCTGAACCTATTATAGGTGGGACCTTTAGATTAGATCACTTCAGTTAAGGCCCTTTTGATTAGGTTACATCTGAAAGGTGAGTCTCAATCACCTTACTGGAGTCCTTTATAAAAGGGATGAATACAGAGAGGAAAAAAAGACAATGAAAGAGAGAGAAAACCAGAAGAAGCCAGAGGTTGAAGCAACAAAACCAGGAAGAGAAGGGAGAGACCAGCAGATGCTGCCATGTGCCTTGCCATGTGACAGAGGAGACCAGGATCTCTGGCAGCTGGTCTTCGGGGAGAAAGCATTGCCTGACGATGCCTCAATTGGACATTTTCATGGCCTCGGAACTGAAATCTTTTAAGTTAATAAATTCCCATTGTAATTTCTGGTATATTGCATTTTGGCAGCCTAGCAGAATGAAATGGGGCGAGTGTGTGGCTGTTCTTGATGGAAGAGAACATTCTCAACAGGTCTCCAAGGCCCTGGAGAGGGGGTGAGTTGACAGCATTAGAGGAACTGAAAGAAGGATGGTGTGGCGGGAGGACAAAGAGGGAGGAGAGGATGATGGTGATGGGAGCACGTACTAAAGCTGAGGAAACCTCAGCATCTTCCTGCTATGGCTGATAAGCTAGTGGACAGGGAGTGTTTAGCATGGGGTAGACAGTGATGAGCATGGATTTGAACTGGGGAAAAGCTAAGGGGGCTTTTAGAAACTTGAAGTCCTTGTGAGATGAAGAGATGGGACAAAGAGATGACGAAACAGCTTTGCTTGGATGGCAGAAAGTGCAGGTGGATTAGCCGGGGCACTGATGACAGAAAGAGTCTGAAAACAAAGTTGTGCCTGGCATGTTACTCATGTTTCTTTTACTCTCCACCACATCTCTACCAGGTAGTTGCAGAAGTGCCTCTCCTTGTGGATGGGTTAAGTTCTGGAAAGTTATAAAGCCCATTAGTTGAAATGTTTAAAGTGACAATACACAAGTTATCGCAAATGCCAATTATTGGTGACAGGCAGAGCTAATGAATGGGCTTTTGACATAATGAGCAGTTTTCTTTTTCTTTTTTAATTACTATCCTGATTTTATAAATGCGGATACCAAAGTTCAGAGAGATTAGATTACATGCCCATGGTAACATGAATGAAGAGAGAATTTAAACCCAGATTTGACTGACCTCTGAAACTTGTGTATTTTCCACTTGGCCATAGTGCTATAGTTTTCATGGTTTTACCTCAACTCTGTAGAGTAGTTTCCTTGACATTCCTATTCCTTGCCAACTTTAATTATGTATCTGAACCACTGAAGACAGGGAAGACAAAAGAAGAGTGACTGGGGAAGGAATATAAGTTTAGAAAGGAAGGGCTCTCCTTTCCTTACACCTTGCAGTGACGACAGCAAGAAAACAACTTGAAATCCACCTGGTAATCCTTTAGCCTCCAGGCTATTCTAAGGGAGATGGGCATTCCCACATATCGTAACTGGGACTAATAAAGGCTTAGCTCATTGCTCTGTCGAATCAATACTTAAGTTGGGTGCATAAGTATTAACTTAAACACGCTGAGTTCACAACATCTACGGAAATACCCTGGATTCTTTGAATAGCAAAAATTAGTCCTTTCTAAACAATTAATTAGTAGATGTAGAACTTCTATCCAAAAATTGCAGAAAAGTAGTCAGAAGAGTTTTGGGTATTGGCAATTATGCTTGGAGTTTGACTACTTTCTGGGTCATAACTAATGCCCCAAGACCATGGAGAAACTACACTCAATTTTTACTAAAAATTAAGAAGGATCAAGATGAAAGTGGCTAGAGAGTATGTTGGACTTCAATAGGCATCACTGCTTTTTCCATGTCCACAGTAGCATTAATTAAGGAATGTAGGAGACTCCTGAGAGCAAGGAGGGAGGTAGACCAGAAAGCTACATTTATCTCTTGTTCCTGTTTCCCACTCTGATTGCTGCATACTGTTCTAGGGAGACCAAATTAGATATTTCAGAGAGAAATTAAAGATTTCATAAAGCTAATATAAAAAGAACTTATGCACAGTTCTACATAGTGCAAACCACATAACAAGTTGAAAAATTTTACTGAGAAATGAGCTATATTTTTGAAACACGTTCTTGAAATAATAGATTATTCAGTTTTATTCTGGAGTCAGGACAGTCAGAGATTTAATATCTGTGGTGGCAAAGAGATGGTTGTTATATACTTAGCCCAAAGAATGGATGTGATAATGGATAAAGAATTTAGAATCAAGTGAATTTCACAAGTAAAGAATTTTGACAGAAAAGAATGCCTGACATTTTTAAAAAAATTTAACATAGAAATTCTGTTAATAGGTAATCACTGCAGAAACATACACAATAAAGGAAAGTATTTTATAGATTTACTTGAAATAATGGGTGGGGGATTTCCATAAAAATATTAACCAATAATTCAGACTTAGTTCTCTAGTGGAAGTCATCACCAGCAAATAAAAACAACCAAGAACATGGAAATAAAACCCTAAGAAAATCAGCTTAACACCTATCCCCTCTCTTTCTTTAATTAATGTCTATATTCCCCTATATACATTTTCTGTTTCTGCTCTAGTTTCTTGTTTCTTTATTATCTTCCCTTTCTCTACACTGAAAGAATGAAAGAATGATAGAATAGGGAGAAACAAACTAGTAAAATAAAAAAATAAAAAAAAAAAAGAAACTGTCCCAGAGGCAAATGACTTATAGTTTTTAAGCTACTTCCTTTTCTAGGTTGGCACTTTCCAAATGAGAAATCAAGCACTGGCCTTGCATTCCAGACTTCAATAAATAAATAGGGACAAAGCCAACAGTGATGAGGCCGACAGTGCTTTTCTCGTGTAGCAGATGTCAGCTGCCATATCATTCACGGCATGGGAACCAAAATATGAGTCAAACTGGGCATGCATTCAGACATTTTATTTGTGGCTTCTTGAACACATTTATATTTCCTATAAATCCACTCACATTTTAGTATCGTATTAAGTGAGAAATGTACTGACAATGGGAAGGCCTTGATCCAACATGAGCAGCAGTGCTTTCAGAATGGAGTTGATAACTGCAGTGGACTTGGGGATATTTAATTTATGGCATATTTAATGTAAGGCATCCTTGGTTTGACGTCCTCATCTGGAAGAAAAGCAGTCCCCAGTGCTCAAATGGTACATTATGGGCTAATTTCCCCCTTCTAGTATCTGAAGCATTATCATGATCTCTCTTTGCTTACTCATGTATACAAGTTTCAGTATGAAAACTGATAACAGGGGGTAGATGTTGATAAATCTCAGCTTACATGTAAATTATAGGGCGGCAAGTTCTGTGATTCAGTTATGCATTATAACCATCTGAATCTGATTTGAGAAACCTTGTATACTTATTCGTGCATGAAGAACAGTGAATTGAATGGGGATGGTCTGTGTTTGTCAAGCTCTGACATATGGATGAGAAAGTACATCTTAAAATCCCTCGACGGGGTGAACGACAGGCCAAAAGATGACAGATTCAGACCACTTGTCAATCCCAATTGTGGGATTCATAAAGTTTGTTGTTCTCGGTTTAAAGTCCAGTTCACTGGACTCACCCAGGACAACTAACAAGGAGATGATGATGGACAACGACCATCCCAAAAAACAGAGAGTGTCCACAACTGCAAGCCAGATTGCTCCATCCATCTGCCCCATGGGATCTCAGCCCCCTCTCAAATAGAAGCAGAGTGGGCATCACCATTTCCAAATCCTCAAGATTGGCGACTGAACAATGGACTAACGTAGACTTATTTTTTCCTACTATAGACTTACTATTATTCTAGCAATGGAAGAACACTTATCATTGATGTAAAGGCAGTGGCCACCAGAGGTTCTTAAGGATGGGAGAGGGAAGAATAGGTGGTAACATGGGGGCATTTTTGGGACATTGGATTTGTCTTGCATGACACTGCAGTGACAGATACAGGCCATTGTATATTTTGTCAAAACTTACAAAATTGGGCAGGAAAAAATGTAAAGTATAATGTAAACTATAGTCCATGGCTAGGAGCAATGTCTCAGGATGTGTTCATCAATTATAAAAATGTACCACACTAATGAAGGGTGCTGTTAATGTAGGAAAGTGTGGGTGGGGAAGGAGTGGGGCATTTGGGAATCCCTTTTATTTTTTACATAATATTTATGTAATCTAAAGTGTCTTTAAAAAAAAAATTATATTAAAAATGTCAGCTCTTTAGAGGAGCCTTCTCTGGCCACCACAGTTAGAGTAGGTTCTTTGCCAACTGCCCACTGTCCCACCAGTTTCTTTCACTGCAGCTGGCTTGTTTCCCTCATGGGAATTCATCAGAATCACTTCTATTAGTTGTCTCCACAATTTTCTATTAGAGGATAGGGACTATGTATTGATTTCATCATCAATATCTATTGACTGGGGGAAGTGGATTTGGCCCAATGGATAGAGCATCCGCCCACCACATGGGAGGTCCAAGGTTCAAATCCTGGGCCTCCTGACCCATGTGATGAGCTGGCCCATGTGCAGTGCTGATGTGCACAAGGAGTGCTGTGCCACACAGGGGTGTCCCCCATGTAGGGGAGCCCCACGTGCAAGAAGTGCGCCCTGTAAGGAGAGCCACCCAGCGTGAAAAAAGTGTATCCTGCCCAGGAATGGCACCGCACACACGGAGAAGTTATGCGGCAAGATGACACAACAGAAAGAGACACAGATTCTGGGTGCCGCTGTCAAGAATACAAGCAGACACAGAAGAACACACAGCGAATGGACATAGAAAGCAGACAACTGGGGTGGGGGTGGGGGGGGAAGGGAAGAGAAATAAATAAAAAAGAAATCTAAAAAAAAAAAAGAAAGAAAAAAAAAGATTCCATTGCATACTTTAAAAAAAAACCTATTGACCGGAAAAGTGCCAAATACAGAGGTGGTGATGAATAAATATCAGTTGAGTGAATGAATACAAGTTTTATTGTTTTTGTTTTTTTTAAGTCTAGACAACATAAGCACAAGCCAGAGATGTTCTAACATTGGCGTTGAATCCACACACTGGAGGACAGCATGGAGGAATGAGCAGGAAGCTTCTCACTTTCCTTAACAATGTAATTACAGCACCGCGGGGACACCGTGTACCAAGGGGAAGTGAAGAATTTGGAGAGGATTTAAACGAAACCACTGAGAGAACACTCAAAGTATTGAAGGAATTAAAGTATCTAGGAGCGGATATTACTTGCTCTGGAGTAGCTGGAAGGGCTTTCAGCATGTGATGGTGATTTGCGGCTGTTTTATATTTTGATTCTGAAGAGACTTTCAAGGATGTGGGAAGAAAGTCCTTCTTAAAAATGCCGTGAGAAGTTAAACTGTATTGTGGAGGGAGATGAGGGGAGTTTCTTTGTCTAGAAATATTTGAGAAAACAATGGCTTCTTCACAGGCACCCGTTATGCAAGGAATGCCTAGAGGTGTTTTCTTTCATGCAGTGAATCCAAGTGGAGTGAGGGAACTGAATCACGTCCCCACAAACACATGTTCTCACTGGTAATCCCTCTGCCGGTGAGTGTGAACCCATCTACAAACAGGACCTCTTGCTCTTGAAGATGTTGTTTTTAATGAAAGAGGGTGGGTCCTAATGTGGATCACTGGAGACCTTTCTGAGCAGAAGAAATTTGGACATGGAGAAGGCCACCCAGGAAGAAGCCAGAAGTCAAAGGAAATCAGAAGAGTAGACATAGAAGAGACGGGAAAGAGGGGTAAGCCAAGGAGCCCCAAGGATTGTGGCAAGCCAGCCCCAGAGCACTAGACTTCAGGGAGAAAGTATGGCCTGACCGACACCTTGATTTTGAACTTCTAGCCTGCGGAACCAGGAGCTAACAAATTCCTGTTGTTAAGCCAACCACTGGCAAACTAAGACATGGAGAACCTGCATTTATTGAGTACCTATTTTTTCAGGTAGACATTTCCTTCTCTTTCTTACCCTCTCTCATACACACCACCCATGCATATATATGCACACATGCACACACAGGCATATACACACACATGCACTTTGACATAGGAGAAATTGAATCCTAGAGAGGATAATGAAACTACTTTGACCCAACTAGTAAGTAGCTGGGATGCAGACATAGACTGGTTTGGTTACAGAGTCCAAATTCTTTCCACACAATCATGTTAGATAGTAGAGAGCTCTCTGGTTGTTTATCACATGGTTCTCTGCTTTACACACATCAAAATGTGGTCTCTGAAATGTTATTACTGCATACATTAAAATCCTGATAGGAAGGTTTCAGATACTTACTAGTCCTGTCTACCAGCAACACTGTATAGAGAGTCTCCACTGTTATATTTAAGGGGCATCAGAATGAGATTTGGGGGGAGACTTCTTATGTCTAGGGCTCAATCCATATCCAACACTAGCTCCCAAAAGTCTCAACTGCCCTCGTCGTTTGAGATCAGAATCCACAGAGTGATTCAATTTACTGGTTTTTTGTTTTTGATATGCCCAGTCAAGGACTAGTCTTCACAGCTATCCCCCATGAAAAACATGGCACCAAGACTCATTGCTCACAAGGAACGTGTCTGCCAACAGGCACTGATGAAAGTCAACATTACAACTGCGTTTGGGGTGAAATGTTCATCAAGAAATATAAGGTTATTCATTTGTTCAATTTCTCAAGATTTCATGCTTTATGAAATCTAGAACAGTATATTATATACATAGAACCAGGGCAAGATCATCAATTCTTCCCTATTCATGGTGCGTTTGTTCCATGGAAGACAAGGTAGCTTTAAATACCTCATCTTGGGTCCAGAGGATCCTTGCCAAGTTTGATGGGTTATCCCACCATCCTTCTGGAAACAAGTCTCAGGTGTCAGTCCAGACTGGGTAGGGATCACAGTAATGCTTTCCCAAGTTGGGGGGGTGATGGGGAACTGAGGAGGGGGAGCAGATCCATACAAGCAGTTATGGGGTGTCTGCGTACAAACACTCTGGAGAGGCGTATAAAAATAATCTGAGGATGGAGAGAAACAAAACAAAACAAAAAGAGGAAGAGAAAGAAGGAGATTCGTAGACTGTTAAAAAAAAAAAAAAGAAACGAAAAGGAACGAGATTATTAGGAAAGAAGAGAGACAATGCAAAGGCCTGCTCTTCCTGGATATCCAGGTGGAATGCTCGTGTACCTCCTGGACCCTGCACTAGTCCTTTATTTGAACTGCCTTGTTCAAGCCTCACAACAACCCTAACCGGTAGGTACAAGTATAATTTGCCTTTTCCGGATGAGGAAACTGAGGCACAAAGAAGTTAAATAATGTACCCGAGGTCACTGGCTTGAGAGTGATGCAGCTGGGGTCAGAACTCAGATATGACTGATTCAAGAATCATGTTGTTCTGCCCAGGTGCTGAAAAACACCACTAAATTTATGACACAGTTTCATGAATCTATCTCATGTCTGAGTTGCTTGTAATTAGCAATTCGTACATGAAATCGGACATATGAAAATGAAACAGCTGCAAGATGTTTTGAGAAATGTATGTCCTATATATATAGACAGACTTATAAATATATACATCCACATACAATGTACACATGCATGTGTATACATATATATCTTACATAAATATTAGATAGATAGATATCTTAAGATCAAGTTACTTAGCTTCCATTTAAGTCTTTGATGATATTGGAGGCATTCAAATAAATAAAGACCTATATGATAATTGCCCTTACCGAGTGGTGTGGCCGAACAAATTATCAGACCTCCTATGAATCCCACATTTTAAATGCACTTTGCAGATTTCCATATGCTGTGGTTCAGTGATTGGTGTTGGTTCCTCTGAGAAATGAAGCAAATCAGTTACTATTTCAGATTAAAATGACTCTTGTCCGTACCTCTGAAAGTAGAGGTTTCCATCGCTGGAGAGAAGGGTTTGGCTTTCCAGCTGGGCTTGGAAGGTCCTCACCCCCACCACTGCCAGGTCCATCACTGGAGAAGGTGGCTTCCCAGCGGCCTGGGTCCTTCTCCACCGAGCTCAGAATGTGCACCCAGCTTTCCCTTGTAGGTATATTCTGGCACTTGCAAGGCAAGGAACATGTCCCCAAACCTGTAAACTTTAATCTCAGTGTAGCACGGGACATTCTTTCCTTTATCTACATTCTAATGAAATTCATCAAAAATGGACTTAGAAGAACCCAAAACCTTTATCAACGTTCTCTAGCATTTTCCCTTACATAGAGTGATACCTTGATAACTTCTGATGTCAAAGAAGGTGAAAATATGTGCCAGAGTCTTGTTGTGACAGCCTGAGATTGACAGGGGAAGCAGATCGGGCCACTGGGGTCACCAGAGTGGACCGAGTCCCTGACCTGCTCTGTTGGCTTCCCCTACTCACCGGCCCCACGTGAGGCCTGGCCTGCAGCTGCCCTCTGAGTCCAACATGACCACGTCACCGCAGTGGCCACAAAGGCCTTTAAGCATCTTTGGGTTTCTAAATGTATTGCCCTCTGGCTGGATTTCATTGTTTGGAGGGCTTGCTTTGTTCACATCCGAGAGACCACTTAAGACACACCTGAAGCAATCCTTCCCTTAGGAAACCTACAGGTGGCACATCTGCCAACCTTTAACATTCCTTGAAATGTACACCTTTCCTTTAAAGAGAAGGCCCCAATGACCCATATCACACTACAGCATTCATATTTATGCTCATTTACTAATTTGTTTATCCAACATGTTATTCCTCAAATACCTGCTAAGTATCAGGTATAGGGCTAGGTGCTAGGAGAGAGTAGTAAAAAAGACAGATATGTTACCTGCCCTCCAGGAGCTTATAGTCAAGATGTAAGCAAGTATAAGGCCATTATACTACACCAGCAAAAGTGCTATTGGGGTGTGGGTAGGAGTAGAGAGGTTGTCACAGGAGCACGTGGGGACAAGGGAGGGACAAACAATGCAAATGTGAAGAGTCAGAGATACTTCCTCAGAGCTGAGATGTGAGGAGTAGAAGTTAGCTAGATGGAGGGGAGGGAAAAGAGTTCCAGCATGTGCTGCCAGCATGTTCCAGCAGCTACGTGGAGGACAGATTTGAGGGAGGCTAGGATTTGAGGCAGGAGGCTACTGAAATAGCTCAGGTGGGATATACTTTAGTTGAGTAGGGGTGGAGAAGATGGAATGGAGTCAAGAAAAAACGTACAGGATGAAATGGGGGAGAACTTGGTAATTGGATGTGATGGGGAAATAAATTGATTAATGGGGAAAGGGGACTCCAGGAAGAAGTGCAGGTCTGGGGATATATGGGAAGAAGGTTAAGTTTTGGTCTCACCCAGGAGAACTTTTTTCCCCATAATTCAGAAAATTTCTTCCATAGTGAGGGTAGCTTTTTGTTACTGGAAATGTTCATGGCTCCAGGCAGCTAACAGGAAAGTACTGCAGTTTAATTCTTGTAACATTTTTGAAGGGTCTGAGATATTATCCTCTCTGCAGAGCCATGAAGATACTTGGCTAGTTTCAGGAATGCTGGTTCAGAAGAGACAAGAACAGTGTGTTACTCACAGTACTATTATTTTTCTTGCCCTAGTTTCCCAAGCCCCAGTTACCACATAGTGATGTGAAGAGAGCCAGGTGAAAAGCGGTGGGCTGGGTGATGGGTGGGGAATTCTGAATTTAGGGAACTTGAGCCTTTTATCATGGGCAGTGAGCAGCTGTGCCCTTGGCTCCAGAGTTAGATGCTATCTTCACTATAATCAGGGTACTCTTTCCCCTGGAGGAAGACAGTATTTCTGTCTTCTTTCAAGCCCGTTCAAAGAAATATCATTGAAAACACAGTTCAGAACAAAGGGCAGTGAGAGCTCCTACTCACAGACATGGAGAAAGGCGAGCAATCCACGGAGAATTGTCTCCCAACAATTCTCCCCTCTGCACTTAACCCTCTCTGCATTTCTACTTGAGTTGCCTTTGAAGGAGGAGTCTAGATCAGAACTCTGCTGGCTGTTCAAGGGTGCTGGAAGGTGGTTAAAGGTAGAGAAAACAAAAGCAGTCTCTGCTGGCCAAAGAGGGGCTTGGGGTAGCCTTGTCCCAACAATGCAGTCATCATTCTAGTTCTGTCTATTCCTGCTCCAAGTCTTCCAATGTCCATCAAATACTCAGGGATTTTTAGGGGTTGTGGAGAACTGATAATCTTAGTAGAGTTTGGCCTTAACTTTGATATCTGGAAAATAGAGAGGTCCAGTTGCCAAAACAAAGCAAAGCAAAACTGAGAAAGTTTTCCTTAAGCCTTCCTGAAATAAATATGGTATAACATATAATAAAGAAGAGAGGACTAACTAATTTATATTTGCCTTTTTCTCAGAATGCTTCTACAGTAGATTGGGGTTAGTAATTAAGATGAAGGAGTTGAGGTGTGGGGTTCCTCTGTGATTTTTTTTTTTCCCCCTGAGGTCTCCATTGAGTTAGCAGTGAATTGGGAATTGGAGTCGGAACCCTGGGAGTAGAGTATTTCTTTTCCCAAAGACTCTGATTTAAATGCCATCTACCCCCAGCCCAGAATCCAGGCAGCGTGCTGTGGGGAGGGACACAGGACAGGACTCTCACTCTGGCTGGCATGCGGCTGAGGTTCCAGGCTCTGGCTCCTCGTCTCTTACATCGGAGGACTATCACGAGATGTGGCTGGCTGAAACCACAATAATGATGTCAACTGGTACCGACCGGTACAGCCTCAGGGTGGCGCAGGTGTGGACAGGTGCTTGAGTTGTCCTGTCCCCGCGCCCCAGACAAGCACCTCGCATGAGCCTCACTGGGTCAAAAGCAGTGTCACTGCCTAAACACAGGGTTCTCGCTGGGTCCTTACGTGAGGGAGGAAGTCTGTGGATCCCTGGGGTACGAGAAGGCTTTTCCAGGGTATCCAAGGGCTGATGAGTTTAAGGGAACTTCTAGGTCTCCCCTTTCCATGGGACCTTGTTCCTGGAAGCACGTATGTTTTCCTTGTCCACTTCCTTTTTTAAAAAAATAGCCCTTCTCTCAGTACTGATGCTTAATGTATGTAGAAGTTTTAACGAACATGACTGTAAAAGTGTGGAAATAGATAGAGAGTTGACGGCAACACTTACACTGAGTAGAACTAGCACAGCTGGTTTATAAATGGGATTGTGGCTGAAAAGGGTAGTCTTGGGATGTAAATGTCAATTGAAAGAAATCCAGAGAATAATCTAGGGACTGAATAAAACAGTAAACACAGAGGCAGATGAGAATTGTGGTTAATACTACAAATGCAAGCATGTTCTTCTGTGAACTAGAGCAGATATATGTCACTATTGCAGGGTGGTGGGAATGTGGAGAAGCATGGGAAAATATACAATTAATGTAACCTATGGATTATGGTTAACAGCAATACTATAATCTTGCATCAATGCCAAAGGTGTACTGTATTAATAATAGGGGAGTATGGAAAAATACACCAAATGTATGCTATAGACCATAGTTAGTGCTAATCTGATGCTATTATCTCATAATCTGTTCAACAACAACAATGTAGTGTGTTGGTGGAGGGCTGTTGTATGAGAACTCCACATATGTACCTGGTTGTTTTGCAAGTTCACAACTTCTTTAATAAAACTATATTTTAAAAAATAGCCCTTTCCTCACTTTTACAAAAGTCAGACACATCCTTCACCCATCTGATCTCACTAATGGGGTGAAAAAGTCTCCTGGGCACCAAGCAAAAGGGTAATTCTAAAATTTAGTTTGCGGAAGCCTCCTTCATGGGATAATTGGGCACTAAAATCCCATCTAGGATTTATAGCCTTTCTTGGCCTTATAATATTTCATATTATGTGAAGCATGTGATATATGAGAAAATTTCCCCTTCATGAGGAATTCTAGAATCAGATATGCTATAGAATGTGAGCACGAGAAAGGGCAATTTTCATTCAATTTTTGTTTAATGGTTCAACCTCTTCTCTCGCTTGACTATTGTCAGCATATACATTTCTTTTTTATTATTGTTATTTTTTAAAGATACATAGATCACACAAAATGTTACATTAAAAAATATAAAAGGTCCCCACATACCCCATTCCCCACAACCCCCACTCCTCCTACACCGACAACTTCTCTCATTAGTTTGGTACATTCATTGCACTTGGTACATTCATTGCAATGAGTACATTTTGGAGCACTGCTGCACAGCATGGATTACAGTTTATGTTGTGAGGGGGGAATGAATCAGCTAGTAAGATAGAGAATCAATAGATGGATCTGGAACCTGGCAAGAAGTCCATGTGGACATCAATAACCCCCAAGATGGCTGCCGGGAGACCCTCCCCAAATTCTGCCATCCAGAACAAAGACTTCTAGAAGCTAGGAGAAGCCCCGGATATTCCTCAAAGACTTTATCATTGGGCGCTCTTGGGGGATTGATGAGTGGGGCAGTCAACCCAAACAGCAAACAGCTGGAACCCATCCCCTGCCATCAGCAAAAGGGTGGCATAATTAATGGTTCAAAAGGCAGGTGCAAGGCCTGAGCACTCTCTTGCCTCTGGACCCCTGCTCCTGCCCTCTGCTCCCTGCTCTCGCCATTCTTCCCCTGCCACGATGGTCACGCAAGTAAAACCTGGGCATTTATAATCTATAATGGAGAACTGTAGTCTGTAAATCAGACCGCTTTATCACTTTTCAGCCCTTTCCTCTCTACATCGGACCCCTGATCTGTTATTTTCTCCCATGTCTCGTCCCTCCCTACCTGAATACATTACTGGCCTAACCCACCCAACGTGTTCTTAAAATTCATTTCTGCAGCAGAGTCAAGAACCTAAACAAAATCCAGTAACATATTTCTTCAGGGGAAGAATCTTGTGAGAGTGACACAGAGGAAGTGGTTAAGAAATACCGAATGCTGAATGGCTCTCCCCCTACCCCACGTATTTAACGTAAATATTTATGACTAACTAGTCTCAATACTCATTCCTGGGATTGTCTCTACTTTATCTGTCTAGATGTGGAGGCATTTTTGGGTCTTGGAGTTGTCCAGGGTGATGCTGCAGGGACAATTACTGGACATTGTAGGTCCTCACATGGCCCACTGGATGGAACGTGGGAGAGTGTGGGCGATGGTGTGGACCATTGACCGTGAGGTGCAGCAGTGCTCAGAGATGTATTCACCAAGTGCAATGAATGTGTCATGATGATGGAGGACAATGTTGCTATGGGGGGCATAGTGGGGTGAGGGGAGAGGGGGTACATGGGGACCTCATATTTTTTTAATGTAATATTTTAAAAAAATGAATTAAAATTTAAAAAAAGAAAAAAAATTACTCATTCCTACAGTATATCATTAACCAGAAAGAAGGAACCTGAACCATCAAAAGAGCCCATTCTTTTAAACATAACTTAATATTTTCAGGGACAACCAAATTTTAAAAGTTAATACTGGATCAAACCAGGACATAAAAATTTTACATGGTTCCTTTCAGATTTGGTGTGCATTATTTAACAAGATAGTTAAAATCTGTTTTATTAAATCACATCATGAAATATTTATCCCAAGTACTGCCAATACTTGTATTTCATATTATAAAGTACTTAATATTTTTACCTCCTATTAAGTAAAAATGAAAATTATATGCTAGTTGCTGAACCAGAATTCTTATACTCACTTTCTTTAAATGTAGAGGAAAAGTTTAATCATTAAGGAGGGAGTTATTTCTGAAATTTTATACATTACTTTTACTTAATTATTCATAACAGCTAAACAGCAGAGTTTAATACATGTACACACACATGCTTATCTGATTCCAAACCACCCTTGCTTCATAAATAACTTAGAATTTCAGCTATGTTTAATATTCCCTTATCATAGGTTAAGTAGAAGGACAAATAGATTTGTTCTTATTTTTAAAATATTATGAAATGGTTAAATGAATAGTAGATTCTACAAAATATTGATCTTGGCTGAATTTTAGTAACCCAGTGGGTGTCTACTTTTTAGTGATATTCACAGTATTCTTTTGAATGTATGTTTATTTACATTGAAAAATAAATTCACTTGGTCTGATTTTTTTTAAAAAATTTAATTTTAAAGAAGCTTTAGATTATATAAATGTTGTGTAAAAAATATAGGAGATTCCCATATGTACCCCCGCCCCCACTTTCCCACATTAACAGCATCCTTCATTAGTGTGGTACATTTACTAAAATTGATGAACATATATTGAAGCACTGCCACTAACTGTGGATTACAGTTTGCATTATAGCTTACACTCTATCTTGCACAATTTTGTAGGTTACTCACTTGGTCAGAATGAGTGATTGGTATGATGATGAGGATTTAGTTTGCTAAATATTTCATTTTTCCCATAAATTGAATGAATTAAATCAGCAGCTTCAATTTTGGTAAGAATATATTTAAAGAACACAATAAAATAAAAATATTTTATCAAAAGATGACAAAGGTATAATGAAAATAACAATATTTGGATTTTCTCAGCCTTTTCTTGAATACGTAAATTAAACAAAGACATTCAAAATATAAAAAGTATAATTAATAGTTATTTGTTAGATCTTCATAAATTCTTTTTGGTATACTTCCCAGAAACTGAAAAAGTGAAAAATCATGAGGACTGGGTAATAAATCCTTTTGTTTCTCATGGTTTGCTTCCAAAATTTTTGAAAAGTACAACCAATTTTTGAAGATAGACCATTTGTGATTTTTGGCTTATAACTGCAAAGGAGTTTAAAAAATGGAATGATATTGCTAGAAAAAGACTATTATAATCTATTTACTTAAATAATGTACTTTGGTGCTACATTTAATAACAAAAATAAGAGCAGAAATTATATTGAACCTTGTCTCTTTCTGGTAGTGAGCACTTTCATTTACATTTCATTAAGTTGTGCATTACCATTATTATTTTTCTTTTTATTAGGTATTCACCAAAATCTGTAATGAATTTTTGCTGTTTTGACTACTTGTGGAACACTAGTAATTTCTTTTTTTTTTTTTTTTAAAGATTTATTTATTTATTTAATTCCTCCCCGCCCCCCCCCCCCCCCCCCCCGTTTGTCTGTTCTTGGTGTCTGTTTGCTGCGTCTTGTTTCTTTGTCCGCTTCTGTTGTCGTCAGCGGCACGGGAAGTGTGGGCGGCGCCATTCCTGGGCAGGCTGCACTTTCTTTTCACGCTGGGCGGCTTTCCTCACGGGCGCACTCCTTGCGCGTGGGGCTCCCCCACGCGGGGGACACCCTTGCGTGGCACGGCACTCCTTGCGCGCATCAGCACTGCGCATGGCCAGCTCCACACGGGTCAAGGAGGCCGGGGTTTGAACCGCCGACCTCCCATATGGTAGACGGACGCCCTAACCACTGGGCCAAAGTCCGTTTCCCATAGTAATTTCAATGATAACTGAACCAGGAAAAAATTAATACTAGAACCTCATGGCTCTTAATAGCTTAAAATGATAAAGATTAAATTTTGTTTATACTTTTTGTTACAGAGGTACATACTAGGTGATCAGTAAAAGATTTTTATACGAAAGAATATATTACATTAGCGATTAAAGGAAGTGGAATGGAAATACCAGGAGTAAAATATATGACACAACTTTCCCACTGGTAAGGAAGAGCTTGTTCATGCATTTATAAAATGGGTGATATGGATTATCAAATGCCTATGGTATTTAGATTCTTCTCCATTCATTTAAAAGGAATGTTACATCACTTCATTTTAAAATGGGGGGGGTGGTGTCTATTTTTATAATATTCCAGATATTTCATTTTTTTTTTGCAACTATTTAAAGCTAGGGAACATTTTATAGATCAACTTAAGAACTTGTGGAGAGGCACATAAATTTTCAAAATTTGGTTTGGGGGCAAATGAGGAAAGAAATTGAAGAGCAACATTTTATACCACTCCATTAGTAAGCGTTCTATTCATGTGTTATTTTGCCAGTTTGCTATTCCAGCTCAGCTTTGCCATAAATCATAGGGAAAAGACAATTTATTTATATGTTCACTTGAATTTTTCTTTGCACTCTTCTGTTCTGCTATTATCACAGCTAATATCTGCTATGTAAGGGGAGGGAAGGCTGGCCTCTGCCAGTCCGTTGCTGAACTCCCCTGCTTTTCTGCCTCTCACCCAGTCTTTCCTCTTCTCATCAGAATCACCCAAGCTTCAAGAACTGGGTTGAAGTGATGGAGAGGGAAGAATGGGTATAACACGGGGTACTTTGGGGACATTTCTGAATGACATTGCAATGACAGATACAGGCCATTATACATTTGGTCAAAACCTGTAAAAACGTGTGGTTCAAAGTGTAAACCATAATGTAAACTACAGACCATGGTTAGTAGCCATGCTTCAATAGGTGTTCGTCAATTGTAACAAATGTATCACACTAATGAAAGATGTTTATGGGGGAAAGTGTGGGAGGAGGAGGGATGGGGTATATGGGAATCCCATATATATGTATATGGGATATATATATATATTACATATATGTGATATATATATATGTTTTAAGATTTATTTGCTTTTTAAAAATTTTCTTATTTTTAAATTTTTTTATTCCCTGCTCCCTCTCCCCGATGGTTCTCTTGTCTGCTCACTGTTTGCTCACCTTCCCCAAGAGGTACCAGGACCCAAACCTAGGACCTCCCATGTGGTAGGCAGGTCCCCAACTGCTTGTGCTATATCCACTCCCCCACCCATATATATGTATATTCATTTTTCAAAGATTTATTTATTTATTTATTTCCCCTCCCTCCATTGTCTGTTCTCTGTGTCCATTTGCTGTGTGTTCCTCTGTGTCTGCTTGATTTCTCATTAGGAGGCTCTGGGAGCCAATCCTGGAACTTTACAGAGTGGGAGGAGGGCGATCTTTCTCTTGTATCCCCTCAGTTCCCTGATCTTCTGCTTCTCTTATTGTCTCTCCTCTGAGTCTCTTTTTTTTGTTGTGTCATCTTGCTGTGCCAACTCTCCACATGGACTCTCTGCACTGGGCAGCACTCCTGCATGGGGCAGCATGCCACGTGGGCCAGCTCACCACACGGACCGGCTCGCCTTCACCAGGAGGCCCTGGGCGTGGAATCCTGGACTTCCTATATGGTAGATGGGAGCCCAATTGCTTGAGCCACATCTGCTTCCCCTCACCCCCATATTTTTGATATAACATTTACATAATCTAAACCTTCTTTAAAAATAAAAAAGTGAAACAAAACAAAACAAAAATTAAAAAAATAAAATAAAAATAACTTAAAAAAGAGCACCAAAAACAAAGAAAGAAAGATAAGAACTGGTGCCTGATTCCTCAAGACCACATTCTCTCTTGGCCAAGAAGCATGCTCTGACTCCAGGAAACACACAGCTACGACAGACTAGTTAGAAGCCAACAGACGATGGTGCCAAAGGTCTTGACTGCCAGTTATTCCTCTAACTGTGCAACTGCTGAGCAAGTCATTTCCTCTCTCAGAGCCTTAATAGTCTCACCTGTAAAGTGTGGATTTACAAGATACCGTTTGCCTGTCTCCCAAGGCTTACAGCTGAACTAGGGGAAGAAAGCTCTTTGAAAACATTAATACAATTGTAGACACAAAATTCTTCAAGCTCCTCAAAAATCACTTGGCATGCTAAGTAAATTAAGTAGCATTTCTTTTCTGTCACATTTGCATCTTTAAAAATACAGCAAAAGCACAAGTACACAAGAAAAGAGAGATAAAATGTACTTAATTAAAATAAAAATACGGTACATCAAAGGACATAATCAAGAAGATAAAATGGGAGACAATATTTGGAAACCATATGTTTGATAAGGGTTTCATATCCAGAATATAGGAAGGACTACCACAATGTAACAACTAAAAGACAAACTACCCAATTGAGAAATGGAACAAGCATTTGAATAGACATTTCTACAAAGAAGATATTAAAAGGGTTTATAAGTACATGGAAAGATGCTCAACACGATTGGCCATTAAAGAAATGCAAATTAAAACTACAATGACATACCACTTCACACTCACTAGGATGGCTAGTTTTTGGGGAAAAAAAAAGACAATAACAAGTGTTGGTGAAGATGTGGAGAAATAGGAACACTCATACAATGTTGGAGTGTAAAATGGTACAGAGGCTGTAGAAGATGGTTTGGCGGTTTTTCAGAAAGTCAGACACAGAATTACCATATGACCTGGCAATGCAACTCCTGGGCATATCCCCCAAAGAACTGAAAGCAGGAAATTGCACATATATCTGTCCACCAAAGTTCATTGCAGCATTATTCACAAGTGCCAAAAATGTGGACGCAATCCAAGTGTCCATCAACAGATGAATGGATAAACAAAATGTGGTTTATACAAGGGAATATTTTTCAGCTGTAAAAAAAAATGAAGTACCCGGTACATGCTACAACCTGAAGAACTTTGAGGGCATAATGCTGAGTGACATAAACCAGACACATAAGGGCAAATAGTGTATGGTTTCTCGTATATGAAATGCTTAGAATAAGCAAAGTGATAGAGACATAAAGCAGAGAAATTATTACCAACATCATTGAGGGATGAGGGATGGGGAGTTATAGCTAAATGAGTCTGAGTTTTGGTTTAGGATGATGAAAACAGCCTGGAAATAGTGGTGGAAACTGCCCAGTATTGTCAATGTGCTTAATACATTGTCCCCTTAAAATGGTTAAAATGCTTCTTATGTGACATATTATGAACTAAAACATGTACTTTTGTGTAGCCTGCATAGGATAATGGTAACTGAGTAGAATATAAAGCGGTATCAGAAAAGAGGTGATTTTATTATAAAAGATTTTGTGAGATAATATTCTGCAAGCAAACTTTCTAACGCCCATGATGAGAGGTAACTTTCCCACCCCCTTATAAAGTTATGAAAACAGTTGTACCTTATTTTTATCAAACCACGCTTTTTACATTGTGCTGCTTGATTTACAACAATCCCTAACACCAAATCAGAAGCCAATAGCAAATACGTTTGTTATTGTTATTAACAAATAATTTTGTTACTGTTTTATAAAGGAGTATTGGGCATGCCCTTTGTGCATTAGAACTGCATAAGTGAGGGATAAGGACACCCTTATCCCTCACTTTCTGGTGAGTCCAGAGCTCATTTATTTTTCTGCATTACCTTTTCTCTACCAGGAATGACACTCAAATTAATCCGAAATGTGAAATAATAGTTACTTTTCCAGGCAGATCTATTTATTTGTTTTTTTTTTATTTTAAAAAAAATTTAATTTTTTTAAAAAACAAAACCGTATCTACACGAGAACGTCCTCAACCACTTCTTTCTCTTACTGAAGGGCATGACCTTTATCTCTGGGAGGTTCTCAGGGACATGCGCTGACCCCTTCTCCCCAGCCAAGACTGTGCCACTGGATTTCCTGCTCTGGGGATGGTGATTTCCCATGGAGGCATGAAGTTCTAGAAGCTTCCCACCCACTCTCTTTTAACTGGAGATTCTTCTGGGGGTAATAAATGTCTTTTGAGGGTTGCAAATGTTCCCTGGAAGGTTTCAGTTTTGATGATTCATAATTTCTTCAGCATCCATGAGATGCCTGGATGAACAATGGAGCTTTCAAAGGGAGGGTGGGATGTGGAAGAAATTATGGGAAAGCGGGTCAACTTAACCGCCCGCTTTAATCTCTTCTCTTTCCCCTGACTGGCATCTGTGGACTTCTCAGCATCCAGGGCACCTGACTTAGGAGTGATTCCTCAGGGCCTTCTTGATAGCAAAACGTCTGCACCTGTAGAAAACCAATCCCACTGTCCGAGGTGGACCTTCCCTCTCTCTTAAATTGAGTCGTGTCAGGGCTTAGGAGAGAGACGCCGTCCCATTGCAGGACGTTGGTCCTCTAAGGCAGGGGTTCTTCACCTCTTTTGTTCCATGGACCCCTTTGCCAGTCAGATGAAAACCACAGACCCCTTACGAGGTCCACACTATACTGTCCACTATTTAACAACTATACCCCACCTGCACCAACGCGTCCCCACAGGAATAACGTTTTTTAAAATTTCTATTCAAGCTTACGGAGCCCTATTCTTAGGCAAGTGGGTCACCTGGAGACCTCGGCTCGTTATGGGGCACCTGGGAGAGGCGTGTGAATTTGGTAGCTGTTCTTATCAAATTAACGGTTCTTGTGAGTTGTCTTTTTTAAAAGATTTATTTATTTATTTTATTTCTCCCCCCTCCCCCACCCCACTCGTCTGTTTTCTGAGTCCACTCGCTGCATCTTCTTTGTCCGCTTCTGTTGTTGTCAGCGGCATGGGAATCTGTGTTTCTTTTCGTTGCGTCATCTTTTTTTTCTTTTTTTTTTTTTTTTTTTAATCTTTTATTTTTTATTGACTTTGTAATAATATTACATTAAAAATATATATGTGAGGTCCCATTCAACCCCACCCCCCCACCCCCCCTCTCCCCCCCCCAACAACACTCGTTCCCATCATCATGACACATCCATTGGATTTGGTAAGTACATCTTTGGGCACCTCTGCACCTCATATACATTGGTTCACATCATGGCCCATACTCTCCTCTATTCCATCATGTAGGCCCTGTGAGGATTTACAATGTCCGGTGATTACCTCTGAAGCACCATCCAGGGCAGCTCCATGTCCCGAAGACGCCTCCACCTCTCATCTCTTCCTGCCTTTCCCCATACCCTTTGTCCATTATGTCCACTTTTCCCAATCCAATGCCACCTCTTCTATGTGGACACTGGATTGGTTGTGTCCATTGCACCTTTATGTCAAGAGGAGGCTCAGATTCCACCTGGATGCTGGATGCAATCCTCCCATTTTCAGTTGTAATCACTCTAGGCTCCATGGTGTGGTGGTTGTCCTTCTTCACCTCCATCTTAGCTGAGTGTGGTAAGTCCAATAAATCAGAATGTAGGTGCTGGAGTCTGTTGAGGCTCAGAATCTGGCTATCACATTGTCAGTCCAGAGATTCAAATCCCCTAAATATATCTTAAACCCCAACATTAACTGCACCTCCAGCACATTAGCATGAAAGTCTTATGAAGGGAGATCCCATCTGAGTCCAGATTCATCACACATAAACACCATTTCCAAAGAGGGGCCATCTGCCCTGGTAGTTAACCCCATCGGCCATGACCATAACTCCCATGGGTCTCTTTAGCCCTCAAAGGAACCAATATCTGGGGGTTGTATCTGCTTTATCTGTCTCTCTGACTCTGCTCAGTTGTGCATGAGGGCAGACCTTCTGCCAGCCTCCAGACTCTTTTTTAGAAACTCGTAGCCATATAAACTCATTTCTCCTTTCCATTTCCCCCTTACTTTAGGTCAAACAGCATTTTAAAGTCATGGTATTTTATGTAGACATGGATATTCTGCTGATCCGCATTGAACCTTCCGTATAAGGTCATTTTCCAGTTGCATCATCAGTTGGTAGTTGATAGTGGTCCCTCGTTGCCAGGGAGGCTCATCCCCGGGTGTCATGTCCCACGCTGGGGGGAAGGCATTGCATTTACATGCTGAGTTTGGCTTCGAGACTGGCCACATTTGAGTAACATGAAGGCTGACAGAAGGAAATTCCCAGGCACAAAGTTGCTCTAGGCCTTGTTATTATTTTGGGTTTATCAGCTCACAAGCATAGTCATTAGTATCAGGGGCTCACTGTTGAACCCTCACTCCCTCCCGGTCCCCACCACTGTACCTGGGAGACTGTCGCTGCTCCCCTAGGGACCACGACAGAGCACCACTGGCCAGGAACCCAGTACCCCCCCTACTGTGGTTTTTAATTGTTGCCACTATGAGTATATCCAAACATTACCATGCACCCTGGACATATGTTCTGTACAGCTCCCTGTCAGTCATATATCACCTGTCATTGGTATCCCATACCAGTATCCCTCCATTGCCATTGTTGAAACACTCTGTGATCCAGTCGTTGCGTCATCTTGTTGTGTCAGCTCTCCGTGTATGCGGCACCATTCCTGGGCAGGCTGCACTTTCTTTCGCGCTGGGCGGCTCTCCTTACGGGGTGCACTTTTTGTGCATGGGGCTCCCCTACGCGGGGGACACCCCTGCGTGGCAGGGCACTCCTTGTACACATCAGCACTGCACATGGGCTAGCTCCACAGGGGTCAAGGAGGCCCGGGGTTTGAACCGCGGACCTCCCATGTGGTAGATGGATGTCCTAACCACTGGGCCAAGTTCGCCGCCCTCTTGTGAGTTTTGATGTGCTTATGCTATTGATACTAGTAGCCGAGGCAGCTAACTGCTTGAGTGGACACCCTACAAGGAAGTTACACCAGGGCCAAGCAGTCTCCCTTTTACTTTTCACATGGGTAAGATCAAAGAATCCCAGTTAAGACAGACTGTGTGTAAAAAATAAGCATCATGGTTCTGACATCCTATCTTGGATACGTTCACAAATTGAATATTAAAATAAATACCACCTTCCTAAAAATATTAACGTTAGTATATCTCGTAAACTCCCTGAGTTAGCCTACTAAATAAGCATCACGTAGCTGACAGCATATTTGCATGTGGTCATTACATGAATATTAAAATAAATAATGCTTTTATTTATTTTTAATAAATAAATTTAGAAATACTAGTATATCAAGCTATGTCTACTTGATGGGGAAACTTTTGTTTATTCCTCTCTTGTCATGGATACAGTTAAGATATGGGCCTAAATACTTCCAAAAACACAATTTCTCTGAAGATGCACTACATCAGGCCGACTAAGTCCAAGAAAGAGATAGGGCATTCCTTGATTTAAAATGCTGCAAATTAAGTGTAATACATGACTTTTTTTTAAGGAGGTACAGGGGGATTGAACCCAGGACCTCATTCATAGGAAGCAGGCCTTCACCCGCTGAGTTACACCCACTCCCCAATGAGGGTTGTTTTTTTCATTAGTTTGTTTGCTTCAGGAGCTAAAAGGGATTGAACCTGGGACCTTGGCCGTGGGAAGCAGGCGCTCAACCACTTGAGCTACCGCCACTTCCTGTATCATTTGAAAAGTCCATGTAGGGAGAGGGTGTGCTGGAAGTTTAGTTATCACATGTAAAAAGCACCGTGTCTTCTTCTGCACCGGCCCACACTGAGAATTGTACTACTCAAGAATACATACGTGGGGTGAAAGACACACTTTGTAAATGTTGCTTCTGTTACTCTCACTCATACGGGAAGGGAAAACGGTGCACGTGGGGGCAATAGGAAACCTCACTCAAGGTTCAGGTGGAAACAGAGAAAAGAAAATGATGGGTGCTTTTAAAGGACTCGGAAACTGTAAACGCTCTAGCAATATTAGATATCTGGATGGTTATGATACCCACGGCTACTCTGAGGGCATGCTGCTTGTGATCGACTGAGGAGAACAAACTAACAATATGCAGTTTATTAAATGGAGTAATGCATATTTTTACAGAAAGCAGGGTAGGAGACCTATCCATATTCTTTATTTTAAAAACCGTCAGCGCCTGAAAGGCTTACAAAGGTAGGGGTTATATGTTCTCAGACACTAGCTAACTTCTTATGGGAACTGTGTTTCAAAAATGTCTGTGTTGGGCTATGGCAGTTGATGGCAAGAGGTTTTTTAATATTTTGTATTTTTAAGTCATTGTGTTTCAGAAATAGAGGAAGGTCAGACTCACTTTCTAAAAGAGAAGGAGGTGACCCTTGTCACAATAGCGTAAGGGAGCGGGTCCCCGGGTGCCATCCGGAGGAGAAGGCAGACGAGGGCCCGTGTCGTGTCGCAGCTGGAAGGAAGCCACCGGGCTCCTCGGAACAATGACTCATTATGCCCGGGCGCCACGGCAGGTGCGACTCTCCCAACAACTGGCCTCCCTCCAAAAACAAGAAGAAATCGAGAGGGCAGAGCCAGGAAGGAGGCTGCTGGCGCCGTGCCCGCTGGGGCGCCTTTCTGGCAGGCGAGAGCCACCGCAAAATTAAAAAGCAAGTGTCAGCTGCGGGAGACGGGGAAAGGCAAATAAGTACCAACGCAAATAGGACGAATAAATGGAAGTGTGCCATCACCCAGAGCTATGTTCACAACCCCAAGGCAACCTCGTCTATAATTATCTGGGTGCGATTGACTGCGGGGGAGCAGCAACCACCTGAAGTGAAACTTCTTCCTTTTCCGAGGGTAAAGCACGGTCTCTGGGAGCAGTAAATCAATCCTGAAAGAATCCAGTTTGTGCAAAGGGGCTCTGGGTGCACCTTCGATGACACAAAAGAGCTATTGACCGCACATCTTAATATCTTTCTCACCGTTAACTAACAAATAGATGACGGGAGACCTGGCTTCAATCAACAGGTGCTGGAACTTACCATTTTATTTCACTAAATCCTCGCAATGGCAGGTGTCGTGAGCTCAGGTGGACTTGGTTAAGGTCACCCAGCAACAGGGGGCTGAGCTAGGATTTGAACATCAGTATCTTGGCCCTAAGTTTATACTCTCCCCGTTGTACCAGAAGTACCATTTTGCCTCCTTCCCACTAGGCGGACACTTGACAACGGAGACATTTTATGGCTATCACAGTGAGGGGCTGCTATGGGTGTTTCTGGGCTAGAGGCCAGGGGTGCTGCTAAACATCCCATAATGCCCAGCAATCTCCCCAACAAAGAATGATCTGCCCAAATGTCAATAATACCTCCCATTGAGGTTGCGAAACTTTGCATTATACTCTGTCTGTCCCCGTGTAGGCTACCTCTCAAGGAAAAAAGATTTGTTCAGGGAAGGGGTGACCTCAGACACCGAGGGTCCTAATCAAGGGTCAGGGGATTGCTGGAAATGAATAAGAAAATCCTAGTTCCCCCTCACAGGCAGAGAGGCAGTGGAAGAGGTGAGGCACTCAAAATTCACAACACAGCTGTCATAAACGCATCCCAAGATCGCTTGGATCTAAATTGCCCTTGCAAAACCCAAGAGGCAATTCCGATGCCACCTGAAGGCTTTGATAGCCCCCTAACGTGGTTCCACCCTGAAGTTACAAAGTAGAATGGCCCTGGGTTCTCTGTGGGTTCTTTATTTGTCTTCCTGAATAGTATAGACCAGCACTTTCTGGAATACAAATAAGAGGCTAATGTGATAAGAAGCTGAACTGATGGTGTCCCTAGAAGCTTTAAGACTAAAATGTCAGCTGAAAGACAAAGAGAGAGGATGGGACTGCTTTTGAAAAATCTCATTGGTAAAAGTGTAGACGGTTTTCCTAACAAAAATGTTCTGAACTAAAAGTGTCTCAGAGCGGGTTTGAATTTAAACCAACTAAACAGCACTGGGGGTTCTGGGGCTTAGTCAGGCAAAGCCAGAAGGGCCGGTCTGCAGCGTGAAACAACAACAGCAGAGTCATGTCTACGGAAGAGTTAGTCAAAGCAACATGAAAGAGAATATGGGGGCAAGAAAAGAGAAGACGGAGAGGAGCTCAGTTCCCCCAGAGAATCATTTGACTGACTCTGATGTGAGGAGTCATCAGTGATCTAATTTAAAATGAAGTGCAAGTGGATCTTTGTTTCAGACTTTAGAGGGCATCTCGGCATAACCATTCATTTCACTTTTTTTACCCCACTAATTTTACCGATTTGTGAGTTCCAGAAAGAGTCTAGAGTACTGAGAGCTGCAACACCGTTCCACAGTCATGTGGCTGCTTCTGCTGGTGGAGATTGTCCTGCCAGTGGTTGGGGGGGGGGGGGGAAGGTGCCTCAGGGGCCCCAGGAAATGCTAAGCCTCTGCATTGGTCAGCCTGAAGGCCGATCTTGACTCTCCAAGAAGCGGATCTCATGGACAAGAAATATGGTACCATGGCGGCATGATCGCTTGAAGAAGTAGATGAGAGGTATCCTCGCCTGGCGCCAGTCTGTTAAGCAGACAGCCTAGCGGAATTCTCAAACCCAGCCGCCACGGCGAACGCGATTCTGAGTTAATTGCTTGGCTGCCTGAGACAAGGCAAGGCGCAGATCAGCAAGGTAGTGCAGTGACACGCCTCCGTTTTATTTTCATCCCTGCTCTAATAAACACACATGTGCCAAGCTGGCACTGAATTATTTAAAATTACAGCAGTCAGAAGAGAGCCCTTTTCCAACCCTGCCAGGAGGATTTTTAATCATCTTTAAGTAAACTTCAATTTCTCTGAAATTGAAGGAGAATTATTTCTCCACTTCAAAATTCAGTCCAGACTCGTTGAAGGGGCTTTCCATCTCCTAGGGTAAGTAAAAACGTGAAATGATTAGTGAGAAAAAGTATACCCACGAAATGAGTTTAAAGCTCTTACACTTGAAGTCTAGATTTAAGACACTGTTACTCACTGCCCAGAAAAAGGTTTGCTTTAGTGATAACAACAAACTACCTTTATTCAAAACCATTCTGCAATATGATTTTTTAAATCCTGGGCTTACTCTTTTTGATAATTCAAAAGCCCACTGTTATCCTACGAGGCAAGGACACCGACTAGAAAGCCACGTTCAAGGGCAGTGCTCACAGGGCTGGAAAGACTGCCGTCCCCCCTGCAGGGTGAAATTGTGGGGTCTTCTCTGCTACCACGGACCTGGCTCCATGGTGAAAATGGAGCAAGAGTGGCTTCTGGTGGGCTGGACTGGGTCCCAGATTCCCAGCTGACCTGGGCCTTGATTTAGCTGTTCCCTTGTCCAGCCCTACTCTGATGAAGCTGTTTAAATGGCAACGGCAGAGGTCAACAGCTTTAGAGAGCATTTGAGTGTGTGGAAGAGGGAGGTTCTTTCCCCTTTAACTGTTGACATAAGAACAACAGAACTTTCCGTCTGCATAATTCTAAGTAGCAATTTAACATATACTATCCCTCCTTTGATGCCCCTGCCCACCCTATGAGATAATTAGGCCAGTTATTATTAGCTCCATTTAAAAAAAAATGGTCTTTTTTAAAAAAGATATATAGATCACAAAATAGGTTACATTAAAAATTATAAGGGAAGTGGATTTTACCCAACGGATAGGGTGTCTGCCTACCAAATGGGATGTCCACGGTTCAAACCCCGGGCCTCCTGACCCACGTGGTGAGCTGGCCCACGTGCACGCTAGGAGTGCCATGCCACACAGGGGTGTCCCCCACATAGGGGAGCCCCACATGCAAGGAGTGCACCCCGTAAGGAGAGCAGCCCAGCACGAAAGAAAGTGCAGCCTGCCCAGGAATGGTGCCGCACACAGGGAGAGCTGACACAGCAAGATGATGCAACAAATTGAGACACAGATTCCAGGTGCCACTGACAAGAATACAAGTGGACACAGAAGAACACACAGCAAATGGACACATGAGAGCAGACAACTAGGGGGGGGGGAAGGGGAGAGAAATAAATAAAAATAAATCTTAAAAAAATAAATATATAAGAGCTCCCCATATACCCCATACCCCACCCCACCCCACTCCTCCCACATCAACAACCTCTTTCATCATTGTGGCACATTCATTGCATTTGGTGAATATATTTTAGAGCGCTGCTGCACCACATGGATTATAGTTCACATTGTAGTTTATGCTCTCCCCTAGTCCATTCAGTGGTTTATGGCAGGATATATAATGTCCAGCATCTGCCCTTGCAATATCATTCAGGGCAACTCCAAGTCCCGAAAATGTCCCCACATCACATCTCTTCTTCCCTGTCCCGGCCCTCAGCAACCCCTGTGGTCACTGTCTCCACACCAATGATACAATTTCTTCCATTGCTAGAGCAACAATTGTTCTTATAGTAGAATACCAGTAGGTTCACTCTAATCCATATTTTATTCCTCTGTTCTGTGGACCTTGGGATGGTTATGTCCACTCCACCTCTAAATCAAGAGGGGGCTTAGATTCCACATGGATTATGGATGTGATTCTCCTGCTTGCAGTTGTAGGCACTCTTGGTTCCCTGGTATGGTGGTTGACCATCTTCATCTCCCTATTAGCTGACCTGCATAAGTCCAACAAACCAGAGGCTAGATGTTGCAACTCTGGGCTCAGGACCCAGCTGGCACATGGCTAGTCCAGAGAGTCAAGTCTCCTGAGTCTACCCAACCCCAGTACCACCACAGTTTCAGTAAAAGTGACAGAAGAGGCATGTGTAGAAAGGTCACATCTGAGTCCAACTCCATCACACTCAGGAGCACAAATTCCAAAGTAGGGCCCACTGGCAAGGCACTGAACTCCAGAGCCATCTGCCATGACCATAGGACCTGGGTGTCTCCATAGCCCTCAGGATTAGCTCCATTTTAGAGATGAAGAAATTGGAGCTCATTGAGGTTAACTGACCTGTTCAAGGTCAAGGAAACTAGTAAGGATTGGAATCAGGGAGCCAAGTTCCTCCAATACCTATGGTCTTACAGTTGTAGTGCCTTACCAGATGCAAGGGGGTTTATGGGCTGTATGCTTTTTTTTAAAGATTTATTTTATTCATAAATCCCCCCCCACCCCTTGTTTGTGCTTGCTGTCTGCTTACCTTCCTTTTAGGAGGTACCAGGAACCAAACCCAGGACCTCCCATGTGGGAGGGAGACAGCTAATCCCTTGAGCTGCACCCACTCCCTTCTTGTTGTATCTCTCATTGTGTTCCTCATTATGTCCCCTTATCATCTGGATGTGGCAGCTTGCCACCCACCAGCCCGCTCTCTTGTTTATCTTCTTTAGGAGGCACTCGGAACCTAACCTGGGAACTCCCCTGTAGTAGGCAGGCGCCCAACAGCTCAAGCCACTTCTGCTTCCCCTAAGCTGTACATTTAATGAATTAACGCTGCAAAGGTTGTGGTACCAAGAAGCATGAGAGAGTGAGGAAACCTCTGAAAGGTAATCATTAAATGCTCTGCTGAAGATAAAGGTCATCGTCTTGCTTATACCTTGTATTATCCTAATGAAGGAAATGTGACAGTAGTTTCACAAATCCCATTATATAGATTATGGATCATGAATAGACAACCAGAGATAAACACTGTTACAGAAATGGCCGGTTTTTGAAATGGTCATAATGGAAAAAAAAATCCCCTTCAGTCTCAGGTTCATGCTCAGTCAGTATTGCCTTTGGAAAAATAAGTGTGCTTAAAAAATAAAAGAATTATAGCTCTACCAGGTGAGGTATTGCCACAAGAAATTGAGTGAAAAAGTAAGATACACAAAAGTGTGTAAAATATGATTCAATTTTGGTATAACTGTGCCCCAAAACCAGTAATCTTTATGTGAATAAAGGGTATGTGTGTGTGTGCACATTATGCATGTATAATAAAATTGTGTATATATTAACGCATAGGTGATAAAGCTATTTTCCAAGACAATGCCAAGAGCAACTCATTGCAAAAATTAAAAAATTTTAAGAGAAATACAAATAAGTCCCCAGAAGGAAATAAAGATTAGCTATAAACCCATCCCCTCTCCTACAAGTAAACACAATAAACATTGTGGTACATGCCCATCAAAAAATAACCGAATAAATGTGCTTGTGCTACTAATATCAGTTCTACCTCCTGGAGAGAGGCTGATTTTCTGGGAGGTGGAGCCAGGAGGATAATGGGGAGAGCGAGGCAAGCTAAGCATTTTGCTATTACAGAAGCTGCACTAAGTGGTCTTTAGCTAAAGTAATAAAAGCGCTGTCTAATTGTAGTCATCAGTGATCCCAAGGCTTTAAAATGACAAAGGTAAAGATGCTGGTGTCAGCGGTAAGGCTAACATTTAATTTACCTGCCGTTCAGTTCGATGTCTATGAACTCACCACAAGGCACCCTGGTTAGCTGGGCTCTGGGCATGGAAAGACGACAAACGTGGGTGGCCGGGTGGGGGTCAGGGGACAGCCTGGCTCACACACACTGGGAACTGGCCAGGCCAGGCCCAGCAGCTGGAAAGCACCACGTGCCTCTTCCCCCACGTCCCATCCCTGTGCAGATTTTGCAGGATGGGTCTACTCTCCCTCGTCTAAGGAAACTCGCAGGCTTGGAAGAGGATCTCAATTCCTGTCCCTCCATTTAAGAAACTAGTCAGATGCTCCTCCACAAAGACACATGCTCTGATTAATGAGAACATGATCCATAACACATTTAGCTCCAAAGCAACCAAACCACCTTTCTCCAGGAACGCGCATGCCTCCGTATCAAGTTCGTTAGGCCTGGTGGATTTGTTAGTGACATTTCCATTTCCATGCGTCATTTTCCCACTTAGACTGTAAACTCGTGGCTGGTCAAATGCTCCCCATGCTCTGAAAAGTCCCTGTGACCTTTCCCCTCCGGCCTCCTGCCCCGATGAGTGTTACATATAGAGCAGGCACTCAATCAACAAATATGATGTGATGTGGGGGCATTTTCGGGGGTTGGAGTTGTCCTGGGTGGTGCTGCAGGGACAGTTACTGGACATTGTATGTCCTCCCATGGCCCAGTGGGTGGACTGTGGGAGAGTGTGGGCTATGGTGTGGACCAGTGACCATGAGGTGCAGCGGTGCTCAGAGATGTACTCACCAAGTGCAATGAATGTCTCATAGTGATGGAGGAGGTTGTTGTTATGGGCGGAGGAGTGGGGTGAGGGGGATGGGGGGTATATGGGACCTCATATTTTTTGAATGTAACATTAAAAAAAATAAATAAAGGCAAAAAAATGTAAAAAAAAAAAAATGAGGGAGAGATTAAGACATTCCCAGATAAACAAAGTCTGGGTATTTGGTCACTACTAGAATGACTTCAAGCAATGCTAAGTAAATAACTTCAGACTGAAAGTGAAGGACACTAGATAATGGATCAAAGCAGCAAAAAAAGTAAGCATATGGGTAGTCACAGATTCTAGTACTACTGTATTGCATTTTCTGATATGTAATCCCACATTTTACCTCTTACAGGTTCTAAAAGGCAATGCATAAGAAGTAAGGATAAATCTATGGTTTTGGACATAAAATGTATGAAGATGTAATTGTAACAATTACAAAGCAAAATGTGAGGTGAATGGAGTGGTGCAGGGACACGGTATGTTTATACTATTAAAGTCAAATTGGGGAAATGGACTTTGGCCCAGTGGTTAGGGCGTCCGTCTACCACATGGGAGGTCCGTGGTTCAAACCCCGGGCCTCCTTGACCCGTGTGGAGCTGGCCCATGCGCAGTGCTGATGCGCACAAGGAGTGCCGTGCCACGCAGGGGTGTGCCCCGCATAGGGGAGTCCCACGCGCAAGGAGTGCGTCCTGTAAGAAAGTCGCCCAGCGCGAAAGAAAGTGCAGCCTGCCCAGGAATGGCGCCACACACACTTCCCGTGCCGCTGACGACAACAGAAGCGGACAAAGAAACAAGACACAACAAAAAGACACAGAAAACAGACAACCGGGGGAGGGGAGGGGAATTAAATAAATAAAAATAAATCTTAAAAAAAAAAATTAAAAATAAAGTCAAATTGGTATAAAAACAAAAACAAACAAAAAAACCAAATATGAACGGATGTGGTGAGGTTGTGCTCTGAAAAGCTGGATCCTCCTGTGAGGCTAATTCACTGCGCTTCGCCTCGATGTGGCTTGTGAGGGCTTCGGAGCAAAAGCAAGCCTTGGACCAGAGCTACTGAGTACTGCTGGGAGCACTTGTTTCTTGATGGATGGAACGACGAGTCTGACATCCTGGATTGGCAGAATCTTTACTGGTAATTCATTTTGCATCTCAGTTAACTTTGGAAAATGCCTTCCTGGGGTTAGGCCAGAGGTATGTGTAAGTTATCAGTTTAATGGATTTATTCCTGTTTTGCTAAGGTAAGTGATAGCTATTTAAGATAACAGACTTTAGCCTGCCTTTGCATCAGTTCTTTTCTAATGAGGGTCTTGAGCACAGCATCAATTTTTTATTTCTATGTAGCCCCTCCCTACATTTTGCTCTGAATTCTATGGGTGTCTGGGCTGCAGGGACCAGATGTGAGGGCTAATTCTTTTTTTTTTTTAAGATTTATTTTTTTTATTTCTCTCCCCATCCCCCCAACGCCACCCCAGTTGTCTGTTCTCTGTGGTTATTTGCTGCGTCTTCTTTGTCCGTTTCTGTTGTTGTCAGTGGCACAGGAATCTGTGTTTCTTTTTGTTGTGTCATCTTGTTGTGTCAATTCTCCATGTGTGTGGCATCATTCTTGGGCAGGCTGCACTTTCTTTCATGCTGGGCGGCTCTCCATACGGGGTGCACTCCTTGCACGTGGGGCTCCCCTACGCGGGGGACACCCCTGCGTGGCTTGGCACTCCTTGCTCGCATCAGCACTGCATGTGGGCCAGCTCCACACGGGTCAAGGAGGCCCGGGGTTTGAACTGCAGACCTCCCATGTGGTAGACGGACGCCCTAACCACTGGGCCAAGTCCACTTCCCAAGGGCTAATTCTTATATCCATCTAAATCCCATGGTCCTTGAAATCCCACGTGCTCAGTCTCACCAAAATCCCAAGGTACCCCCACATCTCCACTGTCACATTTGCACTAGTCCCTCGCTGATCAAGCCATGGGTAGAGGTAGACGGAAGCTAAACTTGATGAGAAACATCTGGAAGCTGCCTGATGGAGGAAGGAAGAGGACACTAAGACAGAAGCCACATGACAGTCTTTAGGACTTGGAGCAGACGCTGGGATGGAGGGACGTGCTGCCCAAGAGGAAGTGACGGGGCTCAGCTGTAGACAGGACTGGCGAGCTCCAGCAGGGTAGACCCCACGCTTCCTGTCCTGGAGAATGGATCCCTTAGCACCACCTGATCCCTCTGAGTGGGAATACAGGAACACTGCCATTTACCCAAGTTCAAGGGCTCCTGGGACTCCCTTCCCAGACTTCAAGCACCTGAGGGTCCCATGGGCTGCAGAGGGGCCACCCTCTCCGAGGCACGGTCTAATGAGTGCAGGGTCCTTGGGACTTAGGGGCCAGGGCCACAGCTGCACGCGTGTGGTTCACAGCAGGTCGATGGAGAAATGGCCTGAGCCCGGCTCCTTGCTCTAGACCCACCAGCAAAGAATGCAATGCCTTTTTCTTCCCCTCTGTAGAGGGCAACCCGTCCTGGGTGGTTGATTTCTTTCACCTCAGGGAGCATTAAACTCCAGCCCCTCGCCGCCACACCTTTGGGAAAGCCTAGTTTGATTGAGACCGAGAAAGAGGAGCTCATGAGCAAGAGTTGGGGCAGGGAGGGTAGCAGCTCCAACCAAGAGAAGTTTTTGAGAATGGAAGATCCCGTCCTCCTGCCGCTACCACCCAGGACTCCGGAGGCTGGAGAACATGTGATGGGGCCAGAGCTGGGGGCTGTCTGGGGCTGAGCACGAAGCACGCGCTTGTGAACCTTTGGGGGCAGGTTTGAGTGGCCAGGTGTGACTCAAAGGAACTCGAAGCCACCAGCAGAGCCACGGAAGCCCTGAAAGGGCCAGGGGGCAAGGACAGAGTCCCGATTTCCAGCCGACACCCCCGTGGGCTCCTGACTCTTAACACAGCTGCTGGGAGCGGGGAGGCTTCGGAAGAAGCAGGGCTTCTGTGGCCTGGGGCCGGATCTGACTTCGCTGGGAAGCATAAAAGGAGGTTTCTGGTGTCTGAGTGTCGTGAAATGAATTCATCCCTGTTCTGAGAGCAACCCATTTTTTAACTTTGTCAACCTGATCTGTACTTGTGAATTTAAACTCATTTCTATCCATGATTTATGAGGCTTCCTCTTTCCTATCAAATTAAAGCCCTCCACAAATGAAAACAATTCGATCCTCATCTAATTTCTAACCACCCTCCTACACTGGGAATAAGGAGCCAAAAGGGAAGGAGGCACCCGTGGGAGGGAGCAATTGCAGAACAGGCAGCTCTTTAAACGCCTCTAAATTCTCAGGTAATTCCATCCATCAGTCCATTCCCCTGCCACATTCGTACAAAATGGACAATAACGGCAAAAAACCGAACTAAATTTCCCTAAACGCGTTTAAAACTCACTCTGTACCCTAGGATACGGGAGAAGCCTCGTCTGTTTCCAGCTCTCTCTTCTGCCCAGGTGCAAAGGTGACTTTTTTTTATTTCCTTAAGGCTCAATAGGATTTCTTTCCTTCCGGTGCAGGCTAGGTGGACCTCTTAATGATCTTTAAGGATAGAACCCAATTGAAGGAACATATCCTTTTTTAATTCCATTTTCCTTCTCACCCCACACTGAGCTGTTACCATAGCAACATCCTACCTGCTACTAGAACAGTTAAGCCCCTCTGTGAAGTTAACTGGATGCTACTTTTCCACTCAGAGAAGGAGCTGCTGTTCATTGACCAGTTTTTCCCTGGGCATCTCAAGTCTTCAATTCTCTATGATATGCCTATTTAGGATTTCCTGTGGCTAACACCAACACCTAAAGTTCACTTCTAATCTCCAAACAGCATAATCCCACACACCTTTTACAGAACTGAACTCAGCAGTAATGAATTTACATTTTTCACATCCGTAAAAAAACCCATCACCCCTATTTCTCTCATTGGTATCTATCTATCTATCTATCTATCTATCTATCTATCTATCTATCTATCTATCTTTATCATCTGTTTACCATCTATCAAAATATTTCCAATACACACAAAAAAGAGAGATTAATGTAATAAGCACTCATCTACCCACCACTCAGATTTAACAAATGCTGACTTCTGGAGTGGAGAGAAGCAATTTTGCCTCAACTTTGTGAAAAATAAAAGGTTGCAAATATCATCGACGATCTCTTCATTCTCAACCCATTTTCCTGCCTCTCTCTTTCTTCCCTGCTTTTCTCCATCCTTTCCTCTCTACTTCCCAGGAGGTGACATGACTTCTGAGGTTGGTGTGTACCCTTCCCATACAGGCTGTGTACTTTGGCTACAATTTCATGTGCAAGACTTTTTTCATGGGGTCTCCCCCTAACTGGGGCACATTAGACATCTCTGGTGGGAAACACGTTCCTTGGAAGCCTGGGAAGCTGAGAGCCCCAGGGGCATCCTCTGCTCCTCAGTCCTTTCATCTACTTGCTTGACAATCCTTGTAAGCTGGAGTCCAAGTTAACCTTCCCAGCTGAATGGCATTATTATTATTGTTATTATTATGATTACTTCGGAGGTACCCAGGTTTGAACCCATGATCTTGTACGTGGGAAGCAGGTGCTCAGCCTCGGAGCTACACCCATTCCCCGGTGACATTATTTTAAAATAAAAAGAACTCACAGCAGAGGGCGCTGTTGGGACCTCGGAAGTGAAAGCAGCACAGCGCTTTCTCCTCAAGGTCACACTGAAGGGTGATAGATCTGAGGTCTTGTCAGAAATAAAGTGACCAGGGCTCATGACTGAGGGACTGTCATAACCGTGGGGTGGGCAGCTCATGTACGGCACAATGAAGGAGACCGTCAGGACTCGGGTGAGGACATCATCCTGGACACATGGTTGTTGCGGTTGATCTGGACAGCCTGACAGAAAGGAGCCTCTATGTATTGCTGAGACAATTATTTGATTTAAACTTGCAATTCATAATTCGAATGCTCAGTCCATTTTGCCAATATCAAAAAGTAATGCCCTAGTTTCAAAATCTGATTTTTTTTTTAAAGATTTATTTATTTCTCTCCCCTCCCCTCCCCGGTTGTCTGTTCTCTGTGTCTATTTGCTGCGTCTTCTTTGTCTGCTTCTGTTGTTGTCAGCGGCATGGGAATCTGTGTTTCTTTTTGTTGCATCATCTTGTTGTGTCAGCTCTCCGTGTGTGCGGCACCATTCCTGGACAGGCTGCACTTTTTTTTGCGCTGGGCGGCTCTCCTTACGGGGCGCACTCCTTGCACTTGGGGCTCCCCTATGCAGGGGACACCCCTGCGTGGCAGGGCACTCCTTGCGCGCATCAGCACTGCACATGGGCCAGCTGCACACGGGTCAAGGAGGCCCGGGGTTTGAACCACGGACCTCCCATGTGGTAGATGGACGCCCTAACCACTGGGCCAAGTCCACTTCCCTGACTTTTGTTTTTTTGGTCTCATGATTCAGTATGTCCACTAAGCAAAAGGACCGTCAATGCAAGTCACTTACCTTCAGTGACAACTTAAAACATAAGAAATTAGTGAGAAACACACACACACACTCAAATAAGGTTTCAAGATTTGCAGTTCTATCCTTGTGTAGTCTATCACTGCTAGGTGTACATCCCAGGGAAAGGTCATTTTATTGAAAGTGGGTTGCTCGGAAAATTTTCGGGACCATGGTATGTGAAATGTCTGCTGATATTTTGGCAAGGCATCTCTTTCTTCTTATATTTGTATTCTGTAAAAACCTAAATCAAAGCAAAAGTAAACGAGGCTGACCAGTAGCTGACCAGTAGGTGCACATGGGGAAGACAGACAGCTGAAGCAAAACTGTTCTGTGAGCTGTTGAAAGTGGGGTCCAGGCCTCAAAGAAGAAGTCAGAACCAAAAGTAAAGTCTCATCACAGCAGAGGTGACAGGGGAAGCCATGGAGTAAGGCACAGACAGTGGGGTTCTGACTGTACTTCCATAGCCAGCAAGTACTTTAGAGTTTATTAAGAAATTTCAAATCTCTTATATTTTTAACATAACATTTTGTGTGATCTATGTGTCTTTTAAAAATTAATAAAAAATACATTAAAAAAAGAAATTTCATGGCTGTTGTTATTATATCTTTAGGAGGTAACAGGGCTTGAACCCAGGACCTTGTAGATGGGACGCAGGCACTCAACCACCGAGCTACATCCCCTCCCCCCATGGCTATCATTTTATCCTAATTGACAGGTATAGGAAAAAAAAAGAATAAGTGTAGGAAAAAAAAAGCCTTGGGGAATGGAAGATCCTCAATGGATCCTGGTATCCTTTTGTTTATTTATTTTTCCTTAAAAGATTATTTTTCATTAGAGAAATTGTAGATTTAAAGAAAAATCATGTAAAATAAAGCATTCCCATATACCCACTAATGTCAACACTTTGCATTAATGGTACCTTTGTTATAATTGTGAAAAAATATTAAATGATACTGTTAACTTTAGTCCATAGTTTACATTAGGTGGATTTCCCCCCATATAGCACCCTATTATTAACACCTTGCATTAGAATGATTTGTTATAATTCATGCAAGAAAATTTTCATACTTGGACTACTAATTGCAATCTATCATTCACAATAGGCTTCACTTTGTTATGCAGTCCCATATTTTATCTTTTTATTTTTAATTTAATGTATGTGTGACCTAGAATAGTCACCTTAAAAATATTTTTCTTTCCCTCCCTCTCCCTCTTCCCCACCCTACTGTTGTTGCTGTCTGTGTCCATTCGCTGAATGATCTTCTGTCTCTATTTCTCTTTTTGTCTTCTTTTCTCGTCTTTCTCCTCTAGGATTCACCAGGATTCGATCCTGGGGACCTCTGACGTGGAGAGCGGTTCCCTGTCGATTGTACCACCTGTGCTTCACCTTGACTCTCCCCTTCATTTCTCTTTGGTTGTGCCATCATCTTGCTGTGCGACTCACTTGTGTGAGCACTGCCTCACGGCGGGGGCACTCAGCTCGCCGTGTGGGCACTGGCTCACCACACAGGCACTTGGCTCACCACGCGGGCAGTCGTATGGGCACTCGACTCATCGTGTGGGCATTGGCTCTTGGCTCGCTGCGTGGGCACTCGGCTCGCTGTGTGGGTATGGGCTCGCCACGTGGGCACGCTTTCTCTTTTTTTCACCAGGAGGCCCCAGGGATTGAACCACAGACCTCCCATGTGGTAGACGGATGCCCTAACCACTGGGCCAAGTCTGCCACCCTCCCCTTAACTTTAAAAACAATTAAATAAATTATTCTAAAAGAAAACATTTTACCACAATGTAAATAGAAAAGTCTGGATCATTTGCTGTAAATAGAAGATAAGTGCAAAAATGAAAATAGGAACATAAAACATTGTTGCCTGTGGAAGAGCCCGAGGCCTGCTTTTATTTTGTTGAAAAGGCAAATCAGCAATTATTAGAGGATCGTGGAGAGCCAGGATTATATCGAGTCCCTGTGTGATCAGGATGGAAAGAGAACAGCAAACAGAATGCCTTTGTCATTATGCGTTTTATTATTTTACTTGGGTTGTGGCACCACAGAAGATCATCTCAAGGTTCTCCCAAAGTCAGTCTCACATTGCAGCAGGCCACAAACCATGTACACACAGCATGGACAGACCATGATCCGTTTTATCCTCATTTCCAGATAAAATATATTCACATACCATACAGTCACCCAAATGGCTTTTTAGTATAACCACAAAGCTGTGCATTCATCACCACAAAAAGTTTTAGAACAGATTTGATGTTGGTACCAAGGCAGGGTGATCAAGGCTCAGGGGTGGCCCGCTGAGCAAAGACAGAGCGGAGAGGACCCTTCCTTGTGCCTATCGCCACACTCTGCGAGGAAAGGTGGTCTCAGAAGCCACCAGTCATGAGCCCTCTCAGGGCACCTGTGGTCCACAGCCCCTGCCCCACAGAGAACCCACTCAGGCCCTCAGCTGAGGGGCCACCCATCCTTAACCACCAGGTGACCTGCCATGGGAATACAAACAAGGCAACACCCAGAGAGTGGGGCAGTGAACGGTGCGAACTGGAGCCCAGACGCCTCGTACGATGCAGATCAGTGTTGGAGCGGCCATGGGGCGGCCATTGCCAAGAGGTGGCGGGAAGCCACAGACATGCCGTGACACAAGGTGGCCCATGATGGCAATTGAGAGTCTAGGGGCTCACCTGGGTCCTGGCAGATCTCTGGGGCAGTCCACATGGAGCCCTCCTGAGAAGTCTCTTAATTCTGTAGAAAATCGGTGCCCCCTTCAAACATTTCCAACTGTGTTTATAAATTCCATGTATTCACCAGAACTTCCATGTCTGAGTTAAAAATTAAAATTTTCTGAGGACTTTAATAACTCTTATGAAGTCATAAAAATAATAAGTTGGGTGATGCTTAAGTCCCCTTAAAAGTTTGAATACTGTTTGCAAACTTTGTAAGGGTTCAACTAATATCCCAGGTCTAAATCAATTACTCAATTAGATGTTTCAGCCTAAGTCACAAGGCTGATGTGTTTCCCTAATTAATTAACTACATTCCTGTAAATATTACAAGTTCTTACAGTTCTAAATAGATATAAATTTCTTAACATAAAATATTAGTTCTGTGATTTTAATTCTCAAACTTTTCTCTGCTTAAGTCTACATCTTCTTAAGGGTGAAAGATGATTATCTTCTAAGGAAACCAATGCATCATCCCACACATTTTAGATTATGCTCCTATGTAATTTCAGCAGCCTAGCAGAATAAAATATGTGGATTTTATTTGCTTTTTAAAAATTTTTTATTTTTAATTTTAAAGAGTCTTTAGATTACTTTAAAAATATAGGGGTTTCCCATATACCCCACCCCTCTCCTTCATTAGTTTGGTTCAGATAGTGAAGCATTGATACTAACCATGGACTATAATTTACATTATGTTTTACACTTTCCCCTGCACCATTTTATAGATTTTGACAAAATGTATAATGGCCTGTGTCCATCATTGCAATGTCATGCAGGACAATTCCAATGTCCCCAAAATGCCCCCCAAGACACGTGGATTTTAAAACCAAACTCTTGGCCTCTCCAGTGCCTCTTCCTCTCTTGGGGGTGGGGGTGGTGTGGTCCCAGAGAAGCACTGAGCTCCAGGAGATGGGACTGGGCATGGTGGGGATGTCGGAGAACAGGCAGAACAGCCCAATTCATTCATTTAACAAATATTCACTAAGTCTTCTTCTGTCTGCAAGGCTCTCTTCTGGATTTCCTGGCCTGTTTGGTTCTCAGGAATTCAAGAGTTCTTCCCTAGGTCCAACCTGGTGTGCTGGAGTTCTCCAGTGGGGCGTGGAGGCAGATGGGTAGCTCTGTCAAGGCAGGATCCCAGTATTCCACGATCCCAAGGTTAAAAATTACGTTATGTTAACACCAACTCTTAATGCAACCCCGCTGCATGAAGAGCTCTAATGATTTCTAGCAAAAATTTCAATGGAATCAACAATATTGGTTGACTCAAAAGGATTCCCTTTCCATAACTGCTTTATGATGTCCCAAATGTACTTTTATTTATTTATTTTCTTACCTTTAATTATAGTTTTTTTTTCTACTCAATTTATTCATTTTTTAAAAAGATATTACATTAAAAAAATATGAGGTCCCCATTCGCCCCCACCGCCCCCACCCCACCACTCCACCCCCAATAACACTCTCCCGCATCATCATGTCACATCCATTGTGTCTGGTGAGTACATCTCCGGGCAACTCTGCACCCCATGTCCCATGTTCCACACCATAGCCCACACTTTCCCATGTTCCATCCAGTGGGCCATGGGAGGACATACAACATCCGGCAATTGTCCCTGGGGCACCACCCAGGACAACTCCAAGTCCTGAGAATGCCTCCACATCTCTTCTCTTCCTCCTCTTCCCCACACCCACCAAATGTACTTTTACAGAGTACTTGGGTATCAAACAAATAATTCAAAATCCATGCTATATATCTAATTCTACAGTCTGGCCCAATGATCATACATGATGGATGGATGGACGGATGGATGGATTAAAGAACGCTCTGTTGTCTGATGGCTGAAAATATGATACATAAAATTCCAAAAGGGCAGACAGCACAATCAAGGAATATAAGTATCTACTGTTAGGTTATAAATGTGCGTCTAGAGGAGACATTGTTTCTGAAAATAGATAGACTAAGAGTCACAATATCCATATGTGCACTGTCATCCCATATAAACCTGCATAATTAGGAGGCCAATGTTTTATAGATGACAACTTACAAAAGTTAAAAAAGAAAGTGATCTTCTTTTGTCCTTCCTTTGTAGCTATTTGGAAAGAAGATGATAATAATCAAAAGACCTGCACAAATTGCAATTTGGTATTTCAAAAGTTGCAGAGCTAGTAGGTGACACGGGTTGAACTATCCCGCATAAAATGACTACCTTCTGAATCACTTGGAATGCTCAAAACTCTGGAGAGAAAAATAGGCTAACACTGTCTAGTATAAGAACATTTACAAGATGAGAAAGAGAAATACAGCTTTTCATACATTCAGATTTCCTTTGCCAGAAAGGGCAGCCCCCTTTAAGGAAACTTCTGGCAAGAGAACATAAATAAATCTCAGTGCGGCTGCTATTCCCGCTCAAGAAGGTTGGGTGTCTCTTATACCACTTACCGACTTCAGAAACGTGTTGTCATTCTTAAATCATGATCATTATTGGAGGATATGATTGAAATTTTAATAATTAAGTAGAAAGAACTGTAAAGCACTGTCATCTGGCATCTGAGCGTGCCTGGTGAGAAGGGACTTCGGTACAGTGGATGCAAGCCTAGAAGCGTGCTATCTTAGCGCGGCGACCCCCGTGGAGGTGGAGGCAGCGGTCTACCCACCTCCTACCGGCTGCCTGGCTTCTAAAACATCTGTACTCTGTTTACCGCAGAGCCCGTGTTTAGACCAAATGCTCAGTAATGTGAAAACATCAATTATTTCTGTCCTATGTTTAAACGAAGTATGATTACCCTAGATTTAAATAGCAAAGGAGCATTTCCAAGGCACAGAAACATTCTGACCACCGAGCACCAAGATTAAAATACGCGTTTTATTTGTCATCTATAGCGCAATGGGCACTAAATTTATTAGCCTTTTGGTTACCTTGACAGTAGCTCCACACGTGCTGAAATCTGCCCTATCTGCAATGCCTTTAGGCTGGGGGGGTGTAGGGCAGCCTGTCAAAGGAGGAATACTTTGCCAGAAATTGGTATCTTCTGGGGAAAGCGAGGAGCATATGGTCATTATGACTCATCAGTACTTTGGTCTAAAGCTTATAATCACCAGAAGCCATTCTGGTGGCTTTTAAAAAAGCTATAGTGAATTATATATCATTATTTGGCTAGCCTCAATTCCCTAAATCTTTCCTGGAGGGAAGACAGGAGTGAGATTTCAGCAGCAGCAGCCCCAACCAGGAGTGATTTTTTTTAAGGCACAGCTGAGCTTTCTCAAGCTGGCAAGGGCCTCCTTTGCTCAGAGTGTCCCCTGCAGTGCAAGAGGCCCCACTGGAGCCTGGTGGCCAAGGGAAGCTATTTTCAGATGTGCTGCATCTACCTCTGCCCTAGGAGGCCACCATCCTCCAGGGAAGATTTGTATCCCAAGTTAATTATATCGGAAACCAAATCAGGGCTCTCTTTCTTCCGGTCTGCAACCTGTAGGAAACGCTGTATTCTCTATTCTTTCTCTCTACATTGAGAACATTCTTGGAAAGTCACTTGAGGTAACTATTAAATTCAGAAGATAGTTTTCACTCAGTGCTAGTTTTTTTTTTTTTTTTTCCGGAAGATCAAGCAGTGCAATTATTGGAAAAATCTGGGGTCTATGTACAAATGTAGCCAGCATTTTTTATTCATGGAGTGCAGGTGGCTGGTCCTAGGCAAAGCTGGGAGAAGGCTGGAATTTCCTGAGCTCCTTAATCTAGGAAGGTCTGGAATTTCTGGCCTGGAGAGCACCCAGGGAGGGGCTCTTCCTGATGAGTCAGCTTCTCAGAGATCCAACTTGACTGGCTGCCCTGGAACTCCCTTACAGGCAAGATTTTTCCTGGGTTTCTCACCTCTGTTTGGAACTTGCCATTTTTATGTAAATTTCTTCAGGGTCCTAGGAAACTGTTTAATGTGGTAATTTTTGCTATAGTTAAATGGCTCATTTGTTTCCTTTTATCTTTGCCTTCTTCTCCTTTGCAATTCAACGAGGGTGTTCAAAGGCTTATGCCTTACAGGGGAGATTTCAGATCTAGAAATGGGTTGGCAGGAGCTATTTTATTGAAAACAAGTTCCTTGATGTTTCTTATGTCATTGTATTTAGATAAGATAATGGTTGTTGACTTTCTGTGAAGGACACATTTATCTATCAAATCATAGACTCCTTTTTCCTTCAACTCAACCAAAGTCCATCCAATCATCCAACTTTTATTGTGTGCCCATAGGATATAGTTGGCCTTGTGTAGGGACAGTAGAAACAAATGTGAATAGCTACTGAACCTGCCCTCAAAAAGTTCTCTGCTTAGAGTGAAGAACAGATTTGGAGGTTAGAGCACAACAGTTTATGATAAAACTGTGCTCTGTGCTGTTTTATGAAGTTACGGTGGTTGCATATAAAGGATTATTTACTTCTGTGTGGGGATGGTCCATGGGAACTATGTATTTATAGAGGAGAGTATCCTTGACCAAGATCTTGAAGAACAAATTAGCTATTGTTTGGGAAACATGGGCAAAGGAAGTGCAACATCCCAACTCACAAGACTCTAACAGACATTTAATTCACTTGAAGGATATAGGACAGGAAACACAGCTGCCAGGAAGGAGTGACAAGGAACACTTCTTTGCACCCCAATGACCACTCATGATGGGGGAATGACATATTGGTTGGTGATGGAGAAGCCCCATGTCCCAAAGGAGAATAACCTGGTGAAAGCTCGTTGGATAGAACTTTTAGTCTCCATGGGATATATTCCCATTAACAAGTTACTCCAAGAGGGAAGCCCGCAGGTATGGCTTTCCCCTTAGGTATTTATATTTCATTCGAAGTCCTACCTGAAAAGATTAAGTGTACCAACTGGAATCATTTTTATCATATGCAATTAATGCCTGTTAACCCAGTAAACATTCTACCTACCTCAGGTTTCCCAGAAGCAGAAAGAACCAAAGGTAAAATGTGTCCACAGAGAAGGAAAAAGTATTTGCTAACCAATGGCTCACAGGAAGGAGTGGAATATGCAGAGGTCTGGGGTTCTGAAAGAATACAGTGCCTTCCAGAACTGCAAGGGGTTCAGTGTGAATTAAGTACAAAGTATTGCTGGGGATGAGTGGAATGGTGGAAGACGAGGCCAGAAAACAAACTAGACCATACTGAGGAGCTTAGAATTTAGCCTATAAGGAATCACAGAATGGGGTGTGTTATAATCATATTTATGCAGTATAGAATGGCAAAAAAGATGAATTAGTAGAAGATATACACTGGAGAGTATGTGGTTAAGTTGAGGCAAAGGATAAAGAAACCTTGAGTTAATGGGAAGGAGGAGATGGGTGTGAGAAATATTTACCAGTTGGAATCAATTAGTGACTAATTGGATACTGGAGCTAAGAATGAGTCTGGAAATTCTCAGGGATGGTCACAAGTGCCCATTACTGCAAAGACTGAGATCAGAGAAGATAGGGCAGGTTTGGATGTAGTGATGGTAGAGGTGGCAAAATGAGTTAGATTACTGGCACCTTGCATTTGAGGTGCTTAGAGAATTCCAAGTGGAGATTTTCGGGAGGCAACTGAGAGTGGAATCCTGAAGCTCATGAGACTGGTCTAGAGAGACTGACTTGGGTTACACGAATTTAGATGGAAGTCAAAACCACAAAAACACATGAGATGACTCAGAAAGAGGACTTGGTTGGAAAAGAGGAAAGGATGAAAGATGGCTCCCTTGAAAATACCAACAATTAAAGGCAGGTATAAGATGGTAAGGATCTAATTATGGATGACTTGTTTCATTCCTTTCATCTTTGAAAAATATTTGCATATGTAAACTATTTCCCTATATGATCAAAATCCAGTCCATCTAAGAGGTCAGATCAAGAGTGAGTATAAAATTCATTTATAATTAACAACTTTACCTAAACAGTATTCTTTTAATCCAAATCCCAATGCCTACAGAAAACCCAAATTTCCAGCTAGCTCTGTTTTATAAGTTAGCATTATTTTTTCCCGATGAAATACCACAGAAGGAGCCTGATTTGGTATTCAGTGAATATTGTAACACATGCTCTTCCATTACCTAGAAGCTAATGACTATCTAAATTAGTTATATGGCCCAAAGCAAAGATAAGGTGGTTAGTATGTTTGACCAGTCACCAAAGTGTGTCTTTCTGGAAAAATATCCTCTCAACTGAAATAACACCATGATGTTCCATCAGCAGTATAGCTAACCCTTATTAAAAGGTCTACTTTGAATGTCTCCTCAGGGTAATCATATTAAAAAAAGAATCGAAATTTAATACGTCGTTAGCAGAGGTTGACTTGCTGAAAAACAAGCTGAATTAGTTGAGAATTGCTGCTAAAACATTCCTAGCTGGCAAATATTACACTGATTCTTTAGAGAGCAGTGGCACAAAAACACATGTAGAAAATGTTCTGCATCCCCAAATTGGCATGTTTTAAATAATCAATGATTTTAGTTCAAAGCTGGTTTCATATCTCTTGTACACAATGACCTTAGCTTAAAGCCCATAATTTGTGCTATTTCTCCAGGATGCCTTTGCTCAATTTGTTCGGTAGAACACTACTATAAACAGAGCACTATGTTAGGCCACAGGGCATAAAACAATGTCAGAAGTCCTGACTATGGTAAAGTACAATATACTGGAAGCACCAGGAAAGGCACAGAAATCAATGATTACGTAAATTCTACATAGAGATAAATGTACCTATGGGAATTATGGGTAACTGAGTACTAAAAGAGTCCAGCAGATGTCATGATCATTTCTGGCTGGGATCATCAGTGAATTCTTACTGCAGAAGGTGGCATTTGCACCCTGCAGAATTCACAAGGCATTCCAGCTTCAGCACAGCCTCTGCAGGGTTGCTGCCCGGTCATTGCCACCTTCAGCTGGAGCCTCTTCACACCCCTTCTTTCCCTGTTGCTGAGGATGCTAGAATTTTCTGAGCTTTTGGAATTATGATTATTTGGTTCCACCTGTCTCTTCCTTCCTGACAACATCCTCGCCTAATCTACTACAGAGTCATTTTTCTAGAGGTCCGAGGAGTCCAACTAGTTGTAAGAAATCCTAACCTGACCGTTTCAACCAGAGTCTCCTTCGTCTTCGGCAGGGTGCTTTGGGATCTGGCAGCACTTTCCAAAGGTACCAACTACCAAGATCTGAAGGATCACTGGATTAATCTGCTTACACCTCAAAGATGCTTTTTCTGACCATTTTGATATCCAGATATAGTATATCCCAATTTTCTACTCCCCACGGACAAAGAACTTTTTAATTAGAGTCCAGATATTTGACTCATCATGAATCAGAAGTTCAACTGGTTATAAGCTTGGAAGATTTTGTCAAAACCCAGTCCCAGTTAAGGTTACATTAGACTCCCATAAATAGAGGTACAGAGCAAGCATTCTGTATGTTCCCCTCAGAAAGATAATCCTTATCCAGTGACCACTTTTGCCAAACTTTCATATAAATTTTGGGAGCAGCCAAATTCAAGTCCTGCAACTATCTCACAACATTATGACATTCAGTCACATTTAAGATACAGCATTCCATGGAGTTAGAAGGGTGGAAATCAATATGCAAAGACCTTTTAGGTACATTCTCAATACAGGGATTAGATCAGAAAAACTGATGGGATCAGCCAATTCCTTTACAAGCTCTGTTTTACTCCTAGAATCCCTGTATCCTAGAGATTTTTTTTTTTTTGAAGAGATGCTTCATCAAGGTATAATTTATATAAAATGGAATGCACCAACTTTAATTAAAATATAGCACGATGGGTTTTGATAAATATATACATACATATAAGGGCCACCACAATGAGGGTAATTTTTATATCAACCCCAAAATGTTTTATTGTGCAATTTTGCAGTCAATCCCTTGACCCCACCATCACTCCCAACCCAAGGAAACCACTGATCTGCTTTTTCTAACTACAGATTTCTCTCACCTATTCTAGAGTTAAAATTATACAGTATGAACACTTTTGTGTCTGATTTCTCTCAGTATAATGTTTTCGAGATTCATTCTTGCAGTTGCATTTATCATGTCTGTTCTTTTTTATTGTCAAATAGTATTCTGTTATTTTATATACTACAATTTATCTATCTGTTGATGGACATTTGAATTGTTTAAAGCTTGGGGCTACTATGAACATTCCTGGGCAAGTCTTTGTGTAAACATGTTTCAGTTCTCCTGGGTAAATACCAAGAAGTGGACTTACTGAGTTGCATAAATTGTTAGTTATGTGAGAATCTCTAAGCTGTTTTCCCAAAGTGATTGTGCCATTTTACATTTCTGTTAGCAATGGATGAGAGCTCCAGTTGCTCCACATCTCCATCAACTCTTGATACTTTCAATCTTTTACACTGTAGCCATTCTAGTGAGTCTAATGAGTATGCAATGGTACATCACTGTGGTTCTAATTTGTATTTCCCTGATAACTACTAATGTTGAGCATCTTTTCATTTGCTTTGCTATATTCCCTCCCCTCAATTTTTATTAGGTTGTTGTTTTTTTTTTCAAATTTTTGAGTTGTAAAAGTTCTTTATATTTTCTGGATACTAGGTTTTTGTCAAATATATATTTGCAAATATATTCTCGCCGTCAGTGACTTGTCTTTTCCTTTTCTTAATATGTCTTTCAAGAGCTATACTTTAAAATTTTGATGTAGTCCAAATATCCTTTTGTTTTGTGCTTTTTGTGCCCTAATTTTTAAAAAACCTACTCTAAGGCCTCATATTTTCTCCTATATTTTCTTCTAGAAGCAAAGTTTTAGCTTTTACCTTTATGTCTATGGTATATTTTGAGTTGATTTTGTTTATGATGTGAGATAATGGTCAAATGTATTATTTTGCTACCAGGATATCCATTGTTCCATCACCATTTGTGAAAGGACTAATCTTTTCCACTGAATTACCATGGCATATTTAAAACAATCATTCGGTCACAGATGTGTGGGTCTGTTTCTGGGCTCTCTATTCTGTCCTACTGGTCTACTATGTCTATCCGTACACCACTCCTATCTGTTTATTACCTTGGGCCAAACACAGCATGTTGGTCCCACTTTGGATTTGAAATCTAGAGGACAGATTATTAGCACAGAGACAGTGATGCAGAAAATGAGTTCCAGAATTCTGTATAAAGAGTTCCTAGAATCTACAATTAAATGCTAATCTGGACTGTGTAGGATCAAGCTCCAGTACATATCTCATTTGGACACATCTATGTCTAATTTGTTTCCTAGCCCCAGGTTTACTTGTCTTTATTTTGCAACCCCATGCAAAAATGACAAACATAAGACACCCTAGGAAAAAATATCGTGAGCTAACTATCCACCAGAGGGGTGCATTTAATAAGTTCCAACTGTTGAGTGTTCCTACTTAATTTCCCGATGAATGTGTGTGTATCTTATCTTTGTCTTTTCTGCGAACTACTTGAAAGTAAAAGCTTCCTAATATGATACGTGTATTCCCCCATAGCATAGCACAATGCTATATACATCCCTCACTTAGGACTGGATGAGCTAATGTACAAACAACAGGTAGAGCCATGTAGATTAATGTCATACCTACTGCTACTGGGACATCAAGTGGAAGAGAAGACCAGTACAACGCCTTTCTTTGGAGACAAAGATCAGGCCTATAGTAACTCATTCAATTAACTAACTTCCTAAAGTATACAGTATTAATTTAGAGTGCATACTGCTATACAGACACACATTCGTATGTGGATGTTTTTATTACTGTTATTTGTTTATGGTATGGGCAGGGGAAGGGGTCAAAATTGTTTTTTAAAAAAGATTTGTCTACTTTATTTACTTAATTTTTATTTATATCCCCCTTCCCCAGATGGTTCTCTCGTCTGTCTGCTCATTTTTGCTTGCCTAATCCTGGAGGCATCAGGAACCGAACCCAAGACCTCCCACATGGAAGGTGAGTGCCCAATGGCCCGAGCCACATCCACTCCCAAAATCGATTTTTTAAAGCTAGCATTTCTTTTTAAAGACAAAACTTTCCTCAAACTCCCTGAGTAATAGCATGTGCCCTCAGAGGAAAACTGTAAGACTGTAGAGGTGATAAAATCCTATGGGCAAAGTTTCACTCAAACTCAAATTCCATGTCTGATAAGCTATTGACTATATGACCCTTTGGCTGAATTATAACTTAGTAGTTTTTACTCAGGAAACAGAACTTCTTGGGCTTCTACTGTATGAATGTAGCTTCTCTGGTCCTCCATCTATGTCACACCAAGCATTCTAGAGCACTCTGATAACTTTTTCCCAGCTTTGCTCACACTGAGCCCCTTCAGCTATTTCTGCAATCTTATCTAGGCAATATTTGAAGGAAAATCTTCCTCCACTCAAGCTCTCATATCTCCCAAATTTAGAACACCGAATATCCTAAGTAATGATCACAAACCCCCCTGCCCAATTCATGCATTTTCAGTTCCTCAAGTCCTCCAAAATATATATTTTTTCCCTACAAAAAACAGATAAACTTAAGAAGTCAAAACTGACTCCAGGGCTGAGATAAATTACTTTCTCCTGAATATATAATGGTTTTCAGCTTCCTGAATATTATGAATTATATGCTATTCCTCCATTCATCAGTATACTGTCAGGTACTAATTGAAGTCTTGGTACCTTCCCAGAAAGTATAATGACCCATATGTTTATTAGCAGAGAAATGGAAAAAGGAATCACCAAATAGTTAAATGATCTCTCTCTCTCTTTTAACTTATTTTTTATTTTTAAACAAGCTTTAGATTACATAAATACTACATCAAAAAATATAGGGGATTCCCATATACTCCACCCTTCCCCCTCCCACATTTTCCCCCATTGACAACGTCTTTCATTAGTGTGGTACATTTGTTACAATTGATGAACATATATTGAAGCATGGCTACTAACCATGGACTACAGTTTACATTATAGTTTATACTTCGCACCACACAATTTCATAGGTTTTGACAAAATGTATAATGATTTTTATCCATAATGACAATGTTATACAGGACAATTCTAATGTTCCCAAAGTACCCCATGTTACACCTATTCTTTCCTCTTCCTCCCTCAGAACCTCTGGTGGGCACTGCCTTTACATCAGTGACACAAGTTCTTTCATTGCTAGAATAATAAAAAAATTACTTATGTCCATAGATGCATCCCCCCTTATGTTTGCTCATTCCTCAATCTTAACGGTTTGGGGATGGTGATGCCTGCTCTGTTTCTGATTGAGAGAGGGCTTAGATCACACAGGGCAGATGATGGGACTGTCTTGCTTGCAGTTGCAGATGCTCTCAGTTTTCTGGGATGCGCCTTGTCCATCACCATCCTTTTGTTAGTTGTTTTAGGTGAGTCCAGTGAATTGGAGAGCAGGTGCTGCAACTCTTGCCGAGATTCAGGGGCTCAACGCGCATATGAACAGACCGAAGAGTTAAGTCTCTGGGACATGTATTTAATGAGTATGGGGTGGGGGGGATTTGGGTTGGACTATCCATGGAACTGTGGGGAGAGCTGGTGGAAGGAACAGGGGATTTGTAGGTCTGTGGTTGAAACTACAATGGTGGGAATGCTCTTCTGGCAAATACGGCAGGGGAGGGTTACCGGTAAGGGGCACCCCTGGAGCATATTTCTGTGGAATATGAAAGTGTTCATCCTCTCATAGAGTGTTATCTCAGTGGGTGGAGATCCACATAATAAACAGGAAAATATTAAACTCCCATCCTGGGAAGTCCTGCTATGTTCTCAATTCGAGGGGCAAGAATCTCTCGAGATTCTATAGGCCTGAGGGGAGGGGGAGGGAGAATAGAATAGATGGAACACAGGACATTGGAATTGTTCTGCATGATCTTGCAATAGTATATACAGGCCATTTTAAATTTGGTCAAAACCTATAAAAGTGTACATTACCAAGTATAAACCATAACGTAAACCATCGACCATGGTTAAATGAGCTCTTGAAGAGATCTTCAGTGAGCCACCACTCAACTTTTGATGTAAACTTTAATATGAATCTCAAGTGAAACAACTATCAGAAAAAAACCCCACCGGGCAATAAAAACAAGTTTCTCTGCCTTGGCTTTCCTACCCATTATCTGTCTGTAATTTTACTTGCTCTTCTTCTTTTTAGCCACGTTGAGCTGCAAAATGTTAACAACTGAGCCTTGAGCTCTTCAAGGAGGCAACAGCTGCTCCTGCAGTGCTGGGTTTCTCGGTGACAACAAAGGCTGCTGGCTGAGGTCACTGCCAGTTGAGCTGTGGAGGTAATGCATTGTATTCTCTCAGAGTTTTCTTCAAATCACTGACTCTAGCATCTTGGAGTATGTAAAAAGTGGCAGAAACAAAAGACAACAGTTCTATAAAATCAATCCTAATTCATATAATCAAGACATGTGTCCCTGGTATCTGCCCCAGGCTGTGGTGCTTCCCAGCTCTTCTGACAATTCTTATGGGAGTTGTAGCTCATCTTGAAGGGTGGCATTTTCTGGCTTGTTTCTTTTGGTAATGAGGATTTCTTATTATTGGGACTTAAAAAAATAATTTCACAGCTGCTCCACAGTTTTATATTTTCTGATGCTCCTCAATCCTTCTTCTAGATCTAGGCTTCATTTGAAATCCTTTCAACTTGAAACTAAAAGAACTTCTTTTAGAATTTCTTGTAGTCTAAGTCTGTAGGAGATGGAATCTGTCAGCTTTTGTCTGTCTGATAATGTCATTTTTTTTTGGCCTTTAGTTTGAAGAATATATATTTTTTGCTGGATATAGAATTTTAGTAGACAGTTTTTACTTTCAATACTTTAAGGATGTCATTCCATTGTTGTTGTTGTCTTCTTTTTGTCTCCATTTTTTTTTAAGTTAGGCCAGTAATAAGAATTTATTGGGAAATGGGGGAAAGAACAGAGCTTGCTGAGAAATGGGAAAGAAAGATGGAAATATACACCAAGATTTGGTATGGACTCCTCTAGGAAGAGAAAGCCTTTCCATTATTTTTAAAGAAGACGTCAGCCTTCATTCTTATCACTGTTCCCCTCTTTGTAATGTCTATTGTTCATCAGCAGCTTTTAAGATTATCTCTTCATCTTGGGTTTGGTTTTAGGATTAAATAAGATAAATGTACCTGCATAGGATTTCTTAAAGTAATGCTTCCAAAATTTGTTAAGCTGCCTTTTTGTCTGTTATTTTAGTTTTTTGAAATTGAAATAAAGTTTACTAACTTTGAAAAAATATATAGTTTTTTAGCTTATTTATCATACTTATTTTAAAGTCTGTGTCTAATAACCCGCAACTACATCACTGGTTCTACTTCTATTGCCTATTTCCCCTCTTGACCACTGGACATATTTTCTTGCTTTTATGCATGTAGCTTACTTTTTTTATTGTGTGCTAGACTTTCTGTATAGAGGAACACTGGAGAGCAAATTAAATAACATTTACTCCAGAAGACAGTGTGTCCCTTTACCTGACAAAGTGTTAGTGTGTGTGTCTGAGTCAGTCAAATCTGTAAGTGAGGCAGCTCTGGGTTTTGTTGAATCATTAGTTAGAATAATTTCATTGCTGGATTCAAATGTTTTGAGAGAAGGATCAGGCCTCTCTCTACAGCAGGACTTTGAATCTTAGTATGGTGTGATTTCAGAAGTCTCTTCGTTCTTTACAGCCAACGTAGAGCTTTTCCAACCACAGATCTCTGTTGGTTTTAAGTCTGGATGCCAGCTTTTGGGCCACTGTGGAGTTCTCTATACTCTCATGTGCTGTACTCGGCTTTCTGTGCCATAAATGATCACTATCCACTCTTCTGTTCTCCTCCCAGTCTTTAAGGGAACACTGGCATGAATCCAGTGAAGGCCCAGAGTGACTCATTGGTGTTTCTCTTAGCTCTCTTGCTCTTCCCTTGACCTTTGGAAGCTGCTGCCTTGTACTCTGCGAAAGCCTTGTATAACTGGTATGGACTTATCCTCAGCCCCATGCATCCAGACACATCTTTGGTTGGGGCTTCTTAGGACTCAACCTTGTCACTTCATCACATGGGTCTACTAAATGTCTTAACAGTTCAGCTGGTATATATCCACATGCAAAAAAAAATGAAAGTGTACCCCTGCCTTATACCATGTGCAAAAATTAACTCAAAATGGATCAATAACTTAAATGTAAGAATTAAGACAATCAAACTCTTAGAAGAAAACACAGGTGGATATCTTCAGGACCTTATATGGAAATGGAGTTTTAGACTTTATACCAAAAGCATGAGCAAAATAAGAAAAAGAAAAAATAAAGTGGAATTCATAAAAATTAAAAACTCTTGTGCTTCAAAGACTATCACAAAAGTAAAAAGGCAACTTACAGAACAGGAGGAAATATTTGGAAACCATATATCTGATAAGGGCTTAATGTCCAGAATATAAAAAGAATTCCTACACTGTACCACAAAAACACAAACAATTCAATTATAAAATGGAAAAGGACTTCAGTACACATTTTTTTTCCAGAGATGATATACAAATGGCCAATAATCACATGAAAAGATGCTTTATGTCACTATCTATTAGGGAAATGCAAATCAAAACTACAATGAGATACCACTTCACATCCAACAGAATAAATATTATTAAAAATGGATGACCATGAGGTGCAGCGGTGCTCAGAGATGTATTCACCAAATGCAATGAATGTCTCATGATGATGGAGGAGGTTGTTGCTATGGGGGGAGGAGAGGGGTGAGGGAGGTGGGAGGTATATGGGGACCTCATAATTTTTGAATGTAATATTAAAAACATAAAGACCAAACAAATGGAAAATAAGTGTCAATAAAGATGTAGAGAATTAGGAACCTTCATCAATTGTTTGGAGGACTGTAAAATGTTGGCTCTCTCTGCCTGTTTCTTTTTGTTGTGTCATCTTGTTGTGTCAGCTCTCGGGTGTGTATTTCTGTTTTTCTCTTCCATTTCTCGGCAAGCACTGCTCTTTCCCTCATTTCCCAAATAAATTCTTTTTACTGGCCTAACTAAAAAAAAAAAAAAAAGGAAAATGCTGCTTTGGAAAACAATTTGGCAGTTCCTTAGAAAGTTAAGTATAGAATTACCATATGATCCAGCTATCCTATTTCTATGTATATAACCAAAGAAAGGAAAGCAGGACTCAAACAGATATTTATGTAAAAATGCAGCATCATTCACAATTGTGAACATGTGTCAACAACCCAAGTGTCCATCAATGGATGAGTGGGTAAACAAAATGTGGTATGTACATAAATGGATTACTATCCTGCTATAAAATGGAATGGAGTTCTGATACATGCAACAACATGGATGAACATTGAAGACCTCAGGTTGAGTGGAACAAGCCAAAAAAAGAAAGGATAAATATTGTATAATTTCATTTATATGAAATAACTAGAAAATACAAGTTCATAGAGGCAGAAAATAGATTCATATTATCAGGGACAGAGGGATGGGATATGGGGACTTAATGTTTAATGGGTACAGAATTTCTATTTTGGGTGATGGAAAGTTTTGGTAATAGGTGGTGGTGATGGTAGCACAACATTATGATTTTAATTAATACCACTGAATTGTAGGCTTGGAAGTGGTTAAAATGTGAAATTTTGTTGTATGTATGTTATCACAATAAGACGTTTTTAAAAATTGCAATGATACCACTTCACAGCCACTAGGATAGCTATAATCACAAAGAAAGATAATAACACATGTTGGCAAGGATGTGGAGAAAGTGGAAGCCTTGTACTCTGCTGGTGAGAATGTAAAATGGTGCAGCTATTTTGGAATATAGTCCAGTACTTCCTCAAAATGTTAAATACAGAGTCAGCATATGGTCCAACAATTCCACTCTTAGGTATATATCCAAGAGAAAGGAAAACATATGTTCACACAAAAACTTATACATGATAGTTAATATCAGCATTTTTTATAATCGCCAAAAAGTGGAAACTACCAAATGTCCACTAACTGATGAATGAATACACAAAATGTGGTTTATCCATACAATGGAATATTATGTGGCCATAAAAAGGAATGACGTACTGATACATGCTACAACTAGATGAAATTTGAAAACATTATGCTAAGTGAAAAAAGCCATAGAAGACCACATATTGTGTGAGTCCATATATAGGAAATGTCCAGAAGAGATAAAACTACAGAGACAAGACTACTGATTGCCTAGGGCTCCGTGACGCGTCTTGGAGGAAAGCGGTGAGTCACTCCTAAAGGGTTTACTTTATGGGTTTCTAATAATGATTGTGATGATGATTGCACAGCTCTGTAAATATACTAAAAACCATTGAATTGTACAATGTAGATGGGTAAATTATATGTTATATAAATTATATTTCAATAAAGCAACTACCAAGAAAAAAGCTCAGCTGGTTTCTTCTTCCCCTGTGGTAGAATCCTTCCTTTCTGACTGTCCCACTTATCTTCTAGGAAAGGCTTATTTCTTTTAGTAATTTTGATTATTTAGGTTTCTTTTCTACCTAAGTTCTCTGATTAGTTAAAAAAAAAGTCCACTACAAATGTGTAAGCTGTTTGGCTTGTTCTTTTTGTTATGGTGGTAATCAGTTTACTAGATCTCTCTCTTTTTTTTTTTGGTGGGGGGAGGTACCTGGGATTGAACCCAGGACCTTGTACATGTGAGGCAGGTGCTCAACCACGGAGCCATACCCACCCTCCCCCCCCCTTTCTCATTTTTGCACTCATCCACTCTGATCTATCTAGGTTCAATGTCAAATAAATATCTGAATTTAATCTACTTACTCAATTAACCCAGGCACTATGAATATTAGGATTTGAAAGTACAGCTTGTACATTAAAAGATAAGCCAGTGTAAGTATGAAATTTGCCCTCATTTCAGGCAAGGAACACTCTCAATGTAAGGTGAGAATGTTTAATGGATGAATTAAGGATTATTCAGCCACAGTGCTATAGCATACTTCTACACCTAGGCACACAGACAAACAAACACACCTAAGGACAGGCTTTCTGATAAAGGCTGATAGATTTATTTTAAAGCTATCAAGTACAGCACAATACAGACAGGAACTCAGGGTCTTATTGGACAAGAATGCAGTTATCAGTCTTGCATACAAGCTTCTTACAAGACTTCTTTCCATAACATGCAAGCAAAGTTAGATAATGCTGGATTTCCATTCTTTTGTTTATGGTGGTTGAAGTAAAATATTTTTTTTAGGGTCAAGGGATGAAATTTAGTCAAGAGAAATAGACCTGGAGTTTCTGTCCAGATTAGAGACCTCATATTCATAAGCCAGCCCTTTCCTGGGTTGTGTTCTATATTTCAGGAACTACACACGTGTATGTGTCACACTTTTTTTTTTCTCCTCTTGTTTTCTCATTGTTGCCTCTGGATTAACAGGTTTCTCTCATTATTGCGCATCAGTGCCCTGCTGCTGAGGAAACCATTTGTGCTGATGAATGGTTGTCTTTTTAAATGTATTGGGAAAGTAGCATTTTGAAAGGCACTTCTTCAGTCTAGCCCTTTACCCTTAACTCTATTTCATTTATTATTTCATCAAAAAATGTTATTAAGGACAGACTCCGTGTTTGGCGTTGTGCTGGGCATTGATATAGATGTATATAATAAAGGCAAGGCTCCAGTCCATACGGAGCATTTACGTTATTAACGTCAGATGGGTTCGGTTCAAACTACATTTACTAAACTCTCAGAGGTGTTGGGAACATGGCATGAGACATGCTTCTCTCCGTAAGCTTACAGTCTGGTGGGAAAGATACAAAAATAATTTCAATAAAGGGTTTCAAAGTGCCATGATAAAAGAAACCTTATCTGCTATAGAATGCAGATAGAGAAGTGCGGCTCCTAGGTGGAGGGCTTTCTGGAGATGATGATGCTTGAGATGAGCTTTCAAGAAGTTAGGAGCCATCCAGGAACAACAGTCTCTTAACACCTACCAAAGACCCCCCTCCCTCTCTTTCCTCATTAACAGAACATCAACAATTTGTTCAGTAAAAGACTTTTTCCAGCCTCACTTGCTCTAGGGCTGGTTAATGAGTAGTGAGCTGAAGATTTTGGTGGGGGTTCCAGGAAGCTACAGGGACAGAACGATGGCCCCCAAAAGAGGACTTGGGCCGCTGATGACTATGGGGATACCATCCCATTCCTCAATTTCATGCTTCCAGTCTTCTTTTGTGGGAGAAGCAATACATTTCTATTCCTTCTAACACCCCTACCTTCCACTTTTTTTTAAATGTTATTTTTTGTCTACAGTCAAATCTAATCATAATGGATGTATTCGGTGAACTGAGGATGGGAGAAAGGGATGCTGGGCTGGGAGGGGTAGCCGATGAAGACGGTTCCCAATGAGCCAAGGCACAGACCCGTGACCAACATGGGGCATCACAAGGACTTTGGACTTCCTCGAGTGGGACATGGTGGGGAAACAAGGGTGGCAGAAGGACCTCCCACCCATGCTAAGAAAGGTGGGCTTTATCCTGAAAGATGGGGATGATGATGTTAAGATGAGATTTTTCATAAAAAAAAAAAAAATCAATCTGGGAGGGTTGGACAGGACGGATTTAAGTGGGGTTTGGTGTTCATATAATAGATTCCCACGCAACAATGAAAGAACAAACCTCAAATACATGCAATGGTGTGGCTGAATATCTCAGACATTATGGGCACAAAAGAAGTCAGACAAAAAAGAATATATACAGTAAAACTCCATTTATAAGGAGTTCAAAAGTGGGCAAAATTAATTGATGGTGACAGAAGTCAGAAGAGTGGTTACATCTGACTGGGAAGGGACATGAAGGAGCCTTCTGGGAAGCTGGAAATGCTCTACTATCAGATATAATAGGTTTAATTCTTAATACATTTATGTGCTTGTAGGAAGGGGAAGGGTGGAAGAGGGCACTGTCTGCAGAGAATAACACTAAAGAAAACCTTGAATTCTTAACCAACCTTGAACTGTCAATCATAAAAATAGAGTTGGTTTTTTAATAGCAAGGGGTACCTTTGTGCATGGTAGTTATAGTCCTAAAATACATATGGAAGCATTCTATTTAAGAATTCCTTTAATACTCCTTGTGTAAAGTGAGACTCTTTGGGTACTATGAAAAATCACCCTCTAATTTAGCTTTCTGTTCTTAATCTCCTTTATTATTTTCGCTTTTACTGACCTTATAATATTTGTATTTGTTGCAACCCAGTTTGAATCCTTGGCCATAACTCTACTTTATCCTCATTCCCTTTTAATTGATATGGGCTTATTAATATTTTTAAGAGCTCAACATTAAAAATACATGCACAATTTACTGAAATCTGTCCAACATCATCTGCAATGCTTTCAAATATTTTTATTCCAGGAAGGCCAAGGTTTAAATAAAGGGGCTGCCACTCAGCAGCTTCCGTCCCTCCCACCCATGGTCTGTGGAGGACTCTGCTAACGATGACGCTTCAAAAGATTGGGAGGACCTAGCTTCAGGGTTCTTGGGTATGGGCTGCCCAAGAAACAGGAAACTCAGGCACAGTAGGTATTTACTTGTTTTAAATTGTTTGTGTAGTCATCGTTTCAGAATCTAATACTCAGTCCTTTCCCCGCTTCAATAGCACCACCAAGTAATCACCGCCTGTGCTGCTTGGTGTCATTTGCAGACCTCAGAAAATCCTGTTTTTAAAGTGAACCTGTTCCTTTTTGTAAAGCCATTGTAGATGGGACCTTTTGATTGGATGGAGTTAAGGACCTTTTGATTAGATCATTTTGGTTAAGGGCCTTTGGTTAAATTGCAGGACCCAGGGTGGGTCTTAGTCCTCTCCCTGGAGTCCTTTATGAACAGAAGACTACAAAGCCACAGACACAAGGAAAATGCTTCAGTGACAGAGACACCTCCAGGTGTTGGCCAACCTGGGAGAAAGAAAAACCTTAGAGGGAGCAGACTGAAGCTGAAGCAACGAGGCCTGGGGCAGAGGAGAGAGCGGTCCGGACCCTCTCATGTGTCTGATCACCTGCAGCTCGGCTTGGTGAGAAAGTGAACTTGAAGGAGAAGGCAGAGGCCAGCAGAGCCATGTGGCAAGAGTCCAGGATCACCAGCAACTGACCTTTGGTGAGAGAGCACCTCTGATGCTGCTTTGATTTGGACAATTTCACAGCCTCAGAACTGTAAGATTTTACCCTAATAAATCCCTCTTATAGAGCCAGCCCATTTCTGGCATGTTTCTCCCAGCAGCTTTTAGCACTACCCTTTGTCAGAGCTGGGAGTGGCAGTAGGATAACACTTTCTCACTTATGATGTCTTCTTCCATGTGGAGCAAAGTCAATTATGAGCATGACAGATCATTGACAAATTAGAATTCGCTAAATGCAGGGCAGTTTGGATTCCCTGGAAATCACACCCACTGTCGTCCTCTGACTCATTCAAAAGGCATCCCATAGTTTAGAGGTCTCTGCTCTGGGATATGCCCACCACCACATATTTCCGCCCTCCATTCTTTAGACTATGCTCTAGGTACTCAGAACCCCAAATGGCCAGGACCTGCTTTCTGAGCGTATGCAGGTGACTCTCTCCCATCCGTCTTCCTGATGCACCAGCAGGGTACCGATGTTTAACCTGAAGGGTGGCAAAAGAGCTGCTGTGTGCAGGGGATGTGACAGACCTCAGGTTTGCACGTTGGGGTGTCCATTGTGTGTGCAAGGATCCTTTTCCACAGGGCCGAGCTGGGGAAGAGAAGGGCTGGAGGAGGTTTGACTCTCTCAGGTATATGAAGTTCTGGTAAAGAATTCTGGGGTCGGGGATTTCTAAATTAGAAACTGGCCTGCAGGTCCTTAGGAAGTTGTGTTTGTCAAGGTAAGAGGGTGGTACATATTTTATTTAACAGCTTGCCAGTTTGATTTATAATTCTTAAATATTCATATAGAGGCTCCGTGGACCTCCGTTTGTTCTCTTGTTCCAGGTCCTGCAAATGTTAGGGGTGAACTTTTTATCACTCATTCCCATCAGAGGGAGCAGTAAAGCAAGGCCAAGAGATGGAAAAATAGAATGAAATAAGTAGAGAAGTGCCATTTCAGAAAGTCTAGAAAGAAATGGAACCAAACATTAGCAGAGTTTACATCAACAGTTGCTGATTATAAAATCAGAAAAAAAAGGATTTGCTTATGAATTCAAAGCTGTAAGTAACCAGGAGCACGCTCATCATAGTGTCAGCACTAGACTAGACATGATGGGATACAAACAAAACAAAAGCCCTCAATCCATGGAAAAGAAAAAAAAAAAAAAGGAGAATCAAGGATTATGTAGTAAATGTATCCCTGCTAAGCATTTTTTATTAACAACTGGAATAAAGACACTGTTAGAATACTGAACAAATTTCTGTCTGATCTTGGATTAGAAGGTAGACCAAAAACAGAATCAGGAATCAAAGACATTCCCCAAAAGTCTGAAACCATGGGCTCACCTAACAAGAGGAACAGAGAAAACTTTTCAGAGCAGTCTAAATTTCAGCACTAGAATGTAGTAGTTTAACTCGCTGTGGAAGCAGTGACTTAACAACAGCATGTGTGACAGAGGGAATTAAATGTACAATGTGACTACAGAACATTAAATTAATTGGGTCATATTAACAGAAATATTGTGTACAGATTGAGGGAATGAATGTTTTTCCTTTACTAGGTTGTAGGTTGTGGCAAGACCTAACCAGGAGTACTGTTTCTTTTTTTTTTAAAGATCATTTATTTATCTATTTCTCCCCTCTGCCCCTCCTTGCTTGCACTTGCTGTCTGCTCTCAGTGCCTGTTCCTAGTGCGTGCTCCGTGTCTCTGTGTCTGCTTGTCTTCTTTTTAGGAGGCACTGGGAACCAAACCGAGGCCTTCCCATGTGGGAGGGAGGCAACAAATGTCTTGGGCCATCTCCACTCCCTGCTTGTTGTGTCTCTCATTGTTTTTCCTTGTTGTGTCATCTTGGGTCAGTTTTCTGTGCCATCCTGTCGCTTCAGCTCACTGTCTTGCTCATCTTCTGTAGGAGACACCAGAAACCTAACCTGAGACCTCCCATGTGGTAGGTGGGCACCCTCCTACTTGAGCCATATCTGCTTCCCAGTGCTGTTTATTTTGACACCAACTTTGAGAGGAATTAAAATGTTACTGAATCATATGGAGAAGTTCCCCTCATATTAGAATTTTTTTGTAAGAACCGGTTGTTTTTAGCCTTAAGAAGAAGAGATGTGTATCTGTTTGAATGGGGGTATTTGGTAGACCTGGCATGAGTGTTATCTTCAAATTTTAATGGAACCCATGAAGAAGAGGGTTGAAACATCTAGAACTACGGTTACTGAGTAGTAAGCAGAGGAAGACAGATTCTAGAGAGACAAAAAGAAAAACAATGTAATATGTAGAATGATTTTAAAAATTAGAATTATTCAAAAATTGAATTGTGAATGTCATTAAAACCATTGGATTGTATACTTAAAATGGCTAAAAAGGCAAATTTTGTGCTATATGTATTTTACCTCCCTTCTCCCCGACACAAATGGAACGGATGCCTTCAGAGGAAGGTGAGTCTTAATTTCAGAAGGTGTTGGGTTTTAAAGAGACCCAATAAATGGCACCTTTCATCTCCATCTGTGGTGTTTTGGAACTAAAGGAGCGGCAGATGGATTGGCGCTTAATGACTTAGCTCAGTTGAAGGACATGGCTCACGTGTGTGAAGTAGTGAGCTTCTGAAAACTGAATTCCAGAATTGGGGAAACCCGTCCACCTAAGCATAGGCATGGCTGAAGTTCCTGGAATCACAGAGCAGAACATCTGGTCTCTGTAGAGCATCTACTCTCAAGACAAAAAAAGAGAGCTGTGATAGTTTGAAGGCTTTTTTGAATTCCAAAAGATTATGTTCTTGAACTAATCCATTCCTGTGGGTGTGGTGTCCTGTGACTACCTTAGACTCACTTTGGTTATATCACTTTCATTTAGATCACTTTAGGGTGTTTGCACCATGTCCGTGAGGTATGCTTGCAGGTTGGGTCTCCGCCCTCTTGCTGGGTCTTATATAAACTGAGAGCACAGAGAGAATGGAGACACAGAGAAGGAAAGCTGCCATTTTGATCCTGCAGTGTGAGAGAGAGGGGAGTGCAGGAAGACAGAGAAGCCCTGAGAGGCTGAGAGAGGTCCTGAAATATAGAATCAGCAGAGCACAGAGGCACAGAAAGAGATTCCCGAGGGGCTGGGCTCAAAGCTGAGATGAACCATATGCCTGATCACCCACAGCTGGGCTCCAAGAGACAGTAGATTCTGGAGGGGAAGGCAGAGATCGGCCGCCATCTTGCCTCACCATGTGGAGGACGCCAGGATCACCAGTAGGTGAGCTTGGTGAGAGAGCATCTCTGATGGTGCCTTGATTTGGACATTTCATGGCCTCGGAACTGTAAGATTTTCACCTAATAAAATTCCCGTGATAAAACCCAATTCATCTCTGGTACTTTGCATCAGCAGCCCTTTGGAAAACTAAAATAGGAGCCGAGCATCCTCAGATCGTTCTTTCCAAACTCACCAGTAAGTCACCTCACCTCCCCTGTGGTGGAGGGAATTTGAATCATAGCTTCACCATGAAACAGCAGCATGTAACCTCAAGCCATCATGTAGTCCTTCTAAGCTTGGCTGCTTTATTTATTTATTCATAAAATGGAAGTAATATCAACCAACTATTGTGAGGAATCATCGAGAGGAATAAATTAGCTACTCCATAGTAGGATCTAGCCCAGTGCCAGACATGGCAAATTCTCAATAAACGTTAGCTCATTGTCCTTCATCTTATCCTCCCTACTCCAAACACCAATGGAACCTTTTATTTCCCATGGGACTGAGGGCTGTTATTGATGTCCATGGGGTTTAAATTTTACCAGCCTCTCTCTGAAATTTAGCCTTCCCTTCAGTTATGGATTCAGGTAAAAATATCCACCATATTGGTAGTATCTGTGATTTTTTTTTTTTTTTTTTTTTTTGGTGATCATGTTAGCAGTTTTATTTGTGTGTGTAAATTTCCAGAGCTATTCTATGTATATACAAGTTATACACATATGTACACACACACATTTCCTCCCTTTTTCAAAAATGGCAGTATACCACATGTACTGTTCTGCATATTGCTTTTTTTACTTAAATATATAGTGAAACAATCCCATTTTAATGCATAAAGAGCCTCCTCATTTTTTTTAGAGCCACATAACACATAACATCCATTGCATGAATGTGTCATGGTTTATTTAACCATCCCCTTATTATAGGATGTTTCCATTTTTTTCTATTATAAACAGTACTGAAATGCATAACTTAGTACCTGTGATTTTGTCATCAACAAGTATCATAGGTGTTTTTTAACTCATTCTAGAGTTGTTGCAGAGAACTTAAATAGTTCACCTGTGTATCATTATTTCTTCTACAGTAGATTCCATGTGGTTGCTGTTTCCCTCCTATTTGTATGACACAGCTGGAAACGACAGGCAGAGGCAGGAATCCTCCTTCTCACATGAGTGACCCAGACATACACGCTGCTTCCCAGGGTTTCCATCGACAGGTGTTCATTGTGAGGAAGGAGGCGAGGCAAAGACTATGCCACAGGTCAGTGTGCACTAAGCAAAAACACTCTTTATACCGGCATGTCTTTAAACAATTTAACTTTAATTTGTCTGTGTTTTTAATGTATTTTCTGGTTATTTAATGCAGTAATAAAGAAGCATATACATTACTATTTTTTTTTTTTTGAGGTCCTGAACCTAGAATGTCAAATGTGGAAAGCTGATGCTCACCCACTGAGCCACATCAGTTCCCCAAATTGTTTTTTGTTTTGTTTTGTTTTGCTTGCTGGTTTTTTTTTTCAAGAGGCACTGTGAACTGAACCCGGGACCTCCTATGTGGGAAGCAGGAACTAAACTGCTTGAACCACATCCACACCCCATACAGTTATTTACTTGTTTATTTTTATTATTTTGATAACTGTATTTTCTTTTGAGTCATATATGTATTTTGTTTTATGCACTTAAAAATATTATTCTGGCACAAAATGTCTAAGAAGTTTTACTAGGGGTTTGAGATTTTTATATCAAGAAGACTATCAGATTCTAAAGAAGAGCTTTTGCTCCTGACATGTCTGTGGAAAATCAGAATTTACAGAATTTCACAGGATTTTGCAATTTCCCCCTATCAGGTCTTATTTGTGAGGTCACTATTTATAAATGTGGTTGAGATATGTTTTTTTAAAAGAAGACCCAGCTCAAATACAAGACCAGAGCACTTAAAACGTTTTTTCCTGAGAGACTTGAAGTATTTATAAATTTCCAACTCATGTTCAAAAATCTTTTTAAAGCTTAAGCTGCTATTCAGTGTCCCCTGCTGTTGATGATGGTGATTAAGGGGCTGTTAAAAATGGCTACAAGGAAAAGAACAGCTGTTGTTAGTCAGGATGGCCTGGAGGCAGGAGACCCAGAGATTTGTTTCACTGGTCCTTGTGGCTGAGTCACGCAGTGATGGATATTTAGAATGCTGGGAGTTATGCTGGAATTAGTGTGGGATTTCTATACTCTTTGGCTCTAACTGGGACATTCCATAATGACAATGAAACCAGACCATGTTTCACTGTCTCACATCATCTGTAAAGAAGTTATCTAGCATGAAAAGGAAGGGAATGGAAATCAGAGAGCCAGCTAACAGGAATTGCTAACTGAGTAACTGGTGGGTGAGCAGAGGTGAAATGGCTTTGATAAAAACCAATACATGCAGCTCTAATTAGGCAGAAAGGCAGACAAAGAAGGAAGCGTTATGTCTGCTAATTAAATTGGATGATGCTGGATAGAGGGGCATCCTGAGGAAGAGCCAAGAGCACTCCACCCACCAGTGTGGGTAATTCTCAGAGAATATCGTTCTTGTGGAATTTCCTACCTAGCATTTGGAAAAGAGAGCGGTGTTAACACATCAAGTGACACTGCTTGCAGGCTATCAGTCACTTGTACTGCTGATGAAAAAACTGTTGGGAATTTTATTTCAGATAAGGTTAATGAATAAAGGTTATGAAGATGTCCTTTCCTTTAATTCAGTTATAGCATCGTATGATGAAATTACTTTAAACTAATTTCATTTGGGTATGACAATAGAGAATGGGAAAGGATAAATTGCTTCGGTGTTTTTAGATAGGATCCCCCCCATTTTTTTTCTGCATAACAAATGGGAAAATATTAGAATTAGGAAAATTTAAATAGATCTGTCACATTGCTAGAATGCATAAGCACGGCTAACATGAGGGTTCTCCTGATAATGGCAGCGGATCCACTGAGGAATGCCATTGTAACTCCTTGCTTGCAGTGTAATCTGGGAGGGAAGCTAATACTGTATTTGCACTTGGATCAGACTGACTGGATTGAATACAGAGGGAGAAATTGTGACTGGTCCCTAAATCAAAGGTGCCCTGAAATGGACAGATCTGTGTAAAGTAATAGTAAATATTTGATTGTACCCGAGCTGTATCACAGCGAACTGAATGAGCAAGGGCAAATCGCTATGTGACCCATCTCAGTTATTCAGAGGACAATAACATGACCCCACTTGGGACAGATTAAATAATATTTTCCAAGATTTGAGCTGTGATGATTTAAGTCATACATAGGATGATGGTATAATTGAATGTCCAACTGCACAATTTTGAGAGTGAAAGGGAGGACATTGGCAAGTACTCCAGGGCAAGGGCTTTAAAAAGCCTGTCTTGAACAGCTAAGATGTACAGTTCTCATTTCTCACCCTACAGTTCCATAATTATAGGCTTATCCATATAAGTTACATTTCCATTGGAATGTGAAATTAACATATGGCATATGGTGGTTTGGAATCATGTACCCCAGAAAAACATGCTCTTAAACTTGGTCTATTCCTGTAAGTGTGAACTCACGCTAAGTGGAAGGGGTTACTTCAGTTAAGGTGTGGCTCATGCCAATCAGGATGTGTCTTAATCCTATCACTGGAGTCCTTTATAGGCAGAATGAAATTAAGACAGAAAGAAAGCCAAGGGGGACAAGAAGTTCAAGGTCAAAGGAACATGGAAGAGAAGGTAGTGGCCAGGAGAGGCCGCCATGTGCATTGCCATGTGACAGAGGAGCCCAGGACCGAGGATCACCAGCAGTCTTTGGGAAGAAAGCATCACCTTGATGATGACATTTCTAAGCTCAAAACTGTGAGCTAATAAGTTCCTTTTGTTTAAAGCCAACCACTGCACAGAATTTGCTTGTGAAGCCAAGGAAATGAAAACATTACACTCAATTTTATTACTATTGTGCTTAGTAACATTTGTACTTATCAATACAATAATGCAATAATTATTATTTACCATGTTATAGTTACACATACAGTAATAATTTACAAAATACTTGCAAAAGGATCATTTCATGCCATTCTCAAAAAAGCTGGTAAGGGGTTTTACAAGAAATTCTGAAGGATTTCTTAAATAAGCAAGTAAATAAGCTTTATGTAGATACCTTAATTCAATCATATATGTTTTTATATAAAACTATTTAGAATAATCTTTAATAACTAGAATATGATTTAATAAAACACTATGTACAAATTAGGATGTATTATAAACCTCTTTTAGTTTTCTAAAAGCTGCCACTGCAAAATATCAGAAAGAGATGGGCTTTTTTTTTAAAGCAAAAAAATCAAAACCTAATTGTCTTGTTTATTTGAAGATTTCAGACATAACTGGTTCTATGGCTTAAATTCTGCCATAGAATTTCCATTTCCTCATTCTTCTTCCTTTTTTTTTTTAGAGATTTGTTAGTTCATTTTATTTTATTTTTTAAAGATACTTAGATTACATAAATGTTACATAAAAAATATAGGGGATCCCCACTAACCGTGCTCCCCACATCTCCCACACTTTCCCACATGAACAACATCCCTCATTAGTGTGGTACATTCATTGCAATTGATGAACATGTTTTGGAGCATTACCACTAAGCATGGATTACAGTTTACATTGTAGTTTACACTCTCTCCCACCCAACCCCTTAGGTTATGGTAAGAAACATAATGGCCTCTATCTGTCATTGCAATGTCATGCAGGACAATTTCAAGTCTTGAAAATGCCCCTGTATTACACCTGATTTTCCTTCTCCCTGCCCTGAGAACTTCCAGTGGCCAATGTGTCCATATCAGTGATATCATTTCTTCCATTGATAGGATTACAGCAAGTCTATAGTAGAATACCAGTAAGTCTATTTTAGTCCATAGTTCGTTCCCCAATCCTGAGGATTATGGAATGGTGATGTCTACTTCACATCTAATTGAGAGGGGGCTTTGATCCCATAGGGCCAGTGGATGAGACTATCTTGCTTGCAATTGTAGACTCTCTTGGTTCCTTGGTATGGTGGTTGTCCATCATCACCTCCTTGTTAGTTGTTCTGGGGGAGACCAATGAACTGGAAAGTAGATGTTGCAAATCCATTGAGATTCAGGGCTCAGCTGGCACATGGACATGGACTGGCTTTTATAATGGTAATTTATTAGGTTAAAAGCTTATAGTCCTGAGGTTGTGAAAATGTCCAAATTAAGGCATCATCAGAGAGGTTATCTCACCAAAGGTTGGCTGCTGGTAATCCTGGACTCCTGCCACATGGCAAGGCACAATGGCATCTCTACTGGTTTCTGCCTTTCCCTCCAGGCTCGCTTTCTCTTGGAGCTCAGCTGTGGGTGAGCATGCAAATGGCAGTCTCTGCTCCTCTCTCCCCTCTCCCCAGGGCCTCTCTTTCAGCCTCTTGGGGGCCTCATTCCGTGCCTCTGTGCTCTGATGATTCTGTCTCTGCCACTTTTCTCTGTGTGTCTCTGCTTTCGGTCCTCTGTTTATGAAGAACTCCAGCAAGAGGGCCAAGAGCCACCCTGGGTCACGCCTCACTGAAGCAATCCACTCAAGCCCCCAGTGGAATCCAAGCCAATCCAGTAAGGGTCCCACACCAATAGGACCCTTTCTAGGACCCACAAAAAAACCCCAAACTGTCATAAATCCCAACATTATAAAAAATTTCCAAAGTATGGGTACATACCCTAAAATGCCTAGAAAGATACTGAAGTAATAGTAAGCAGCGGGATTGCTACGGAGTTCAACTTTTTACACTAACTTTGTACTTTTGTTATAATAATACATTTATATTTTACAATCAGAAAACAAACCAAAATGCCATTTCAATTTTGAGAAAGTGTAATGAAGGAATCAGCAATACTAGTTTAAGTGTCTCAATTCACAGAGGAAGGATTTAGTCTTGATGCTGTAACATTAACTTTCTCAGCATATGCTCTGTCCCCAGGGAAGATGACAAATCTAGAGAATCATGAACTTGTTGGAAAATAAGAAAATTAAGGACTTCTTTTGAAAGAGAAATTACTTTCAGATAATTCGGCAGCTTCTGATTAGAAATTTTATTTTAGTTTCACTCGCAACATTTTCAAAAATTTGAGACGTTAAAATTCACTCCTCTAAAGAGTGGATCACAACTAACGGGTGTCACAAGACTTTCCACACATTATGAAAGTGTTGCTGCTACTCACCAATATACCAGCTTTTTGCTTCTGTGGTACAGGTAGAACTGAGCTTCCTATCCCCTTCAGGTTAGGCAAGCCCATATGATCGGTTCTGGGCAAAGAAATGTGAGTAGCATTGCCGTACATCACTGCTGGGTGGGAGCTTTAAGTCAGTGCACAATTCTCCTCGTTCCCTTCCCTTTGCTGTGGAGACTGTAGAAGCCCAGGTCAAAGAAGCCACCTGCGCCTTCAGCCCCATGTGACTGTGAAGCCAAATCCTAACCTGTGCTGGACATGTAGCGTGAGCAAGAAACAAACTTGCTTGAGTTAAGTTGGGTTAAACCACTGAGATTTTGGGGTATTTATTATTACTGTGGCACTACTTAGCTTATCCTAACTACATAATTTGTGGGGCCCAGTGCAAAATGAAAATACAGAGTGCCTGGTTCAAACATGAAGAATTGCAAGACAGAGACAACAGAGCATCATACCAAACGCTGGGCAACTGTGCAGGGCCTGTGTCCACGAAGCTGGCTCGATTAGCCCATTGAACCTTCACAACAAGGCTGGAAATGGGTCCTCATTCCCTTGGTTTCACATACAAGGAAACTGAGAGATTGAGCAACTTGCTTCAATCAGAGAATTAGCCAATGTCGGAAACAATTTGATTATATTGGTATTATTAACACTGTTATAATTAGTCTCTTGTAGTGGATGGCTCCTGGAGAAGGAGCCTAGTAAACGTTTATGGAAAACAAGCACAACTTAGGAAATTTTGAGACCTTTGTAGAAAGTCATCTAATCCAGTAGAAGGGAAGAAAAGAATTAAAATCTAACTCATTAAAAACGAAGTGAGTGTTTTCTTTTGCCAGAAAGCATAATTAGTAATTTAAATTCTTATCTGAAATACCTGCAACAGCACATACTAAAAAGAACCAGGAAAGAAAAGCAGGCACAGCTTTTAATTTCATTGCTGTCACTAATTAGCGTTAGAGAAATCATTTTCATAAGCCAGGATCTAACAACCATTTGGTAACTAAAAACAAAAGGTGATGGTGTACCTTACTCTAACCAGACATGGAAAAGAGCAATCCAGAACCACTAAATGGGGATTCCGGAGGGAAAGATCTTACACCATTTACTGGAGTGCAGTGTGGAGAAGCAAGTTGTCACTGCCTTTTCACTTTATAAATCACCAAGCATCTTCACATTAAGCACAATATTTTCAATTACATATGTTGTTTACCACTGTTGAAATCTTTTGTATCTACTCCTTTAAAGCTAAGCAAAGCTTATAATACCTATTGTCGAAAAAGACTCATCCAATTAAATTCATTTGGGTTTTCCCTTGAGAATTCTCAACATCCCCCCCAAACCTCAGCACTAAAATTTAAATGATCACTACTAAGAGGTTACAGAATACAGAACTACAGGAAAAGGTAAAGAAAAATTTAACTCAATAAAGAGTATAGACAGTGAATTCAGTAATAACAAGGGCAACTTTCATTTAATCATAGATTTCATTGTAATTTTTTTGATCTCTATATTATTGTTCTTCATTGGCTGTGCCCTAGAACACACTAGTGAATTAACACAGATCCTGCATCGTTGCTTTCTCTTTTCATTAGAAATCAGTTTGGTAATTTTTTAGAATGTAAGAGAAAAAGAGAGGAGAAGAAGAAAGGAAGAAAGGGAAGGAGAATCCAGTTTATTAGAGTGTGATACTGGTAAATAAATATGTTCATCTTTTGGGGGGGAGGTACAATAACACCATAATTTACCATTGATGGAGTCAGCACTTACTTAAAATGAAAAAAAGCAGGTGATTTCCAAATAAATTTTAAAATTAAAATTGTGTATTCAATCAATAATATGAAACAAAAACCAGAAAAACTTAGCTCATATTACTCAACTAGACTTCACATCAGATGATAGATTTAAGGTTTTATTGCTTAAATAACCACATTTAGGAACTGTGTAACATAGAATTTACTAACCACTTCCCAAGGACTTACTGACCATTTAAAGAATATTTGTCAGTCCTTAGGATATGTTAAGATCAAAATAATCTCCCTCAAGAAGCTTATATCTGTCCCTGTCCCCACTATTAAGTCAAAGAAAAAATTGTACCCAATATGAAAATGAGTAAATATATAAAATAACATAGATAAGTATTTTAAGGGAGAAAGCTGGAGGTCATGGATTAGCTAGTTGGCTTGATAACTGGCTTTTAAGTACCTATTTTCTATGTATGATTTTGAATATTTTAGAAAAAATTGGGAAAAAGTACCACTGGATATTGGATAGGCATGGAAGCGTGAAGAATGTTTTCTATGGCAGTATCAATCCCCTGCAAGTTAGTTCGACTTTCAGAGTGTTTGACTTTGAGTACTTGGCTCTCCTTGACCATGAAGCTAGAACGTGGCTAATGACCCCAATTCTGGCAGTGTTTCTCGGTCTTCTTTTTTTTATACAAAGGTTAATTGAATTTTTACAAGAGTTCCATAGAAGATTTCCACAACTTTTTGGTACTAAAACAAAAGGCCGTGTTATAATAGATTTATCATATGACTTCCATAAGCGACTTCAAGTATTTCATGTCAGATGTTTTAGTAACTGTTGGCATATTTAACATTTTACGGTTTGGGGGAAGTGCTACAGGCAGCTGTAGCATCTTTCCTGAATTTAATCAGCAAAGTCTGGTAGCACAGAATCATCCCTTCTCCCTCAGCTTCTTTTCAAGCTTGAAAGCGAATTTGGTTTTGCGAGAAAATGCCAGAAACAACATTCATGGGCTTTCCGCAGGTAAATGATATTTCTGATTCGGGACGACTTGCAATCCGTCTCCAATTAAAGAAATACTTGCATATTTTACAAGGAGACCTAACCCAGAGATGCTGAGGGTCACATGACATAGCTGTAACCACTGGCTCAATTGGTGACTGAGCTGGCATTGGATAAACTCCTGGAGCGTCTGTTAATGGTTGTCCAGATGTTTCCAAGGGCTTCCTTTTAGCTTCCCCACTGGAAATCCATGATAAAGACGGAGCAGGGTTGAAGGAATGTGTCATGCCTAAAAATTAGCCTCAGGTGCTGGCCTCAGCATACACCAGACTTGTCTCTAAGTTTAGGGAAGCGGGTAATAGCTTTCATATGGGGTTGCATTAATTTTCAGTATAAAAGCCCATGAAATGCCCATGGAATTCACTAAATTTTGGCAAGCTACCACTCGACCCTTACCTCAGAAATCACATTCCTGAAAGTAAGAGCTGCTCCTTCCTGCCCCTTTAATTCCCCTCTGAATAGATAGCACGTTAGCAACCTTTTTTTACCTTGTAAGGGCATGAGAGTGGTACATTTAAATCACGGAACGATTTTAGTATAAACATTTTTCTAGTTTCAGCACATGGCCATGTTCGGAATACCTATAATTAAAAAAAAATTTTTTAAAGATTTTTATTTCCCCCCACCCCCTTGTCTGCTCTCTGTGTCCATTCACTGTGTGTTTTTCTGTGACCACTTCTATCCTCATCAGCAGTACCAGGAATCTGTGTTTCTTTTTTTTTTTTTAAAGATTTATTTATTTATTTCTCTCCCCTGCCCCCCACCTGGGTTGTCTGTTCTCTGTGTCTATTTGCTGCGTATTTTTCTTTGTCCGCTTCTGCTGTTGTCAGAGGCATGGGAATCTGTGTTTCTTTTTGTTGTGTCATCTTGTTGTGTCAGCTCTCCATGTGTGCGGCGCCATTCCTGGGCAGGCTGCACTTTCTTTCGTGCTGGGCAGCTCTCCTTACCGGGTGCACTCCTTGCGTGTGGGGCTCCCCTACATGGGGGACACCCCTGCGTGGCACGGCACTCCTTGTGTGCATCAGCACTGCACATGGGCCAGCTCCACATGAGTCAAGGAGGCCCAGGGTTTGAACTGCTGACCTCCCATGAGGTAGGCAGACACCCCATCTGTTGGGCCAAAGCTGCTTCCCCGGAATACCTTTAATTGATTAGCTTTTCAAACCACAAGCCTTTTGGAAAGCCGAGAAACACCAGAAACCTCCCAATAGGACAGCAAATCTGAAGGAAGCCTTTGCTGTGGTCATTATCGTTCCTACCGATAGTTAAGGCAGACTGAGCACACTGTGTGTCGGGCAGTGTCCTAAATCACTCTTCTCATTTTCTCAACCGCCTGTGAGCTAGATCATGGAATTGGCTCCTTTTAAAGATGAGCCAGCTGAGGCTTGGGAAGGTCAGTCAGCTTTCCCCAAGCCGGTTTCAGATACAGGCAGAGTCCGAACTGAACTCAAGGAGCCTGACTCAAAATTCTTCCACTCTGGCACTAATGATGCTTGGGATTGGACAATTCTGTGTTTTGCAGGGGCTGCCCTGTGCATCGCAGGAGGTTCAAGCGCATCCCAGCCTCTAACCACTAGATGGCAGTAGCGCTCTCCGAGTTGTGATAACCAGAAATGTCTCCCCTTGGCCCAGTGACACCCACCCAAAGGGGAGGTGGGATGAGGTGGGGCTAAATCGCCCATAGCTGAGAACCCCTGGCCTGACTCAGGAATCTCTGCTCTTAACTATCTGGTTCAACTGCTGCTCAGATTCCTTGGATGGGAAAAGGAAACAGTCTAACCAGCTCATGCAAACCTTTGCCCAACCACGCACATCTGCCATGTACTGGCTTTAAGAATGAATTTGCATAGGCTGGTATGACATTTTCAATAAATCACCATTCTAGGCTCTCACGGATCTATTAATATTTTGGGGAGTTTATTATGTTCCAAGTCATTCATTCAAAAGACTACATGCCTTAGGTCTTTTCCTGAATTAAACTAGACTTAAGAAGCAGGCAAGAAGCAGGCCAGGGAGTACCTTTTCTATTTCCTACTTGGACCAGGGCTTGGTTGATAATAAATCAAAGAATTCTTGTAATTTCCCCATTCACTCTTTAAAATAAAGTTGTCTTGGTCCCCTCTTCCTAATTCTGTTTTCCTCTTGCCCGCATTCTGTAACTGACAACGTGAAGACTCAGGCTGGGCTGGTTTTCTGATATAATGGTTGTAAATAGTAGTAAGTAGAGTTATAGATGAGAATATTTTTATTATCATAATTAACATAGGTTTATTTAAAATCCTTTGATGACCTTGTACTTGTCTTCATACCACCCTCATTTATGTAGGGTAGGGTCAAAGTTTAGAGGAAGAAATTGTGTACGAGAGAGGAGTTCCTTCTTGTGATGAATTAGAAATCAATACTTTGTTTGACAGATTTATTTACTGTGAAAAAATTCAAAGAGAGAGGTATCCTGTGAAAAACAGAATATTCTAGACTGATCTGGAATAATCTGGAGACTAAGAACAATAATAATGGCTTATAAGGTGACTTGAAATTGCTTTGTATTGGAATTGAATGGATTTTTAAAATACTATTAAAGTATGGGAAATCAGGCTAAAGACAGAAATGTTGATGAATCTACCAAGAATTTTAAATTTATAAGTCTATATACCTTAGAGTGTACGATCAAGCAAATTCTGATACACTTAAATAGGTAGTGGCAAATAGTCAAAGTTTCTGAAAAACATTTCCCTTTCTAATTTCAGGATGCTGTGCATTAAACAGAGAATCTCTGTCCCCGGTCTACACTAGATAATGCATTTTTAGTTCCTAATGTAGGTGTGTAGTTTGTAAATAGTCTAAACATACATAAAAATGAAGTTTGAAGTCAAACTTTATTCATGTAACCCTAAGGATTTTAGGAGCACATTTGAAAAATAATTAAATTAATATGACTTTTCACATGACAGATGAGTAGATAAGTGGCTGATCCAGGGTCACACAATGGCAGGGCGAAGATCAAAACTTGCATCATCTGGCTTTTAACCCTGTGGTTTTTTGTTTTCAGTCCACACTGCCTCCATTATTAAATTACTTAATTTATCACAGCAAAAAGCAACACCTTAGGGATGTTATTAGCAATTTACTATTTCCAGTTCTTTTGGGAATCTGTTAATTGCCCTTTCATAAATGCTGCTCATTATGATTAAGCTTTTGATTATATGTGGAAGTCTAGAATTTATATAATATTACAGATGTATTTAATATGAATTTAAAGTCCCAAAGCACCACAAACTGTGCATTCAAATCTTACAACACTGTAATACACAGTCTAATTAATCGAGGATTTTTCAAGAACCTGCTTTTTGCTGGTATGACCTGAGTTTTCCCTGAAAAGGCTTGCAGTTTTATTAATGAGAGCTCTTAGTTAAAACAATAAAAATCAGCGTCTAAGAATTCAGAGGAGAGAATGGTCCAAGAAGACTGGCTGGCTTGATAGAGGTCAGAAAATTGAATGTAAAGGATAGGTATAAGTTAGTAAAAGAAGGGCCTCCTGGGCGAGGGGCAATCAGAGTGACTGTTAGGGACTGTTGATGGTGTTGAGCACTGCACTAATGGCTGTGCATAGTTTAATTCTCAAAGCCACTCTGAATTAAGTACAACCGAGAACCCCCTTTTACAGATGAAACATAAGAGGCATAGAGCTGCTAGGGAGGCATGCTCAGTTATATAACTGCTGAGTAAAGGAACTGGGGTTCCAGGACAGTGTGCCTGACTTCAGACCCCATGTCCCTGTCTACTCTACTGTACGGTCCCCTCACTTGTCTGTGTGAGCCAAGGCTGGGCCGGCAAGGCAGTTGGGGGCTTGCGGGGTGGGAAAGGAAGCTTCCAGACACAGGATGTGTGACTCAGGTCATACCAGCAAAAAGACAGGGTTGTAAAGGTGAGGTCAGGTGGCGGACTTGGCCCAGTGGTTAGGGCGTCCGTCTACCACATGGGAGGTCCACGGTTCAAACCCTGGGCCTCCTTGACCCATGGGGAGCTGGCCCATGCCCAGTGCTGATGTGCGCAAGGAGTGCCTTGCCACTCAGGGGTGTCCCCTGCATAGGGGAGCCCCATGCACAATGAGTGTGCCCCGTAAGGAGAGCTGCCTAGCACAAAAGAAAGTACAGCCTGCCCAGGAATGGTGGCGCACACACGGAGAACTGACACAACAAGACACAACAGAAAGAAACACAGGTTCCCGTGCCGCTGACAACAACAGAAGTAGACACAGAAGATGCAGCAAACGGACACAGAGAACAGACAACCGGGGTGGGGGGGAAGGGGAAATAAATAAATAAATAAATAAATCTTTGGGGGAAAAAAAAAGGTGAGGTCGGGTAAGGCCTGGGATTTTAGACTATATTCTGCAGTTTCTTAATTTTGTAGATTGTCTTACTAGGGTTCCGATGGTTGCTTAAGTCATATAAGATCTATTTTAGCCCTGCAAATGACTACAAACAGAAACTAGTTTAATAATAGCACGCATGGACTACTGTTATTATAATAGATACAGTTAGCTCATGGGGTAGGGCCTGTGACTTCTTTTTCATTCATTCATTTACAAAAAAGTACTGATGGAGGGCTTGCTATGGACAGGCATTGTGTTTCTTCTTCTTGACGGCCCCTGCATCTAGCATTATCCCTGGTATTAGGAGGTACTGCCAAATGTTCAAATGAATGAATGAAATAAATTTCCTTTCTCTCTCCGTCTCTCCCTCCCCATTTCCTTCCTTCCTTCCCTGTACTGGGTTGAATAGTATCTCCCACAATTCATGTCCACTTGGAAGCTCAGAATGTAATCTTTTTTTAAATAGGGTCTTTGAGATATATTAAGAACCTCAGAAGAAAGAATCCTGGCTTTAGAGGGCCCTTAATCCAATGCCTGCTGTTCCTGTAATAAGAGGAGAGGAGAGACACACAGGGAAGACAGTATGGACGTAGGGACAGCGATGGGGTGGTATGTCTACAAGTCAAGGGGCGCCACGAGTCACCTGAAGCTCCAAGAGACAAGGAGAGATTCCACCCTAGAACCTTCGGCGGGACAGTGGCCCTGCCAGCACTCTGATTTTGGTCTTCTAGATTCTAGAACTGTGAGAGGATACATTTCTGTTGTTTTAAGCCGTGCAGTTCACAGTCATTTTTTAATGGATGCTCTAGGAGACTAATACACTGCTTTAAACAACTATTTATTGAATGCCCATTCACGGGCAGGTGAATGTGTAGAAACTGCTATGGATAAAACAGATGAGGTTTCTTCTCCAATGAAAGGGGATGGAAAGCATATAAGGCAATTCAATAAATAATATTACACAGCTAGATAAGTGTTGTGAAGAAATTTGGGCTGTACAATGGAATAGAGAGTGGCACAAGGGGAGACAGGGGTGGTCAGAGAAGGGCTCTCTCAGGAAGGGACATTTGAGTAGTAGAAGGCATCATACCAGGGAAGATGTGCCAGGAAGAGGGAGTCAAAGGTCTTTAAGGAGAACAGGTCTGGGTTATTCCAAGAACTCCATGACGGGCCAGCGTGGCTGGAAATCGCCAACAAGGAGGTTGGGATAGGGTCGAGGAAAGAAGGCTAGATCATATAGGTCTTTGCAGAGTGTGAGAAGGACTCTGAATTTTATCCTAAACAAAGGGAAGCTGATAGCGTTGTTAATAGAAATTTTACACAGAAGTGAAGTCATATTCACAGAGGAGTCAAGAAAAGAATAGAGACCATTTATTAGTCAGGATTCTCCAGAGAAACAACTGACCAAAGATTTTTATGTAGGAGGGAGGGGGATGGAGAGAGATTTATTATAGTCATTGGCTCATAAGATTGTGGTAATTGGCCTTTCCTAATTTCATGGGACAGGCTGCAAGCTGGAAATGCCAATGAAGGTAAAATGGAATTCTTCCGGAGAAGCTGGCTGACCGAAGTAGAGGCAGAAATTCTTCTTTCTGAATTCTGAAATGCTCCGTTCTGGTTTTTAAGACCTCTGACTGATGGGATGAGGAGTTCCCCACCTGGCTGAGGGCAGTCTCCTTTGTTGATTGTAGATACAATCAGACAGTAGATGCAATCAGCTGATGAGGGATGCAAATCCATCTATGAAATACTCTCACAGTAACAGTCAGACCAGTGCTTGCTTGAGACCAAACAACTGGATGCCAGTCTAGTCAAGTCGACACATGAACTTAACCATCACAGATCAAGAGGGAATTCCTTTGACAGTGAATTCTGAGAAGTTACCCCCCATGGGACCATAGGGGTAAAAAAACCACATGCCACCTAGGAAAGAACAGGTTTGTCCATACTGAATGCTGAAGAGGAATTAAGATGGATGTAGATGGAATTAAGATGGAAGTGACTAGTTAACTCTAGCTGATCTTTTTTTTAATTGTAAAGTCATATCTCAGTGTATGAAGGCATTGGAAAATAAAAAGGAAAGAAAAGAATTTGAGGTTTTTCCAAATTTTCACAATACTATTTAAAAATTATCTTAAAAATCTGAACCAGTTTGGTATACTCATTTATATGTTTTGTCTCCCTCCCTCCCTTCCTTCCTTCTTTCCTCCCTCTCTCCCTTTTCTCTTTCTTCCCTTCCTCTCCTTAATGGAATCTAAGTTATTTATATTTTGTATTTTAGTTTCCAGTTTTGTAAAGTGACTATATTCATATTGAAAAAAAATCAGAGCAGCATAATTATAAACAATACAATATGCTGTATGTTGTAAATGGGCTATACAATAGAAAACAGATTTATTATACTTAAATATTTTTTTAACCTTTCCAGAGATCAAATCCATAGATTGTTCATGCAGGAATCCCTAGACTGTCATTGTTATGACATTTCTGGTATCTTTCCTTTTTGAATTGTCAAGATTTGGTTTTTAGCTCAAGGATGACAGAGCTTTCAAGGAAAAGGAAAGCTTTTAGAAACCAAACAATTACATTTAGGCTTCTCTCCAGGCTCTGCAGGAACTCCCCAATTCTTGGCTTGACGCTGATTATGTGAACACCAAGTTCTGGATCCATTCGCGTTGCAAAGGCTCCTGCCATACTGCTTCCAATTACGGTAAGCTGGGCATCCAATTCCCTCAGAAACTCTAGGCTCTGCTCGCCCATCTGTTACCCGGTGTCATTAAGCCCCAGAAAGAAGGTAGCTGTTAGAATGCTCTGACTTAATGTGCCATCAAGAGGAGACTAGGCCAGCAGTTACTATAAAATGCATCAACAGCCACCTCCTCTAGTCAGGTCAAAGAAGAAAAGAGAAGCTGACAGAAATAAGACCAGAGCGCGCCGTGGCCACCAAGACTAGTGAGCTGCCACCTAGATCGCAGGGTTGCCTGTGCTATGCTCTCCTGGAGCAGAAGAGTCATTATGCTGTGCCTGTCCCCTTCTTAATCCATGTAGCTTTCTTCCACTTTGGATAGGTAATTTTGTTGACAGAGCAGGATAATGACAAAAGGGTTGTATATTTTTAATTACCCAAGCCTTTCAATGATAGCTCTGTGAACCAGAGAGAAATGAGAGAGGATGTGGAAGAAGTACATGAGGCGGACTCGACTCAACATGGCCAACCAGTGTTGTAGGAATTCTCCTCTCCTCTCCCCTCCCCTCCCCTCCCCTCCCCTCCCCTCCCCTCCCCTCCCCTCCCCTCCCCTCCCCTTCCCTCCCCTTCCCTCTTCTCCTCTGTTTCTCTTCTGACTTTCTATGGTTTTATTACACACAAATAAAACTCGAAAACGAGCTATTAATTTTCCTCGCTGTGCAGCTGGGCATTTGGATTGATGACTCTAATGGCCAGCTGGGCTGCTCTTTCGTGATGGCTTTGTGGTTGTTGGAAGAAACGTTGGGAGCAGCCTGAGCACAGGAAGGTTTGCTGAATATCAGCAGAACTCCCAGCTCCCTGACATGGACCAGGACCTGTCAGACACTTCTGGGCAGCACGTGCTTCATTTTCTTGTTGCTCCCATAACCAGTGTTGGGCATCAAGATCTGGCCCTTGAATCCGCTCGTCGTCCTGTTGCCAATGACTCTGGGTCCCCACAGTTATGCTTAATTCTGACATAACTGTCTGATGCCAGATGAACCTCTTGGTCTTCTTTTTGACAATCTTGGGCTTCACGAGGGGTCTGGATCCACGTTGCTGGGTAGGAGAAGGCGGCCACCTCTGCAGGCAGCGCCGAGGAGGAGAGAGACAAAGAGGCATTTCTAATAGTGTGGTATGAGTTTGAGTCTTGGAGAAACACCTCGCCAGACTTATGATTTGGGCGAGTTGGTCCGTCTCTCTGTGCCTCAATGTTCTCATCTACCAGCATGGGGTAGTGCTTAAGGCATACCCTTTGGGGCTGCACAGATATAAGTTCAAATAACAGTCTTTTTGTTTTATTATAGAACTTTGTATGGGCAAGAAACTTCTTTAACCTGTTTCCTCCTCTTTAAAGATGGGGTGAAATATTCCCTCCCCCCCAGGATTGGTGGGAAAATTAAGTGAGATAAAACTTGGTATAAGGTCAGGTACATGGTAGGTACTCAATAAATGTTAGCTGTCATACATGTGTTGTTAAGCATTCAATCATATATCTGTATATATGTGAAGGCACTTAGTTAAGACCTGAATAAATCTTAGTTATTATAATGATGAAGCTCAGTATTGCTCTGCCCTTAGTTCTGTCCTGTTGAGTTACTTTGTCCTTGGGTTAGAGATTTAGAAGTTATGCTCATCAGAGGGGTGGATGGCACAAATCTTGTATCCTACTAAGACACAACCAAGATCATTGGCTGAAAGTTGAAGTTGAAGAGACACAAAAATAAAGCTTACTTTTAAGTTAAAAAACTGAAGTATGTGTGAACTTGTGGGAAGAGGCATGAAACAGTCCCGTAGGCTACAGGTGATGGAAAGCTAATGCAGTTTTGTGCTATATCACCAGAACCCCCAAATTCTAAGAGGTATCTGTTCCATTGCAATCTGCTGTAATACAGATCGTTGTCTATCATGGGAATGATTCTTATACTGGGAATTATTCTGAACCATTGGACTTTAAAGGTCCCTATTATGTTTCAAGAATATGTGATACAGTGGAGCACAGAGACTAATTTTTATATTCTTATTCTTTCTTAAAAATGGAGCCATGCAAAAAAAAACCAGTTTTGAAATATAAACATTAAATTCTCGGTAAATGATGTCAGTGATGAAAATAAAGAACTAGCTTTAAATTTTATTTATTTCAAGGTGACCTATGTGAATCATCTTCTGGCTCATATTTAAAGGACTTTAATATTTAGAGAAGGAGGACCATGTCTTAATCATATTTCTATCTCCCACAAAGTACCTGGCACATGGAATAATTAGCAAAGAGAACATTATTAAATATTCACTCGTGTCAAGCAATATTTTAAAGTTGTTATATATATTCACTCATTTTATCTTCAAAAGTGCTCATCGAGGTTGGCACTCTCCCATTTCACCTGTGAGGAAACCAGGGCTGAGAGAGGGACTCGGTCAATATTTATTAAATTGATGAGTTGATGGGTAGAAATACGGAGGGAGAGACTAACAAGAGATCCAGGACAGAGCGACCTGAATATCTTAAATAGTAAGAAGAGGGTAGGTTATAGAGATGAGATGCAAAAACGGTTGATGAGGGACACTGATAACAACTTTGTCACATAACCTCTCAAAAATAAAATGATGCATGTCAGCATAGAGAAGCAAACACACTTGAGTTCCTCCTCTTCCTTCGCAGAGGAGACGTTTTCTGTCAGAATGATTAGTTAGAAGCTAATAGTAAAGTCCCTCAATTAGCATTCCTTCAAAATGCCACAGATAAGTGACTAATGAAGTGACAACCCCGAGGCAAGAACACAGGGCTAGCTCAGCAAAGAGACAAGAGCCGCTCAATCAACTGTCCTTAGCGTGTTACAGTGTCCACCCACAAAACGAAACAAATGCTTTCCCCCCTACCATGAAGACAGAGACTGAAAAATAATTTCTGACAGCAGCAGCTGATGTAGTGGATGTTGCAGACAAAGCCTATACTTAGTTTTATTCCAGAATTAGTAGAACATTTCAAACTTTCATAACCATTTGGCAGCTTGCGAAAAACCTCACCAGATTACAGAGAAGACACATCAGAGGGTGCTGCTGAAATAGAAGTAGTTCCAGTGCAGGACTTTGTGATAGGCTGTCAATTCTTACTCCAATTCTACCCAGCACCTTCTATCCTGGTATGTCACGGTCAATCTACTTGATTACTTAAAAGCCTTAAAGAAGTTATCACACTGCTAAGTCCCCATGTCAGCGGAGAAGTATTTGTTGGTCCTTTTCATTGACCCCTGTGGAAAGGGATTGAGTCTTAGGGAAAAGTTGTGTGTTACCTATCCTCTCCATTCAAGGAACTATCCATGGAATTTAATGATCAATGATGTTTTCTTTCAAAATCTGTATGTAAACCCTTGAAATGTATCTGCACACTGAGCCACCAAATAGAACTGGAAGTTCCAGTTTCTTCATCTATATGTTTGTTCATTCAGTAAGGAAATGGGACATTTTTATTTGCTGACACTGTCTTAAGACTTTACACCCCTTATCTCATTTAATCTACATAAGGATGCTCTGAAATAAGCAGGCTTATCCCCTTTTTCTGGGTGAGGAAATGGGCTGGCGAGAGGGTTCAGTAACAGCACACAACTGAGAAGCGTCTGAAGACTTGAGGATGCTTCTGCTTCAGGTAAACTTTTAAGTTCCCAGTCTTCTGCTCAATACTCAAGGGTCTGAACAGTTTGTCCCCAGCCCCCTCCTCCAGCCACACCTCACTGTCTCTAGGATTTTCTGCTCCACTTTCTTTGTTCACACTCTTACCTCTCTTAAGAATTCTTCCTCTTTCTTCACTTCCATCTGAAAGAAATTCTTAAAATTCCAGTGTCCCAGCTCAAATGCCCTTTCTGCAAGAGGTGACCCTTCTCTAATCCCTGTGCTTCTTTCTTCTTCTCACCCCACTTTGGACTGTGTGTTTTAGCACTTACGGCATTCTATTTACGTTAACTGTGGGGGCATACACCTGTCTCCCTGTTTTACCCAGTAAGTTTCTAGACTAGTGCTACACAGTAGAAATAAAATATGAGCCACATGAGTAACTCAAAACTTTCTAGCAATGCACGTTAAGAAAGTAAAAAAGAAACAGCTATAATTGATTTTGACACTATCTATTATTTAATCCAGTATATCAAATATTTTATCATATAATCAATATGAAACTATTGAGACACAATTTTCTCTCTTTTTTTGGTACTAAGTTTTTGAAGTCTGGTGTGTATCTTATGTTTACAACACACCTCAGTGTGGACCAACTGAGGCAGGGTAGCAGAGACAAAGGGGGAAGGCGGCTGAGGCCCAGGAGACCACATGGCCACGAGACCCTGCGGGAATCCTCCTGAGGCATCCCGCGAGATCCTGGCCACGAGGAGCTCATTTGGAACGGGAATCCCACTTGGGGTCAAGGGAAAGCCCCGGCTACCCTCGAAAGGCCTCACTATTGGTCCCCTGGAAACTGACAGGTGGGGCAACCAATCAGAACAGCAAACAGCTGGGACCTTCCCCGGACCTTTTGAAGGGGGAGGAGCAAGGACTTTAAAAAGGACTGCCCTGGGGTCTCTCTCTCTCTGCAGCACGCCTGCAGTCCATCAGACTGTGTACTCTTCTCATTTTCTTGTTTCTTAATAAAACTCTTTACTCCCTTGCCAACCCTAGGGCATGCCCTTAAATTCTTTTAAGCGACATAAGCCAAGAACCTAGGATCCCAGAACCCAGAGCTTTCCGCTAACACAGCCGCCTTCTAAGTGACTAATGGCTACCATATTGGATGGCTCAGTCCTGGGGGAAGATGACTTCAGGTGCTAGAATGTCAGGTAGCGTATTCGGGCTGCCCGTTGTCCCTCTGCTAGCTCTCCTTCCCTCCATCTATAGTATTCAAGTCTTAATTGGGCTAAAGCAGGTGAACGGCTACATTTCTCAGTCTTCCCCATATTTTGGTGTGCCATGTGTCTAGCTCTGGTCATTGAGATGTAAGCAAAATTCGAAGCACTGTGATTTCTGGGTTGTGCCCCTAAAAGGAAAGGAGTGTATCTATGCCCTCTCTTGCTTTCTTCCTGTGGGCTGAAATGCAGATGTGACGGTGAGGCATCTTTAACCATACAGAGGAGGGCATCCACCAGGGATGGCGGAGCAGCCAAACTGAAGGTCTCTGGGCTTCCTTTACCACAGAGCCACGCATAGGTGATCTATGGTTTCCTTTACCATAGATCAGCTATGGGAACTGTTAGCTGAGGGAGAATTTTTTTTTTTTTTAGAATGTGAAGCAAGCACTCAACCACAGAGCTGCACCCACTCCCTTGAGGATTTTATTTTTCAAGGAGTATAGCTATCTTCATTTACTTTCGTCATTCATAGAGCCTGGTTCCCTGCTCTGTTGAAATCCCAAGTCTTTCTTCAGGGCTCACTTCTTCTGAGTTTCTCAACACTAGGTTATATCCCTCTTTCTATGCTCCCATGCCATCTAGAGCTTTCTCAGAATTCACGCCTAGAACTACTGAATGTCAGTATTCCCAACTAGACTGTAAGTGTCACAAAGGCAGGGACCATGACAGTCTTCTCAGCCCGAAACACAGGGCATGGCACATAGAAGTGCCCATTGTTTGCTGAAATAAATGATGTGAAGTAAGGAAATTAAAGTATAACAGAAATGTTCTTGCCCTTCAATGTTTGATGGAAATCTCAGATCTCATTAGATTTTGTCACGTTTACCGTCAATGGAATGGCATTACACACAAGGGAGAGGCTGGTTGCACAGAGCTAGATACCAACACCCTACCAAAACTCCTTTCCATGCCTTTTCCTCCTGAGCCTGCTGCCACAGTGTGAGCCCACACCAAGGGACAGGTAGCATTGCTGTCTGGTGGACAGGCACTTGCCAAGCTCTCTCCAGCACTCCAATATGAATTCAAAGCAGGTGAAGATAGAAAACTTGGCCAAGGAGTTAAAGGCAGTTGACTTCCTCCAGGACTTCAGTTGGGAAGGGTGAGTGGAAGGCAGGGTGTACTGACTATAAAAAGTAGCCTGGGGCATAACAATCCAACTCTCCCAAAGGTACACAAATTTCTTCTTCACAACGATACCTGATACCTCCAGCAAAGGCTAGCCTTTCAAAGAAAAAGGAAATTCTTGCTTTTCAGTCTTCAACTGAGAATAAATTAGGAAAGATAATAGATGGATATTATTCTTCTTTGAAGCTCAATATTCCCACTGAAAAGAATCGAGGCTGTATTTCTCAAGTCTGCATTTGTCTGTTATGGTTATATGTCATTTTCAAAAAGTGTTTCCCACCTACAGATGGAGTACTTTACACCACATGATTTTAGGCTGCTGCTGTTTTCTCTTCTCTCTCTTTCAGTTTAGAAGGGTAACTCAATTATCCCCTTTTATTTGACAGAACTCACATGAAATGCAAACTATATGAGGCCAGGATTTTGCTGTCACTGTTGCCAATGAGGGAGGGAAAACAGCAGCCGTGATAAATAGCCGTAATTGTTCCAACCTTTGCCAAGGTTAAGTTTCTCAAGGTGCCTCTAATATAAATGCTTGCTCCTGATGCTTTCCAATTATTTTCACTTAAAAAAAAATACTTTAATATATTTAGTTCAAATTGCATGATGGTAATTATGCTTCTAAATCTGATTAAGTGACATGATAGAAGAAACCTTTGCTTTCACAAGGGGATATTTGTTGTTCAATAGATGGGTCTAATTTTCTGTGGTTGGAGAATTCATATTATAAGCATCGCAACTGCCTTCTTTCATTAGTTATTTATAAAGCTCTTATTAGACTGGTTAAATTCACATGGGAGAAAAAAAAATTCGTTATTGTGAATCAATTTCTAATCTAACCTATCCATTACTTAGCTGATAGAGAACACTGCTCACCAAGGGGATTTTTATTCAGATTGCAAGTCATAATCATGTGACATACAACTTTACCTGATAAATAAAAAATTTAACTTTTTAAAATCAGTGTCTGTATTAGTCAGCCAAAGGGGTGCTGATGCAAAATGCCAGAAATTGCTTGGTTTTATAAAGGATATTTATTTGGGGTAGGAGCTTACAGATACCAGGCCATAAAGCATAAGTTACTTCTCTCACCAAAGTCTATTTGGAGCAAGATGGCTGCCGACGTCTGCGAGGGTTCAGGCTTCCTGGGTTCCTACGTTCCTGGGGCTTGCTTTTCTCTGGGTTCAAGGTTCCTTTCTTCCTGGGGTTGTCTTCTCTTTCCTCTGTATGCTTACTTCCTGGGGCTCCAGCTTAAGTCTTCAGCATCAAACTCCCACATCAAAACTCCAGCATCAGAAACCCTCAAGCCTGTTCTTTGCTATGCCTTTTATCTGTGAGTCCCCACCCCTTGAGCGTCCTAATCATAACACAATCATGCCCAGGTACAGATTAGATTATAAGCATAATCCAATATCTATTTTTGGAATTCATAAACATATCAAACTGCTACAGTCTCTGTATTTATCATCTTTGTTATGTCACTCCTTTCCCCCAAAATCCCATTGTAACTCCTCACTGCACAGTAGATAAAAACACAATCTTTATCTTGGAATTCCAGCCTCTACCCACACTGCGATACAGCATAGGTATAAGGGCATTAGTGCTGCTCAGTAGAATTTTCAGTTCTCCCCTCCCTGAGAAATGACGAAGGAGGTCACTGTCTGACTCCCTTGATATTGGGTGTGGCTGAGTGACTTGTCTGACCTGTGAAATGTGCGTGGAAGTGACATGTGGAACTTCCAGCCAAACCATCTCATTGTTGGTGCTCAACTCTCCATCCCTTCCTTGTCCCTTCTTCAGTGACATTCACTAAGCTGGAGTCTCTCCCAGCCTGTTCCCTAACTGAGAATGTTGTGGTGAAGAACTCCTTGTCCACCACAAAGGACACAGAGCATGAGTGAGAAAGAAACCTTTGCTGTTTCAAACCACTAAAATTTGGGGAGAGGATTGTTTGTTACTGCACCATCATTTAGTCTATACTGACTAATATATCAAAGTTTTCTTTTTCATTTAAAATTTAAGCAGCCAAATTCTATTTTGAAGTGTAATCTGACAAGGAACACCTGTATAGAACAAGAGCAAAGAGAGTGTTATTGAGGGCTTAGAGAGTTGAATGTGTGTGTGGGAAGATTTAGCTTCTATCTTACCTTCTATAGCAGCCCCTAATGCACCTTCGTAACTTCCTTATATTTCTTGGAACTCAGTTTGAAAACCAATGATCTGGCCCAAACAAATCTTGCCAATTGAAATTCTAGTCCAAAGGTTACAACTGGTGGCCAGTGAGCAAGATGTGGATCCACCCACATGTTTTGTTGTATTTTGGCCCATAGAGTGTTCTAAAAGAATCTAAATCAACATTTAAAAATGAAGAGGTCACACATAAAATCTGGAATATGAATTTCTCTTGAAAAAGTAAAAAACTAGGAAACACTGAATCCCTTAGGTCCACAATCCCCCCCCAGTGTGTCCCCTCCACCAACATCAGGTCACTTGCCACTTGTCACTACACTTACCCTTCTGTTTCTCTGGTTCTATCAAACATAAGAAAATATAAACAGAGAAGGCTGAGTTTTTCTAGAAGGAAAAGAAAGAGTATGTTTCTTTGGAGTAAATAATACTCCTGGGTGTTAAAATGAAGACTAAGCTTATAGATGTTCTATACCTCTCATTTCACTCATTTATGTGACTGACCTGTTGCTTCTTATAGGTGTTAGAATTTGTGATGCCTTCTGTAGACCCTCACATATGCCCCTCTGGCTCAATTTCTGAAAATTTGGTCCCTGAACCATCTGGATTCAAATCAGCTGTAAGGCTTGTGAAAATGCAGATCATGAGTCCAAATTAAGACTACTGATTATGTGTGTGTGTGAGATGGCAGGGCCCCACAAATCTGCATTTTTCATAAGCATTTCCTTTCTTCAGACAATGCTTACATTTGAGAATTACTGCCCTATGATTGAGGCAATTATATATTCAGAACCAAAATTCTATGATCTGTTAAAGACTTTTTATTTTCTTCTAGGCTTATGAGACCATTCAAAAGACAGAATTTGGATGCCAAAGTCCAATGGCTTCTGAAATGGTGTAGAGGAGCAATGGAATAAAATATTTGAAATTGCAACTGTTTTCAAAAGTAAGAATGAACTAAGCATCAAGTTATTTCCTGAATGCTAGTTTCCTTATTTTTCTTCTTCCCTACTCTTGTTCATGCGATCTCATCAGTCAAATGTCCTTTCCCCCATGTCCCTTCATTGAAATCTCACCCATCTGTAAGATGCAGCTGAAATGCTAAGGAAAATCAACAATGATTCCTCACTATCATCTAAAACTCAATTATCTCAAAACTGTCCTTTTAGGATTGGATTCCCAACAAGGTCCAGATGTTCATACAGTTCTTTGTCTCATTTTCTTTTCTCTGTCCCCTCTCCCTTTAGATTTTTATTCCATGCCTTTGATATATTGGAGAAACTGGCCATTTGTCTTGAATACTGTCTCACAATCTTGATTTGTCTGAGGGCCCAATAGCTTCTTATTTTTTAAAATATACTTCTAATTTTTTTTTTTAAAGAAACTTAGATTACATAAATGTTGCACAAAAAGTATAGGAGATTCCCATATGCCCTGCTCTTAGCCCTCCTATATTTTCCACATCAGCAACATCCTTCATTAGTGTGGTACATTTGTTACAACTGGTGAACACATCTTGGGGCCACTAAACGATGATTAAAGTTTATGTTGTAGTTCACACTCTCTCCCACACAGAGAGTAGACTTACAGTTGTTCTACTGTAGACTTGTGGTCCTAGGAATGGAAGAACTTTCATCATAACTCTGGAGGCAGTGGCCCCTGGAGGTTCTGAGGGGAGGGAGAGGGAGAAATAGGTGTAATTTGGGGGCATTTCTGGGACTTGGGAATTATCCTGAATGACATTGTAATGACAGATACTGGTCATTGTATATCATGTAATAACTCTCAATAGCTTCTTAATTTTGTTGGCTCCCCTCCCCACTGCCCTGCTGTTTTTGCTGTCTGTGTCCATTTGCTGTGTGATCTTCTGTGTCTATTTCTCCTTTTTGTCTTCTCTTCTTGTTTTCTCTCCTTTAGGATTCACTGGGATTCGATCCTGGGGACCTCTGATGTGGAGACAGGTTCCCTGTCACTTGCGCCACCTCAGTTCCTGGTCTCTGCTGCACCTTGCCTTGACTCTCCCCTTCATCTCTCTTTTGTTGTGTCATCATCCTGCTGCGTGACTCACTTTGTGTGGGCACTGGCTCACCGCGTGGGCACTGGCTCACTGCTCGGGCACTTGGCTTACCACATGGGCTCATTGCGTGGGCACACTTTTTTTTTTTCTTACCAGGAGGCCCCAGGGATCAAACCCGAGTCCTCCCATATGGTAGGTGGAAGCCCAATCACTTGAGCCACATCTGCTTCCCCCAAAAGCTCCTTGAAGCGCTGGCCTGTGGGTCATTTTGGTTCTGAAAACCAGAGGAACAGGGACGGGTCAGGCAGGGAGATCCCTAAGGTAACACAGCCTTGGCCATCACACAATCCCACACCGTGTCCTTGAGGAGGATAAAATCCCACATATATAGGATGGAACCACACCTGGGAAATGGTGTCAGTGCTATGAGAAAATCTGAATGTATTAGCTATCATCCATATGACAGTCAGATCTTGATTACTGAATCATCTGGGCACAGAAATTCCTTTTTTATGAGCTGTGCTGAAAGCCGCTTTTCATAGCTGACATGAGGCAACTCTGAAGTGTGTAGCCATCATTATCATCATTGCTAATCACAGCCATTCTGTGCCATGCGCTGCCCCAAGTGTTCCCTACATACCAACTTATCAAATCCTCACCTGCGAGAGTGGTATGATCATTATCCCCATTTTACAGTTGAGGAAACTGAGGAACAAAGAGAGTAAGTGTCAGACAAGTCAATGACAATAATTTCTGTAAACTCAAGAACTTTCGGCTGTTGCAGAAAAACAGCTACCATGAAAACAAAACAAAACAAACCCCAGTTTCAATGAGTTTACATCATTGATGGTAAAAGGGGCCGGTTCTAGCTAAAACTGGGAAGTAAGCAAAGTTCATTTTCTGTGTCCTGAGATGCTTGCTTTCCTACCACCTCATCCTTCAAAACAGCCTCCTGGGCACTGGAATCTTCTCCCGCTTTAAAAACCATGAAATAATTTGATCTAATATTCATATGTGCTATTTTCTAGAGATGGGGATAAGAAGAGTATCCTGACCAAAGAGGCCAGTAAAAAAAGAAGAAAAGAGGGATTTGGAAGTTCCACCCCTAACCGCCCATGATGCAGAGTGAGGTGACTGGTTCACATGAAGACTGACAAGTGTTGGTAAGGGGAAGCGGTAGTGGGAAACTCGGGTGTGGACACTGGGGGACTCGGGGTATCAACTGCTTTAGGCCTCACTTTCTTCCTTTTAATTGCAAGAGAATAACATGCACTTTACTTCAAGAGTTTGTGGTGAGGGTTAAGTTAGATAATATCTACCAAATGTTAAGCATCATGTCTGACACATAGAAATTTCTCAAAAAAGGAAAATCCTGTTATTATTTTATGGATGTTGACGAAGCCATTCTAGTGACTCTGAGCGTGTCTTCCTGCCCGAGGCAAACCCTGGTTCTGTATTATTAATACAAATTGATCTCCCTCCTGGGAGAAAGGGAATGGGACTGAGGAAGACCTAGACGGTCTTTGCCACATCAGACAGGTTAAAGGTGGGTAGGACGGGAGGCACGTGGGTTGCGATTGTACCATGGAGTATTGATGGATTTACTGATGTCATTCTGGAGATGTTTACTTCTTTTGAACAAGTTCTAAAACATTCCTCCTTAAAATAACTGACCCTCACAAACCTACACTGGGTTCTTCGCATACATTATCTAGCTCATTCTCACAACATACAGATGGGTTAAGAGCTGTTTTTCATCCTACGTAAACTTTGCCATCACCAAGCTAATCTTTTTTTTTTTTTTTCCCCGTCTAAGTTTATTTATTTATTTATTTATTTAATATTACATTCAAAAAATATGCGGTTCCCATATACCCCCCAACCCCCTCACCCCACTCCTCCCCCCATAGCAACAATCTCCTCCATCATCATGAGACATTCATTGCATTTGGTGAATACATCTCTGAGCTTCCCTGCACATCATGGCCAACAAGATGATCAACAAGCTAATCTTTTTACAGGTCTTTATCTCTAAAGGCTGCAGTGACCCCGGGAGCCAGGGACATTCATTATCCCTGAAGGAATGAGGCTAACTGAGGCTTCTGGAGGTCACTGACCGACCTCGAGTGCCAGGCCACCCCCGGTAGGGCTAGGTTCTAGCAGGAGCTCTGTCCTCGGGGCCCTGGACTCCACTGTGACCAAACTGTACAGCCAGACGAGAGAGTGCTGCAGTGCTATTTAAAAAAAAGTCTGTAAATATCGCTCACCACACCGCAGGGTGGCCATGATCCAATGTCAAATGTGAGAATTCTTGTAGAATCCACGGTTGGGAAAAGCCATCCTCTCCTGAGGAAATGGCCTGCCCTTTTCTGATAATGACACCAGCGGCCACACCCTCTTCTGCCTTGATTACCAGGGGGCTCTAGGCTGAATTCAGGCTTCCCGGGGGCCTTTACACCACAAGCATTTTGCTTACCCATGACCTGGCTTTTCAGTCTTGACCTACAGTTCATCATGATTTCATCACATCTATTCCTATAGCGTTAGAGAAGGTGTTAACACATTTTTATCATGGGCATTGAAACAGAAAAACAGAAATATGGTTTTTCATATTTTAGGATGTAAAAAGAAAAAAGATACAAGATGTTCAGTAAATTAGGCAATCAAAGATAGATCCTAAAGGGTCTCAAAAGGCTGGAAGAATGGACTAAAATGAACGATAAGGCATGTGATGAGATGATTTAAAATCTTGAATGCAACATTTTCTGCACAAGTCAGACTGTGGGAAACCCAACTTCCTGAGGCAGAGCCTATGGGGTGGGGCAGAACAGAACTGCCATGGGGATCAGGCAAGGACTTTTCCACCAGACAGGTGGAAAGCCAGGGCTTACCTTTCCCCTAACCGAGGGCCACTGCCTTAGTGAGCCTGAAGTCCAAGAGGGAGGGGACCAGACATCTCAGGCGTGCTAGGAGAGAGAAACCATGGGGGACCTTCCTTCATTCCATTCTTACTGACGCACTCCTGTCCCAAATCAAGGATTGTTGCAGATGCCAGAGATACAGCAGTGAGCAGACCAGACATCGTGGAACTTCTACTCCGCTTCCGTGGACATGGCCTGCCAGCTCAAGAGCAGCTGAAAGGTAGCTTCCTAATTGAGTTCATCAACAGGTGCTTCCTGGATGGCTGCTCTGTGCAGGAATCAATGGCTCTAATGGGGTAGTGGGCAAGAGAGACTCATGCAGTTGCTAGGGCAACACTGGAGAAGCACGTGGAGCCGAGGAAGCACGTCCTAGAGGAGTACCTAACCAACCTCACTGGGAGGCTCCCTGGCACACAATCAGGGCATCATTCTTTTAACTGTATAAAAGCCATGCTAATTTATTACAACTTTAATTCTTCCTAGATAAGTAGGGGCTGGCTGCCAAAGAAGCTAACTCAATCATAGGACCTGCTAATTAATAGTCTGGATCAGAGAGGGAGGTCAGCTTGGGGAGTCACATTTTTAAGAAACGCATTAGCAAAATGTTATGCCTTCATCCTGGGGAATCACAAAGGCGGAGGAGCGGGAGCCAGCACCCCATGAAACTGAAGGAACATCCGAAGTGAAGCCGGCCGAGAAGGGGGACACGAGCGGCGTCTTCAGAAATCGGAAGAATTTCCTACGCAGGACAACTAAACGAATCCAAGTAACTCCAAGGAACAGACCCAGGGGGTCTTCCCCTGTGCAGCCCCCCGACTTTCTTTCTTAAAATCATACTTCTTCATAACTTATCTCAACTTCCTGTCGCTTGGCTGGATACCTGCCCACAAGGGAAGTGTGGCGAGCGGATTCAAGTAATGGGTGGGCGGTTTGATGGCTGGTCTTTAAATTCTCCGACAACCTAAGCTTCTAGGAGTCTAAGAAGCCTGGTCATGTTTAGGTGCAGACAAATACCTGGCAAGGCCTCTGCTCAGTTCGGGCATTTGAAGGCTGGTTCGTCTCTCTGACTTGGAATGATTTGTCTCTTATCCAGTGAATCGCAGGCGTCAGTCCTCAGTTTTGACACAAGGATTCAGATAAACTATTAATTCACATTACGCATATGTCTGCACCCTATAGAACTGAGTTAATCCTTTAGAGTGATGGGGGACTTTCTACCACAAATGGTAATCTGCGAATCTCTTCTGCTAACCAGCATGCCACTGGGCAGCCTGCGAGGACAAGCGCCAGGGACCTGCTGGCTGCAGCCAAGCTTACTGTGGGAACCAGAGCCTTCCCCGACCCATATCACACAGTCCTGTGGGGAAGGGACCCTTGCTTCTTTCAAACCCCTCCCTCCATACTCTCCTTTCCCTGCCTGCGCTTAACCTTTATCTTCTCTCTGCTCCTGATTGTAAAGTGTACAGTTTATGTTTTCTGTTTAGTTAATCCCACCTTAGGTGGGATCGCATATTTTCCTGCCTCTATTTATTACTCACTGCAACCTCCATGACATAACTCACGGAATGGTATTTTAATAATAAGTTTTCATGCCTGACCTGAATTGCTTCCACACCCTCCATGCAGAGGGTGAGCGTCTTGGCTTTTTTTCCTTTGTATGCTCTGCGCAAAGCACAGTTCTTGGTATCTAAAAGGTGCTTAGTACACAATGGTGTAAGAAATGAGTGACCTACCTTTTCTGACCCATGGGAATGCCTTTCTATATTCTTATTTTTGGAGTGAAGTTTCTGATAATACGTATCCATGGAAACACAACTGATAGAAGTATTATACATGTTGGGCATGAAAGTCATACCGTTTTTAACGTGCTGCAGCAGACTAATAACGGTTGGTTTTCAATCACCGACTGCAAAAGAAATATTGCCTGAATGCCTGCGACTCCAGGTGTTAATTCAATAGCAAAAAATGCGCGTGTCCTTGTAGTTTGGTTTCTGATGGCTAGGGGTTGATGTGTACTCGCTTTTTAATATACTAAAATTAGAGTCAAGATCTTCTATAGTTCTATAGACTCAAAGGGATAGATTATGTCCCCAGAGGTCATCTAGTACAAGCTCCTGCCTCCAGGCAGAATAAGTTATAAAAGTAGTTGTCAACTGTCCAACCTTTAAGCCTGTCTCAAGGACAATAGAGATTAGTGCTCTTTTCACCTTAGAAATGCTTCTACGGAGGGGCAGCCATTACAATTCTGGCGTTCTCCATCAGGCATAATAAAAATTCTCTCCTGTTATAAATGTTTTTGTTAGAGAGGCTGTGGGTGTCAGAATAATCATGTATAAAATACAGAATTTCCATATATCATTCTATTATTAATACCTTCCATTGGTGGGGTACAACATTCATTACCAGTGATGAAAGCACAGCTTTCTAATTGTACTCTTGATTATATGAGTCCATGGTTTAACTTAGGGTTCACTGTTTGTGTGGTTACACAGATTTTTAAAAAAATTTATTCTATTACTGTATATACTATCTTATATTTCCCCCTTTAACCACATTTAGATATATATTTCAGTGCTGTTAATTATGTTCCCATCACCACCATCCAAAACTTTTCCACCACCCCAAATAGAAACTCTATAGGTTTTCAGTCTTAACTACCCATTCCCTAGCCCCACCCTGTCCCCTGCTAACCTATATTCTGGATTTTGACTTTGTGAGTTTGCTTATTCTAAGCGTTTCATGTCAGTGAGATCATACCATATTTGCCCTTTTGTGTTTGGCTTCTTTCACTCCACATGCTATCTTTAAAGTTTATGCATGTTGTTGCATGTGAAAGAACTTAATTCCTTTTTACTTGTACAAAGCAAACCACAAAACATTCCTAAAAGAAGTCAAAGAAGGTCTAAATAAACGGAAGGACATTCAATGTACACGGATTGGAAGACTAAATATTGTTAAGATGTCAATCCTACTCAAAGTGATTTATAGATTCAATGCAATCCCAATAGAAATTCCAACAACTTTCTTTGCAGATATGGAGAAGCCACGCATCAAATTCATATGGAAGGGTAAGGGGCTCCAAATCCACTGCTACATTTTAAGACCATTTCCATTTTCTCTGTTCTCAGCAGAGCAAGAGAACACAGGTCAGCCTCTTCCATATAATGTTCCTCAATATGCTGAATAAATACCCCTGGGCTTTCTTTTCCTCAGCGCTTATAAGCCCACCTCTTCAAACTTGTCCTTCTAGATGAATTTTGCTACTCTTCATCATTTTAATCATTTTTGTGGCTCTCATTTGAATCACGTCCAATTCATCTCCATCCCACTTACATTTTTTTCACCTCAAATTAAACACCAGGGTAATGCAGAATTGACTAGAGCTAAGATTTGGAGAGAATGGCTGCACAGTCCTTGGCTGTTATGATTCTATGACAACACCACAGGAACGTGTTGGCATTTCTTTTTGGTAACAGTAACACCAGAGTGCTAGCTCAGCAATTGTTCCTTGGCAACTTTGCCTCCCAGTCTTTTTCAGCAAGGCTTGGCGGAAAAAGTATGGATTCTCAATGTTAACTGCTTATCCCTTTCTTTTGGAAAGGAAACGGTTTGTTATGAGATCAAGAAGAATGGCAGAGCCTCAAAAAGAGGGGTGACCAGTTTGAAGGCTTTCTAAACAGGCAGGGAACCTCCAAAAGTGTAGCAGGGTGCGGCGAGGAAGGGAGGGGCCAACTGGAGAGCACTGTACTGTTTCAAGGAGGAGCCATTGCTTCACCTGTACCTGGTATTTTTTTCATGTGAGAATGCCCATTCAGGGTTGTCAGAGCTTCCTTTATCTATTTATTTTTTAAACAGAAGCTGTAAATGTATATTTTAAAAAGGGCATCCTGACGATCACAAATATACAATACCAATACACGGTGTTAATAGTAAGATGACTTGTGGGGAAAATATACCAGAAATAAGCTATGGACTATAGATAGCAGGAATATTATGATGTTGTTCTTTCATCATTTGTAACAAATGTGTCACAGCAGTGTAAGGCGTTGGTCATGGGGCAGTGTATGGGAATCCTGTATGGTACGCATGATTGTTTTGTAAACTCACAATTTCTTAAATTAAAAAAAAAAATTTTTTAAGTGCTACCTTTATTATTTTTTATTAACTTTAGTGCAAATTCAAAAAAAAATAAAAGAACAGAAACAGGCAGCTCAGCAAGTTATGGGAACATTTTAAGGCACTTTGATCTCATCTAATTCCAACTGCTAACTCACTTGTACCTCTAGTGTTCGGAAAGACACACAGATGAACACAGACTAGTTAAATGACCTAGTCAGGGTCTCCGTATTAATGAAAAAAAATGAAGAAGAGAAAAACTGCTTAATCGTATTAACATCTCACAACACCAAACCCCTATTCTTTTTTTACCTTTAGAATTAAATAGTATCAACTTTGCTCTAGCTACAAAAACATTACAATTTTGTTGTTAACTATAGTCCATAAATGACATTAGTTATATTTCCCATGTATCACCTCATTCTTAACACCCTCTAGAAGAACATTCTTTATTAATCCCTTACTATTTTTAAAATTAAATCCTTTATTTTTTTTTAAAGGAAAACCATGAATGTGTATTTTACGTATCTCTCCCAATTGAAGATAGCAATGAACTCATTACATTTTTTAAAGATATTATAGAGTCCAACCCTGGTGGCCTGGTTTTGTCCATGGACTTCAAATTCATTCTCTTGCCACGACACACTAACCCTCTACCTTCCGTATTGTCTCTGTAATAAATTTCTGAAGACGTGCATCACTGAGAGACATATTCTTTATATTTACATACTTTAATAAAATTGAGCTTTAAAAGAAGATTTTTAAGGAAAGGAACTTTTCACTCTCTAGTGATGGAATTACAGCTAGGTGGTACCTAAAAGTGACAAAAAATCTGCACAGATAAGCTTCCTTGCTGCTTTGTAATAAATCAACCATTCTAAGAGGTAGACTTTATGGAGTACCGGGTTTTGTCTTAGACCTCTTCTCTGAACTGTTTTCAAGTTAATCTAACACCAAACCAATGCGACAAAGGCAAAGACTATTGAATAAATGTGCCCTTTATGCTTGGTATTCTAATTTTCAAACCTAGCAGGTTCAATTTATTTACAAAGGTTGGTCTAAGATAGAGTTCTCAGGGTAGAAAGACAATTTAGCCAAAATGCTTTACCCTAATTACACAGCACAGCTATCTGCATAAGTAACCAGCTTGGGTATGCAGGGACCCAAGAGAGACAGTGCAATTAAGGCAGAAGTTCTTTCTGATAACTTTTAAGAAAATAATAGCAACTCAAGCTTTTAAATATTTTTATCTTTCTGAAAAGCAAATTACATATGTACGCAGAATCTAATATAATTTGGGTTATCTGTGTTGGAGAGCAATGATTAATTTATAGATTCCTCCCTATGGAAAGGGGCTTAGACCACATTTGTAGGAGGGTGTTTTGGAGGACTGAGTCTATATAAACTAAAGAGTTTTCATTGTGCCAACGAAGCCAGTCTGGACATGTTTTTCTTTGCCAGTATGGAAAATGCTATTTTAAAGAGGCCACTGATCTTTTGTTTGCTGTGGAAAATGAGCTAATCTCTTAGGATAATGGACTGGAACTAGAACAAAGGACAGTTTATCTTAAAATTTGATAAGACATCTCTAACACACTGATAAACAATGACATTGTTTACTCGGAAGGAAAATAAATGTTCTTTCTAGAGATTTTTAAAAATAGATGAGATAATCATCTGAAGAGACTGACATGAGGCTTGAATCCTTTTGCATTGCAGGAGCAGTTGAGTCAGATTAGAAGCACAACTAAGTTTAAGGAAGAAAGGAAAAGACATATAAACTGGATGCCTACCTATATGTCATTTAGACGATTTAAACTTTTTGCAACAAAAATGATAGCTGGCATTTATCAATATTTCTTTCCAATAGAATATGATAAGCTCTATGAGGCTCACAAATAGGACAAAAGTCCCCTTATTGCTCGACTTTCAGGTAACTGGCAATAAAGATAATGAAAATAAGCATTACGAAGGCTGAGCAAAGTATTAATGCATGTTTCATAGACTCCACGGCCATATCTGACACATTATTTCTGGAAAGAGTTTCCAGTCCATGACAACTGCCTGGGCACATTAGAATTATGACCAAACTGTCACCAGTCTATTCGAGAACACCAAGCCCTTGTGACACGAGCAAATGACAGCACTAACCTGCCCAAGTGACCAGACAATTTTTTACAGGAGTATCACTAAATTGCAGGCCAGAGGTCAAGATGAGAAAGAACAGCCCAGGCGGCAAGTTGCCAAGTTACTGTGGAATTCAAGTGGCAGATGAGTTGATCTTAGGGGAGAAAAATCTGCCAACTGGTGCAGAAAACATTAGTCTGGGAAAAGAATATCTCACTTTAGTGAAGACAGCTCCTGCAGTTCCATTCATTACAATCCCCGGAAAAGCTGAGGCTTGCTGTGAAGGCTCAGTCGAGTCTCAAGTCGACATTTTCCCCATAACATATCCATATTTTTGCGCACATCGCCACATCTTCATCACTGCTAGGACATTCTCCCATAAGGCCCAAAGCCCCCCAAATAACATAGTTCCTTGAGGCAAATAAGAAAACAAGCACACCTCATTTATTCTATGTCAATCCTAAAAGGGGAAGAGATCCACAAAGGGTAATATTACTAAAATAGTAACAGGGACAATTTATAATTTTTATTAATAAATATACTATACAAATGTAGGAAAAAAACCCACACACATTCCAAATCTAGCATTCGAAGGAAACGCCCCGTCATCAAAATTAACCTCCAATGAAAGTCAAACAAAAGCAGAAATACACTTTGGTCCAGAAGGGAGGCTCTGATAGATAATAGACACAGTGAGCCTTAATATAATAAAAATTGACTTTGATAAGATGTCTTGAGAATAAAACTTACGTAAATTCACACCAAGAAAGAACTTGACAAATGACCAAGAGGGATGCCTAGTTGGTGTTGACAGTTTGAAGTTCTTTTTGAATCCCAGAAGTTTATTTTCTTAAACTAATCTATTCCTGTGTGTGTAGCACCCTTTGATGGCATAAAATTCACTTTAGATTTCCTGATTAGATTGCTTTTGACTGGATTACTGTCAGTGAGGGGTGACTCAAGAGGAGTCTCCACTCTTGCTGGGTCTTATATAAATGAAGACACAGAGAGACACAAAAGAAGAGGGAACTCTGCCATTTTTGATCCTGCCCTGTATGATAGGACTTGAGTTTAGCTAGCAGCCAAAGCTTATGCAAAGCCCTCAAGAAGCTGGGTCCATGGAGCATCTCAAGGATGAAGAGATGAGCCCTCTGGCTGGTGGCCCACAGCTGAGCTCCAGGAGATGGTAGATTCTGGAGGGGAAGGCAGGACCTCGGCAGGGATCGGCCGCCATCTTGCCTCACCAGGCAGGACATCAGGATCTCCAGTAGCTGCCTTTGGTGAGAAAGCATCTCTGCGGGTGCCTTGATTTGGACATTTCATGGCCTCAGAATGGTCAGCTTTTACCCTAAATTAACATCCCATTATAAACACCAATTCATTTCTAGTACTTTGCACTGACAGTCCTGTGGCAAATAAGACAGTAAGGGTGACACAATTAATAGGCCAACAATTGTACATGACTCATGATCATCATGAAAGATGACTTATTAGGCTTCTTCTTGGTTCACCTTCTGGCTTCGACTGTGATTCCAGGTGGAATAGTCTATAAGGTTTGTTGTTAACCTTATATCCAAAGTAACCATTTTGCCAGACTGATGCTTTTTCCAAGTTTTAAAGTTTTAAGATAATTATTCTACATGAGTAGAAAACAATGATGATAGAGGGAGTGAATGTGACCGTGTGGAGACCAGTTATTCTGACTCTTATTTATAGTATTCCTTGTCTTTTGGATGCAAACAGTAATTGGTGCTGGAAATTAGTATCATTATTTCCAGTCAAGCCAAGGTGGCATAGGTTTTTTTTTTTTCCTGCTCTGTTTGAATATTTCTATGCTTTAAAATAGAGTACCCTTGCTAATTATGTTCCACAATATTGAATATGATTTAATCTAATCATATCGCCAGGCCTACGAATTTCAGGACTATTATACATCAGCCTGCCAGAGAAATTCCCATCTCACCTCCAAATAAGTACTCCTGCTAGGATTTCTCTGTGCAAGACCAGGACAAATTCAACTCATTAGAAATGAAGATGCTTAGGCCTTCCTCTTTGGGGATTCCCAATGATGAATAAACTGGTTTATAGAAATAATAAATTGGCTGCCGCTTAAACTATTATATGCTCAATCTATGACAGGAAATTCCCATTTGAACTTCAGATATCCCTTTTTCTTTGAAAGGGCCTGCTCTGATTTAAAAAAAAAAATCTGTCTAAGGGAAATGCAGGCAAGAAAGTGAACAAACTCAGTCACAATGCAGAGGAATCGCAATCTGGAATTCTCCTGGGATGTATATTTTCCACATATTCAGGCTGTATGTTCCCCTTGCTGCTGTGGTTGGTGGTACTTTGTGCATGACTCTTCCCCATGGATATCTCATGGTGAGGCTGTGCAAACAGTGTCTGTACAATGAGCACGGGAGTTGGGTTTAGATCCCAGCTCTCTTGCTTGGAGCTGGGTCATGTTTTTTTTTTTAATTTTTCATTCATATCGATTTAAAAGTTCTCATATAAATTTAAAAGTCTATCAGTCTTACATGAACATCCATAAACAATAAGTGTATAGTAAAAGTTATGAACTTACCAAACAAGCATGCATATCATCATACAGGGCTCTCATACATTTCCCTACCACCAAAACCTTGCATTATTGTGAAACCATTATTACAAATTATGAAAGAACACCATCAAAACATTATTACTAAAGATCGCTGATAGCTTACATTGGGTGTATTTTTCCCCTAACCCACCCAGTTACTGGCCCCCTTTATTAGTACTATATACTTGATATAGCTCATGAGAGAATGTTCTCATATTTGTTTGGTTAACCACAGTCCATGTGCCACCACAGGATTCATTGGTTTATACAGTCCCATGCTTTCTACAAGCCATTCGAAGTGCACCCTCAGTGGCTCTCATTTTTATCACAGAGCTGTGCTGTCATAACCTCAGTCAATTTTAGAACGTTTTCATGACTCCAAAAGGAAAAATCGCATACCCTCTTATACTCCCTTATTGTTGTCCCTTAGAATTGATATAATATCTTCTTTGTGACTGCTCCAAAAATATTACAATAGCATTGTTAACTATAATCCATAAATTACATGGTTGTAATTTTCCCGTGTGTCACCGTATTCTTAACACTTTGTAAAAGGATATTCTTATACTATTAATTACAATCTTCACCCACCACCAAAATCACTGTTATACAGTCCCTATATTATTCTCTAGCTTCCTTTCAATTGAAACATTACAGCCACAATCACATTTATAAATCAGAAATATTAGTTATACTCCCTATAATGTGTTGCCATCAACTCGATTCATTTCTACATATTTACAATAAACCTTATTAAAAATTCTACATACATTAAGCATCATGGGAGCTGGGTCATCTTGCATAAGATAGTTAAATTTTCTGATCTTTTGTTTCCTCCTCTGTGAAAGGATTACAGAAATAATGCTTTCTTGAGCAAGCTGTAGAGGGGATTAGTTGAAATAACAGAGGTAGCAGCCCTTTGTAAAAACACTGAAGGTCTCTGAAGAGTCAGTTGCTATTGTAATGACTATAATTCCGATAGTTACCATGCACTATGCATGGATTTGATTCCTGGAGCCAGGAGCCTCCCCGCCATCCAGCCCCCTGGCTCCACGGCCCTGTCCTGTGGTTCCACGAGTCTCCTTAGAGGCTCAGGCCTTTTCCACCTGCGCGTTCCTGAGCTGTTCCCTGCCTCCCTCTTTGCTCCTGGAGAGGGTCCCTCTTGGGTGCACAGAGCTTCATTAACTGCTTCAGCCACTTGTGGTTTGTTTTGCTGTCATCTATAACAGCTTTATTTTTACCCCTGGAAGGAGGTGTGAAGATCATCTATGATCTTCTCAAAAGCTGAAATGTACTTCCTACCATCTAGCACCTTTCTTGGCTTATGTTAGGATCTCAGGAACTGGGAATAAATGACTAAAACAAAGAAAGAATCAATCAGTAAATGGACCGATTAAAAAGAAGTAGAGAAAGGGGGGAAAAAGCAGAGACCTTCCTTTCTCACATTTCTGCCAACTAGAGATAATTATTCAATTGGGCAAGAACTCTTTGGGCAAGTTGTACCTGAAGGCATTGGATGTGGACATAATCCTGGGAAACAGTATAAATAGGGCCTGTATCTGACCTTGGAAGACAGGGTCTGGGACTCTGAGTAGTTTTTTAGGGTCAAGTTTTATTTGGGATGGATTGTAGGTACAAGAGGTGAAGAAGGAATGGTTTGAAAATAGAGTAATATCAGGATTTGGAGGATGACCTTGAGAAGACCTAAATATGAGGGGCAGGGGTGAGAGAAAGTGAGAGAAGAAGCTAAGTGCTAAGGATGTGGGGCTATAGCTCAGACCATCTAAGCCGGGAGGTGACTGGTGGTGAGGAAGGCCAGGCTTGTTGGGGGACGGTCTCTATGATGCTGAGAAGATGGCGTTGGGGCTCAAGGGGAAGGGGAACTGAAGAGGGCTCTATTACTAATGGGCTGAGAGACGAGACGGGATCTGGTTCCAGGAGACCGAGGGATGTGCAGGAACTCACCACCTCAAGAAGTGGGCTAGGACCCTCTCAATTGGAAGCAGAGTGGGCATCACCATCCCCAAATCCTCAGGACTGAGGAATGAACAAATATAAGGGCAGAACGCAACCATGGACTAAAGCAGCTTAATATTTTGGCAATGGGAGAACTTGAAACATTGATATAAAGACAGTGGAGGGGGAAGTAGGTTTGGCTCAATGGATAGAGCATCCGCCTACCACATAGGAGGTCCAGGGTTCAAACCCAGGGCCTCCTGACCCATGTGATGAGCTGGCCCACATGCAGTGCTGATGTGCACAAGGAGTGCCGTGCCACACAGGGGTGTCCTCCATGTAGGGGAGCCCCACGCCCAAGGAATGCACCCTGCAAGGAGAGCCGCCCAGCGCAAAAGAAAGTGCAGCCTGCCCAGGAGTGGTGCTGCACACACAAAGAGCTGATGCAGCAAGATGACGCAACAAAAAGAGACACAGATTCCCAGTGCCGCTGACAAGAATACAAGCGGACACAGAAGAACACACAGTGAATGGACACAGAGAGCAGACAACTGAGGGCGGGGTGGGGGGGTGAGGGGAGAGAAATAAAATAAAAATAAGGAAATCTTTAAAAAAAAAAAGACAGTGGAGGAGTATGATGGCAGATTCCCTGGGAGGAAGAGGGATCTTGGATGGAGGATAGCCATCCCTTTGCAGTGAGTTTAGCCAGCTGGGCCCCCCTTCAATATCAGAAGGGACCCCAACTTGACAGGGAGAGGGAAGGGGGATCTCAGCCTGCCATGCCCAGTGCCTAGGTAAAGAGAGAATTACCTCAAAGAGGAGGCAGAAACAGGCGACTGATGAGCAGGGTAAAGGGGCAGATAGCCTTCCAAAAGGCCAGTTAACCTAAGGACACAGATTAGCTCCGTGGAAGAATCCCTGTCTAGCATACACACTGGTTCAATTCCTGGTTCTTCTTAGAAAAGTGGTCCACTGGGTTATCAGGCACCCAGCTGAAACTTTCTAACAGGGAACATTTAGGCATGCTCTCTGTGTTAGCTTTTCTTGGATATCCTACATATTTTTTAAAGGTTCCTTTTAAATTTTTCCTTACTTTAATGACTAAAATCTGTTTCAAAACCTGCACAGGGCAGGCTGCAGGATGACTGATTGAGGAATACCAGTAGCCCGAGAAGATCCTTAGGGGTCTAAGACAGCCATGACTCATCTAAAAAGAGAAGAAAGAGGGAAGAAAGAAAAAGCTCAAAAAACAAAAACAAAAATAAACATGGAAAACCTGGTTTTTGTTTTTGAGCTTTTTCTTTCCTCTTTCTCCTCTTTTTAAATGAGTCATGGCTGTCTTGTTTCTAGTTTGTTGTTTCCCCTTCTTTTGTTTATTTTTTTTTTTAACTTTCATTTACTATTTTCTCTACCAAACCTATTTTTGTTCTCACCTTCATCTTTGTATCTTCTGATTTCTGTTGTTGTTCTTTCATTCCACCTCTTTTTGTTTGGTCTTCAATTTTTCTTGTTTTGATTTCTCTCTCTTTTTTCTGTTAACTTTCTTTTTAGTTCTTTTTTTCTATCTCTCTTTTCTTTTTTCTATTCCCCTGTTCTTATCATTCTGGACTTATAATTCATTCCATATATTTTTCTCTACTGTTTCTTGTTTCATTGTTTGTATTCCACTTTTCTAATCTTATTCCTCTGTACTTCTACTTGTGTTAATTTTTCAGTTTCCTAGATCTTGTACATTTCCTCTCTTAGCATTTACTGTTATTATTACTATTATTCTTTTTCTCTTCCTAGCTCTTTCCTTTAATCTGGTCCTAATTTTTTTTCAAGGAAACATAGAAACAACAAGGAAATAGAATAAGAGGAATGAATTATCAAAGTGAGACTTTACCACAGACACAAGAAGAATAACAATATAAAACCACAGAATAAACCCATCAAGATAAACAGATGCCTAGACACCAACAAAAAATTACAAGCCATACTAAGAAAAGGAAGACATGTCCTAGTCCAATAAACAAACTAAAAACCAGGAGAGATGCAGAACATGGAACAAGAGATGTCCAAACAAATATCATGAATCAACTTAATGAACTGAAGGAAGAGATTAAGGACATTAAGACACTGGGAGAACATACTGAAGAAATTGAAAACATACATAAGATGATAATGGATATGATGGTGATGAATGCGACAATCCAAGAAATCAAAAATACATAACAGCAGATTTGAAAAGGCAGAGGAAAAACGCAGCAATGTGGAAAACAATACATCTGTCAAACATATAGTAGAACAGAATGATAAAAAGATACAAAAAATCCAGCAGGGACTTAGGGATTTGAATGACAATATGAAACGCACAAACATATGCATTATAGGTATCCCGGAGGAAGAAGAGAAGGGAATAGGAACGGAATGAGGAAATAATGACTGAAAACTTCCCAGCCCTACCGAGGGAGATGGATGTACATGTCCAGGAAGCACAGTGCACTCCAAACAGTATAAATCCTAACAGGCCTGCAGCAAGAAATATACTTGTCAAACTGCCCACTGCTAAAGACAAGGAGAGAATACAGAAAGCAGCAAGAGAAAAGAGGAACATCACATATAAGGGAAGCACAATAAGATTAAGTGTTGATTTCTCATCTGGATGCAAGAAGGCAGTGCTATGGATGCAAGAAGGCAGTGCTATGATATAGTTAAGGTACTAAAAGAAAAACATTCTAGCCAAGAATTCTCTATCCAGCAAAGTTGGCATTCAATGATGAGGGAGAGTTCAAAATATTCACAGATAAACAGAAATTAAGAGAGCATGTCAATAAGAAACCTGCCCTTCAAGAAATACTAAAGGGAGCTGTTCAGGTAAAAAGGAAAAAACAGGAATGAGAGAGTTGGAGGAGAGTGTAAGAACAACTAACAAGATAAAAAGAAAATTAAAAACAACATATGACATACATAAACCTAAAGAAAATATGGCTAATGAAAGTTATCCCTTGATGGTAATAAAATTGAATATTAATGGATTAAAATAACCAGTCAAGAAACAAAGATTGGGAAAATGGATAAGGAAACATGACCCATCTATATGTTATCTATAAGAAACCCACCTTAATCCCAGGGATTCAAGGAGGCTGAAAGTGAATGGTTGGAAAACAATTTTACAAGCAAACAGTAACCAAAAAAGGGTGGAAGTAGTTATACTATTATCAGACAAAATAAACCTTAAATGCATAACTATTGTAAGAGACAAAGAAGGACATTATATATTTATAAAAGAGATAATCTATCAAGAAGAAAGAACAACCATAAATATTTATACACCTAACCAGGATACCTAAAATACATGAGGCAAACACGGGAAAAACTAAGTGGAGAAATAAATGCTTCCACAATTATAGTGGGGCACTTTAATACACCATTACCACTAACTGACAGACCATCTCAACAGAGAATCAATAAAGAAACAAAGACTTTGAATAATACATTAGAGGATCTGGACCTAATAGATATATATAGAACACTACACCCCAATACAGTGGGATGTACATTCTTCTCGAGTGCACATGGATGATTTTCCAAGATAGATCACATCCTAGGCCACAGAACAACTCTCAATGAATTCAGAAAGATTGAAATTACATAAAGAAATTTCTCTGACCACAATGGAATGAAGCTGGAAATCAGTAAGGTTTAGAGAACCAGATTAGGCACAAAGATATGGGAGTTAAACAACACACTCATAGACAAACAGTGGGTCAAGGAGGAAATCTCAAAAGAAATCAGTAACTACCTTGAAATGAATGAAAATGACTACACAACATATAAAACCTATAGGATGCAGCAAAAGCTGTACTTAGAGGGAAATATATCATCATAAAAGCATATATTAAAAAAGAAGAGCTAAAATCAAAGATGTAACAGTATACCAGAAGGAATTAGAAAAAGAACAATAACCTAATCCCCAAGGAAGTAGAAAGAAAGAAAAAAGATTAGAGAAGAACTAAATGAAATAGAAAAGAAGAAAGCACTAGAAAAAATAAACAAAACCAAAAGCTGGGTCTTATAGAAGATTAATAAAATTGAAAAACCCTTAGCTAGACTAACACAGAAAAAAAGAGAGAAGATGTAAATACATAAAATAAGAAATGAGGAAGGGATATCAACACTGACACCACATAGAGTATCATAAGAGGTTATTTTGAAAAATTATATGCAACAAGATGGATAATTTAGAGGAAATGAACAAATTCCTAGAAACACATAAGCAGCCTATATTGTTAAAAGAAGAAATTGATAAATAAATAAATAAATATTTAAAAAAAAAAGAGAAGAAATTGATGAAATCAACAGACCAGTCACAAGTAATGAGATAGAATTAGTCATCAAAAATCTCCCAACTAAGAAGAGCCCAGGGCCCGATGGCTTCACAAGTGAATTCTACCAAACATTCCAGAAAGAACTAACACCAATCTTGCTTAAACACTTCCAAAAAATAGAAGTGGAAGGAACATTGCCTAACTCATTCTATGATGTCAAAATCACCCTAATACCAAAGCCAAACAAAGAAAGGAAAACCAGAACAATCTCTCTAATGAACCTAGATGCTAAAATCTTCAACAAAGTACGTGCTAATTGTATTCAATAACACAGCAAATGAATTACACACCATGACCAAGTGGGGTTCATCCCTCGTATGCAAGGCTGGTTCAACATAAGAAAATCAATCAACGTAATTCACCAAATAAACAGATCAAAAGGAAAAAAAAAACACATGATCATCTCCATAGATGCAGAAAAAACATTTGACAAAATAGAGCACTCTTTCCTGATAAAAACACTACAAAAGATAGTAACAGAAGGAAACTTCCTTGACATAATAAAGGGTATATATGAAAAACCCACAGCTAACATCATATTCATTGGTGAAATCCTAAGTTCTCCCTCTAAGATCAGGAAGAAGAAAAGGATGCCCACTTTCACTGCTTCTCTTTAACATTGTGTGAGAAGTACTTGCTCGAGCACTTAGGCAAGAAAAAGATATAAAAGGCATCCAAATTGGAAAGGAAGAAGTGAAAATATTACTATTTACAGACAACATGATCCTATACCTAGAAAGTCCTGAGGAATCGACAGCAAAGCTCTAGAACTTATAAATGAGTTCAGTAAAGTCACAGGTTGTAAGATCAACATACAAAAATCAATAACATTTCTGTACACCAATAGTAAGCAATCTGAGGAGGAAATCAAGTAAAAAAAATCCCATTTATAATAGCAACTAAAAGAGTCAAATATCTAGGAATAAATTTAACTAAAGATGTAAATAACTTATATGCAGAAAACTACACAATACTGTTAAAGGTAATAAAGAAGACTTAAATAAATGGAAGAATATTCCCTGGTCATGGAGAGGAAGACTGAACGTCATTAAAATGTCTATCCTACCCAAACTGATGTACAGATTTAAAGCAATCTCATTTATCTATTTATCTATCTATCTATCTATCTATCTATCTATCTATCTATCTATCTATCTATCTATCTATCTATCTCCCCTCCCCACTCCGGTTGTCTGATCTCTGTGTCTATTTGCTGCATCTTCTTTGTCCCCTTCTGTTGTTGTCAGCAGCACAGGAATCTGTTTCTTTTTGCTGTGTCATCTTGTTGTGTCAGCTCTCCATGTGTGCACACCATTCCTGGGCAGGCTGCACTTTCTTTCATGCTGGGCAGCTCTCCTTACGGGGTGCACTCCTTGCACGTGGGGCTCCCCTACATGGGGGACACCCCTGCGTGGCACGACACTCCTTGCACGCATCAGCACTGCGCATGGGCCAGCTGCACACGGGTCAAGGAGGCCCGGGGTTTGAACTGCGGACCTCCCATGTGGTAGATGGATGCCCTAACCACTGGGCCAAGTCTGCCCACCGTAAAGCAATCTCAATAAAAATCACCACAGCATTTTTTACTGAATTGGAAAAACTATGAAATTTATTTGGAAGGGCAAGAGTCCCCAAATAGCCAAAAACATATTGATAAGGAAAAATGAAATTGGAGGAATCACACTATCTGACTTTAAAACATACTGCAAAGCTACAGTGGTCAAAACTTCATGGTACTGGCACAAGGATAGATATGCTGACCAATGGAACCAAATTGAGAGTTCTGATCTAGATCCTCGCATATGCAATCAACTGGTCTTTCACAAGGTCACCAAGCCCATTCAGCTGGGAGAGAACGGCCTCTTCAAGAAATGGTGCTTGGAGAACTGGATATCAATATCCAAAAGAATAAGAAAGGAATACCATCCCCCATCTTATACAAAAATTAACTCAAGATAGATCAAAGATCTAAATATAAGAGCTAAGAGCACAAAGACCTTGGAAGATAATGTAGGGAAGCATCGACAGGATCTTGTAATAGGAAATGGCTTCATGAACTTCACACCCAAAGCAAGAGCAGCAAATGAAAAAATAGATAAATGGGACCCCCTCAAAATTAAAAACTTTTGCACCTCAAAGAAGTGAAAAGGCAGCCTACCCAATAGGAGAAAATATTTGGTAACCATATATCTGATAGGGACCACATATCCTGCAAAAGAAAGAAATCCTACACCTCAAAAATGAAAAGACAAATGAACCATTTAAAAAATGGGCAAATGATTTGAATAGACATTTCTCCAAAAAAGAAATACAAATGGTTAAAAAGCACATGAAAAGATGCTCAACATCACTAGCTATTAGGGAAATGCAAATCAAAACTACAATGAGAGGGAAACAGATGTGGCTCAAGCAATTGGGCTCCTGCCTACCATATAGGAGGTCTAGGGTTCAATACCCAGGGCCTCCTGGTGAAGGCAAGCTGTCCCACGTGGTGAGCCGGCCCGTGCATAATGCTGCCCCATGCGAGGAGTGCTGCCCTGCGCAAGGAGTGCTGCCCCATCCAAGGAATGCTGCCCCACGCAGGAGTGCGGCCCCATCCAAGGAATGCTGCCCCGCGCAGGAGTGCTGCCCCATGCAGGAGTGCTGGCCTGCACGGAGAGCTGATGCAGCAAGGTGACATAACAAAAAGAGACACAGAGGAGAGACAATAAGAGATGTAACAGATTAGGGAGCTAAAGTGGTGCAAGAGAATGATCACCTCTCTCCCACTCGAGAAGGTCCCAGGATCAGTTCCTGGAGCTGCCTAATGAGAATACAAGGAGACACAGAAGAACACACAGCAAGTGGACACAGAGAGCAGACAATGGAGGGAGGGGGGAGAAATAAATATATAAATAAATCTTTAAAAAAACACAACTACAATGAGATACCATCTTATACCAATTAGACTGGTGGCTATTGAAAAAACAGAGGACTACAGGTGTTGGAGAGGATGTGGAGGAATGGGAACCCTCATCCACTGCGGTGGGAATGTAGAATGGTGCAACCATTGTGGAGGACAGAATGGAGGTTCCTCAGAAAACTAACTATAGAACTGCCATATAATCCAGCAATTCCACTGCTGGGTATGTACCTAGAAGAACTAAAAGCAAGGACACAAAGAGATATATTATATGCACACTAATGTTCTTAGCGGCATTATTCACTATTGTCAGAAGTTGGAATCAACCCAAATGTCCTTTAACAGATGAATGACCAAAATGTGGTATATACATAAAATGGAATATTATTCAGCTGTAAGAAGGAATGTGGTATTAAAACATGGGATAACATGGATGAATCTTGAGGACCTTATATTGAGTGAAGCAAGCCAGACACTGAAGGAGAAACATTACATGACCTCATGATATGAATTAAGCTAATTGAGCAGACTCACAGAGCTACAGTCTGGAAGATAGGTTTCCAGGGAATAGAAAGGGAGAAGAAGGTTGTGAGCCAATGCCCATAAGGGCAAAATTTATGATAAGGTGGAAGTGTGTAGTGTGCAGTGGAGGGGCATGGCAGTGGTGCAGTGATATGATTGGGTTGGGTGGTCCCTGTTTGTCAGTGGTGTAGGGTGGGGAGGGTGGGATGGACGGTCCATGGCATTGGGGGGAAGGTTGGGAGAGAGAGTAGGTGAGCACTGAGGATTTGTGGGTATGTGGTTGAAACTACAATGTTGGGGATGCTTTTTCGGCAAATATGGCAGGGGAAGATTACCGGTTTAGGGAGTTGGACGTGGGGGGAATTGGGGAGAGGGTGCACCCGGGGCAGGCCTCTAGGGAGTGAGTGTTCGTCTTGTCGTAGTGGGTTGCATCAATGGGTGGAGACCCACGTGATGAGCAGGAAGCTGGTGGACCTCCATCTGGTGGAGGCCCACGATGGTCTTAAACAGAGGGCCGGGGGTGTCTTGAGAGCACAGGTGGTGCCAAATACGGGAGGACAGGCCAGTGTGTCAAGTCCTCAGTGTTGCTGCAAGTAACGATGAACCTTTCCTTCAAGGAGTAAAGCCTGGTGGTTGCCATGGTGCGAGGGGAGGGGCAGGGAGGAGTGAAATGGCAGGAACAGGGGGCATTTGGGGAACCATGGAAGTGTTGACATGATCTTGCTATGGTGAATACAGGCCATGTTAAAATTCACCGAAATTTATAAAAATGTATGGCCCAAAACGTAAACCATAATGTAAGCCACTGGCCACGTTAGCAGCTATGTTTCAATATCTGTACACCAGCTTAACAAACGCACTATACAATGTTATTAATAGGGGAAGGGGGAAAATGGGGAGGATGTTGGGTATATGGGAGTCCCTTGTATTTGGTATGTGATTTTTCTGTAACCTAAAACTTCTTTGAAGACACTTTGAAAAAAGTAAGACACTGTGGGAATAAATGGAAGAAAATGTCACTGTACATACAGGACAATAGATCCAACAGTGATGAAAGGAAAATGTCAAAAAAATTTTTTAAATAATTTTTCATTACTGTTTATTATCCCTAATTTAAAAAATTTTTATCTTTAAAATTTTTTTTGTATTTTATTTCTTACTTTTAAAACTATCATTATTATTTCATTGTCTTATTAATTGTATTTGGCTATTTTTTTTTGGCCACGTTTTTAATTTTTATTTTTTTCTTCCCCACTTCCTCCCCCACCCTGCTGTTTCTGTTGTTTGTGTCCATTCACTGTGTGGTCTTCTGTATCTATTTCTCCTTTTGACTTCTTTTCTCGTCTTTCTCCTCTAGGATTCACCAAGATTCAATCCTGGGGACCTCGGATGTGGAGAGAGGTTCCCTGTCAATTGTGCCCCCTCAGCCCCTGGTCTATGCTGAGCTTCACCTCGACTCTCCCCTCCATCTCTCTTTTGTTGCATCATCATCTTGCTGCGTGAGTCACTTGCACGGGCACTGGCTCACCACATGGGCACTTGGCTTGCTGTGTGGGCACTGGCTCACCGCACAGGCACTGGCTCACCACGTGGGCACTCGACTTGCCCGGCAGGAACTTGCGTGGGCACTTGGCTCACCACATGGGCAGTGGTTTGCCGCATGGGCACTGGCTCACCAAGTGGGCACTCACGCGGGCATTCGGCTTGCCACACGGGCACTTGCACAGGCACTCGGCTCACCACGTGGGCACTCGACTTGCCCGGCAGGAACTTGCGTGGGCACTTGGCTTACCACATGGGCAGTGGTTTGCCGCATGGGCACTGGCTCACTAAGTGGGCACTCACGTGGGCATTCGGCTTGCCACACGGGCACTTGCACAGGCACTCGGCTCACCACGTGGGCACTCGGCTCACCACGTGGGCACTCGGCTCTCCACGTGGGCACTGGCTTGCCATGCAGGCAAGCCTTCTCCTCTTGTTCACCACGAGGGCCAAGGGATCAAATCTGGGTCCTCCCATATGGTAGGTAGGTGGAGGCCTTATCACTTAAGCCACCTCTGCTTCCCTATTGGCTTCATTTTTTAAAAAATTTTTAATTTTTTATTGAAGTATATCATTCATACATGAACATACATAAACAATAAGTGTATAGTAAAGATTGTGAACAAAATAAACATACATAACATCACACAGGGGTCTCATGCATCACCCCTCCACCAACTTTTTGCGTTGTTGTGAAACATTTGTTACAAACTATACAAGAGCATCATCAAAATATTACTGCCAACCATAGTCCTTATCTTACATTTAGTGTATTTTTCTCCCAACCCATACTATTTTTTAAAAATATATTTTTGTTACAGATATTGTGAACTTGCAAAACAATTGTACAGGTGTGTAGATTTCCCACACAACTCCACAACCTGGTGGAACACTTCTTACAGTTTATGGGACAATATCATCAGACTCTTACCACCCATCATGGTCCATAGCATACATTTGGCACACTTTTTCCATACACCTCCATTATCAACACAGTACAGCTTTGGCATTGATGCAAGAATATTATAGTATTTCTGTTAACCACAGTCTAATTAATTTAAATTAAATTAAGTTTTGAAGAGGTTTTGGATCACAGAAGGGTTACAACTGTGGCAGGGGAGGGTCGTTGGTGCAGGGTGTCAGTGATGGGGGATACATGGGAGGAAGTTCACCAAGGCATACACAGAAGGCATATTAATGTGTTCAAATGTTTATGGAGCATTGTCACAGTGTGTGAAGATTCACTCAACAACCAAAGGCATATCAAATTCCCATTCTGGGAAGAGCCACCACATTCTCTAATGGAACAGCAAGAATCCTGTGAGTACAGGTAGAGGGTGTCCCATTGACAGGCCCTTGATATTGATGGCTGTACTTATGAACCTTTACTCTTGAAATTGAAACTTAGCCTACTATTACAGGGTGCCTAAGAGTTACCTCCCGAGAGCCTCCTTGTTGCTCAAATGTGGCCTCTTTCTAAGCCAAACTCAGAATATAAATATATTACCTTCCTCCCAGCATTGGGACATGACTCCCCTGGCACCAAGAGATTACTACCAGCACCAACTAGCAATACAACTAGCAAAAGACCTTGACCAAAAGGGGGAAAATGGAAAGAGACATGAGTTTGTAAGGCTATGAGACAAATGAGACGTAAAGAGAGTTGGGATGTCATCCCAGAGGTTACACTTATGCATGTCTCAGCAGGATCTCATTGATGGCCAAAGTAGATACTACCCCAAATAGTGGGGCTGCTGAGGGCTCTGGAGACATCCAGACACTACAGTCAGTGCGGATAGCTCAGGAGTTTGCTGCTTTGCCAAGTGAGCCCCTTTGGAATTTACGCTCTTCAGAGTGACAGAGTTGGACTCAGTTGTGGTTTCCCTACACATGGCTCTTCTTTCTATTTAAACCTATAATTAGTACTAGAGTTGGTAGGTGTATATCCAAGAAACTTAAATCTTTGTGCTGTCCATGTGCCAGCTGGGCCTTGAGTCTCAAAAGAGTGGCAGCACCTACTCTCCAGGTCATTGGTTCCACCCAGGACAACTAACAAGGAGGTGATGATGGAAAACCATCATACCAAGGATCCGAGAGAGTCTATAATTGCAAGCAAGAGAGTCCCATCCATTAGTCCCACGGGATTGAAGCCCCCTCTCAATAAGAGGCAGAGTGGACATTACCACCCCAGAATTCTCAGGACTGAGGAACAAACAAGGAACAGACTTACTGGTATTCTACTATAGATGTATTGTGATTCTAGCAATGGAAAACTCTATCACTGATATGGAGACAGTGGCACTGAAGCTTCTGAGGATAGGAAAAGGGAAAAACAGGTGTAATACAGGGGCATTTTCACGACTTGGGAATTGTCCTGAATGACAATGCAATGATAGATACAGGCCATTATATATCTTGCCTTAACCTACAGAATTTGGTGGGAGATAGTGTAAACTGAAATGTAAACTATAATCCATGCTTGGTGGCAATGCTCCAAAATGTGTTAATCAATTGCAGTGAATGCACCACACTAATGAGGGATGTTGTTAATGTGGGAAGTGTGGGAGATGTGGGGATTGGAGCATGTGGGATTCCCCTATATTTTTATGCAACATTTATGTAATCTAAGTATCTTTAAAAAAATGACAGTAGTCACTAGAGGTCTGAGGTGTAACATGGCGCATTTTGGAGACATTGGAATTGTACTGCATGACATTGCAATGACAGATACAGGCCATTATACAAAACCTATAAAATTGTGTTAGAAAACATAAACTATAGACCATGGTTAGTAGCAATGCTTCAATATGTAGTCATCAATTGTAGCAAATATACCACAGTAATGAAAGATATTATTAATGGGGGAAAGTATGGAGGGTAGGGGGTGGGATATATGGATCTCCCCTATATCGTTGAGGTAAAATTTATGTAATCTAAATCTACTTTTGGAGGTGAAGAAGGTCAACCACCACACACCATCAAGCCAAGAGTGCCTACAATTGAAAGCAGGAGAATTGCATCCAGCATCCATGTGGAATCTAAGCCCCCTCTTGATATAGATGTGGGGTGGACACAACCATTCCAAGGTCCGCAGGATGGAGGAATAGAGTATGGATTAGAGTGGACTTACTGGTACTCTATTCATGAACTACTGTGATTAGTAATCGAAGAAAATGTGGAATTGGTGTGGAGAAAGTGGCCATGGTGGCTGCTTGGGATAGGGAGTGGGAGGAAGAGATATGATGTGGGGGCATTTTCGGGGGTTGGAGTTGTCCTGGGTGGTGCTGCAGGGACAGTTACCGGACATTGTATGTCCTCCCATGGCCCACTGGGTGGAATGTGGGAGAGTGTGGGCTATGGTGTGGACCATTGACCATGAGGTGCAGTGGTGCTCAGAGATGTATTCACCAAGTGCAATGACTGTCTCATGATGATGATGGAGGAGGTTGATGTTATGGGGGGAGGAGGGGGGTGAGGGGGGTGAGGGGTATATGGGGACCTCATATTTTTTTAATGTAATATTAAAAAAATAAAGACCAAAAAAAAAAAAAAAGAAGTGGGCTAGGAAGCCCATAAGAATCAAGCTACTCAGTACTGCTCTCATGGGAGTCAACTAATGACTCCTTTAGGTTTCCTCTCACCTGAGGCCAGGTGGAGTTGAGAGGTCCAACTGCCCATTAAAGATGGAAAATATTGGGAAGCAGATGTGACCCAAGCAATTGGGCTTCCGCTTATCACATGGGAGGTCCCTGGTTCGGTTCCCAGTGCCTCCCAAAGAAGACAGCGAGCTAGCATGACAGGCAGGCACGGCAAGCTGACACAGCAAGAGACACAAGAAGAAAAACATAATGAGAGATACAACAAAACAGGAATTGAAGGTTCCTGGTGTCTCCCAAAGAGGATGAGCTGGTGCAATGTGCAGGCATGGCAAGATGATGTAATAAGAGACACAAGAAGAAAAACTCGAGAGACAGAACAAAGTAGGGAGTGGAGGTGGCTCAAGCTATTAGGTGCCTCCCTCCAATACTGAAGGTCCTGGGTTCGGTTCCTAGTACCTCCTAAAGAAACAAGGAAGATGAACAGACACATCAAGTGCAAACATTAAGGGAGTGGGGAGAAATTAAGTAAATCTTAGAAAGAAAGATGGAAAATATCATCATTACAAGATGTACAGAAGTACTTCCATTTTTGTCTTATTTCTTTAAGAAAGTTTTAAGCTAATGTGTAGTGTCTCCCAAGCTATTCTCTAGTTTTAGTAAAATATAAATTTACCATACTGGTAAGTTCAATTTTTATTGTTATACCTTCATCCAATACTATTTCCTGAACATCTATTATATGCACGATACTGAGGAGAGAAATAAACATGCAACTATCTGTTTTCCTCCTTTGTAGTATAAGGAAAATATAATAGCATTATCAAATGTTTTTTATAAAATGAATAAAAAATTATCCATATTATCACCATATTAACTTGATAATTTTCTTTATTCTGGGTTTCCTTAGAGTATTTATTCATGTGTATACATTTTTTATATAGTTTCACTCTTAGTTCATGTAATTTTGTGGGGCTTTTTCTATCTGGCGTTATCATTTTTTAGAGATGATTTTTATTTTTCAGATAGTTCTCTAGGTCATGAGAATCTGTATTTCAACATTAAAGGAAGAATCATTTAAAATGAGCAACACATTTATTTCATTTATTATTTCATTTGTGTTTTATTTGAAGCAATATAACATTCTCCTACCATAATAATTAAAGTGGAATTTTCTCTAGCACTAATTTGAGCATTGAATAAAGATGAAATTAAAAGAGCACATTGCCATATCCAATGCCTCTAGCCTTCTACATACTCAACAACTACTTAAAATCTAAGTGCACCTTCTTCCTAATTGGTTAGCTTTCACTTTCGACCTTGAAGTCATTCCGTTGGGATTTTAGCCTCTTAGAAAACACCAGCATTTAAGCACAATCACTTAGTGCAGCTAGATATTAAAGGAAAAGGGAAGAAAAAGCTAATGGTTTTTCATACATGCACTGAAAAAAATTAATAACCTGATGGTCTCTAGGAAAGTAGGTAATTTTTTCTCCCTTTAAGATTGTGAAGTTCATCATTACATAATTTATCTCAATGACCTGCAAATACTACATGTAATTATTAAAAATAACCACATTAAATCAACCTAGCTTTTAAGAATCTCCATGGCAGTGCTGCTAATGCACTATCCAATTTCACATAACCCACAACCCAGATCCAGTTTGTTATTAGTGTTTTTAAGATGTTACTTTAAGAAGACAACTGCAGAAACATTTTCTTGAATGACCTGGCCTTTTAACAAATACATTTATGATGAAAATCGAGTTGATTCTTTCAGTGATTTGTTTATTCCTCCTTTTGTTATGCACCATTCCAAAAATTCATCTTCATTGCAGAGGCTCAATAAAATTAATTTTTCTCTGATTAGTGAAAGAAATGTAATATTATTGAGTTAACAGTGGCAGTGGTGATTTCAATTTGAGTGATTATGGAGGAAACTGGTTTTGTAATTGTCTGCCTCAAGAGAGCCCTGTACAAGAGTAAGTAATTCTATCTGCAGCATGGAAGCAAAAACTATCAGCCTGCTCTTGTCTGGGGAGCACATTTTCAGTCACACGTTCGGGATTGACAAGGATGAGTCTATTTAGCTGTGGCAGAGTTCGATGTGACTGACATATTTATTTACTTTCACTTGTTGTGACCCATCTTTATGGATCTGGGAGCAGCAAGTAAATCTACAATCACCGAATTTGGTTACTCACCCAGTGACATCAAAGCGCATCAAAACCAATGAATATGTTGGCCTCAGTGGATTCTGCATTGGTGAGAGCCTCATCACACGTGTAACATGAAACCAGGAGCGGTGGTCGGAGTGACACAAAGCTACGCTCGCAGTGAGATGGTGTGGAATTACACTCACACTGTCCCAATGGCCGTTTCCTGGTTTTGACATTGTACTTTAGTTACATGAAATGCTGGCACTGGGGGGACTGGGTGATGGGCAACCTCTGGCCCGATCTGTACGACTTCCTGTGAATCCATGATCACTTTTCTTTTTTAAAGTTAAACAGAAAGGGAATCAAGAGGGCTGGTATTTCCTTCGGGAAACCTTCCCTGGTTGAAGTCAGGCTTCAAGCTGGAGAGAGATTTGGACTCTGTGAGGCTACGTTGGCGCCTGGATCTCCAGCCACAGGAGACTGAAGCCACTGGGTGCAGGTGGGGTGGAGACGGGTGCAGGGCACGGACTGTCTCACTGGGTGCTGGATGGCGACTCCGAGAGGCGGGGCAGGGCGACCACCCAGGAGCACCGAGAGTGGAACTGGCCCCCTTTACCACGTCCGCCTGCACTGAACCACTCCACCAGGAGTGAGAGCAGGGCCAGCAGCAGGGCCATCACGGGGCTGCTTCACCGCAGGCACAAAGCAGCCCCTGCCAGAGAGCAGGAGAGAGGTCAGAAGACTTCAGAACTGGGCTTTCCCCAGCTCAGTGCAACCCCCGTGTGAGAGGTGCACCCAAGGGGCAAGCTGTGAGCGACCCTGACACACTCTGCCCTCCCCTGCCCCCCACCTGGAGAGCTTATTTGCTCTTCCGTGCATCCTCCCGGATCTCCACGGCGCCTAACAGGGTGCCCTGCAAGCCTTGGCACCTGACAAACATTGGCTGAATTGAAATAAATGGGAAACATCCGTCACTACTGCAGACAGTGAGGTGAGGGCAATTGAGTGCAAGAAAATCTTCTCCGACCTCCACAATGCCCCGACACACACGCTCTGTGAAATTTACATGAGTGTTTGGGGGAGAATCAACAGTAAACACAATTTTTTTAAACCTCAGACTGCAAACAGAAAGCACCACCAACAAAAATAGGTGCCATCTACTTTTTAGAATATTGGGATGATATCCCCCTAGGCAAGTTTTCACTTTGGGAGTATAAGTTGATTTGAAGAGTCTGTCCTGTTGGTGAAGGAAAGTGGAAGGTTCAAAACTGAGGGGTGGGGGATGAGTTCCTCTAAGAGGGGGCGGGGGGGGGGGGGGAGGTCATGTTGGGAGGGGCAGGGAGGCGACGGTTCCAGGCAGTGTCTGGGAAGAAGACATGGGGATGTGGGATTAAACTGTGGCCCTGGGAGCCTAAGCAAATGCCACCTGCATGGCTTAGAAGGATCCGATGTGTCTCAGCAGCTGGTGGTTGGGCCTTGGTGCCCTTTTGGTCCACTTGAGTCATAATGTAGCACAGGACTCTGGGATGCTTAGCCAGCAATGCACGTGCTGCTGTGTAAGGTCCACGCCCTTATCCTAGCCACCCTTAAACAGCTCCCTGCCAGTCTGCTGATGGGGCCATCTCCGTTTCTGATCCAAAAGGAAATATGATTATGATTTCTCTGAATGGCAAGAGGTAGGATTCCACTAAAATGTAGATGCCTCAGAAGGAAGGGTCCTGCAGTTATCCTCTAAACTTCTCCCAGTGCCCTCGTAGTCCGGATTGTTCATCAGGTAGTACTGTATCTCTCTTGAAAGTTTAGAAAGCCTGGGCAGAAGGACCATGGATTCAGTGTGATCCAGTCTAGGTGGGCCAACCCCAAAGATATCACACAAGGACTGAGGCAGCCACACAAGGGGATACCAAGAGAGGGAGGAGACAGAGGGTATAAAAGATATATGCTCATCTTTGATATGCTCCTTTTATGTTTTTCCCTAAGTACATGTTAGGATGTATGATATATGCAAAAAGTTTATACTTACATGTTATGTAAGGTAATTTCTTGGGAGGGGGGAGGGAGGTACCGGGGATTGAACCTGGGACCTCATTCATGTGAGGTGGGCACTCAACTGCTCAGCTCCACCTCCTCCTGTGTACGACACTTTTTAAATTTAGCCATCCCTTTATTGATCACTCCATTCTCACAGTACCTTGGAGAGTCTAGAGACAACAGAATGGCAGCTTTCAATGAGTTTCTCAGTCTTAAATTCTTTTGTCCACACTCAGGACTACAATTGGAATACACTGTAATTTGTAACCACCTTCAAGAGAGCAGGGTTTTGGTAACAATGAGAGGGGATTTAGCAAACAGAAAAACCACCTGAACTGATTTACTTTCTTTCCATGACATTCTTCTCATGGAGTGGCAGACGAGGTGAAAAGGGAGAAAATGGAAGCATCTGGTGATGGTGGTGGTGGGGAGATTGGGCATAAAAGGTTTCCAGGGAGATTGGGGATAAAAGGTTTCAGGTGATAATCTCAAGTAAAGATTGGCCACGACTTGCATCTTATCACTGCAGGTAGGTGCACAGATGAGGGAAGACTGTGTTGGGGAAGCTTCAATGACAAATTTTTAAAAATGTGTTTATATATATATATATATATATATATATATATATACACACCACAAAATTTGTCATTTTAGCATTCTGAATATTCTGTGGTATTAGTTTCATTGACAATGTTGTACCACCTTCACCACCATATACTACCAAAGTTTTTCACTGCCCCAGAGACGCTGTTCCATTATGCAATGTCTCCCCATTCCTCCCTTGGTAACCTCTGTTCTACTTTCCATCCTTGTGAATTTGCCTATTACAGATAGTTCATAGAAGTGGAATCATACAATATTTGTCCGTTAGTGTCTGATTTATTTCACTCAGCATACTATTTTCTAGGTCTATCCATGATATAGCATCAGTGATAAGTTTTTAATGAGGTTTGAAACACTTTAGAGTTTACTTTCTTGGCTTCTCTAACTAAGGCTCAGATCTTTAAAAAAAATAAATTCTTTATTCTAGCACAGTCCACGAGGAGGAAAACATAATCTGACCATCCCCAAAGGTTAGCAGGACACAGCTTAAACATCAACAGGGAAGATTACGGCTGAAGGCACCCCTACAGGTGTTAGATCCGGACCTTATGTAATCAGTGAATTCGATAGCTCCTTTAAACAAATTCCCTGGAATAGTCCCTTGATTACTGTAAGAGATGAAGTCAGTGTTTAACGTACGCTCGGCTTAGTAGAAAATTGCTCTTCCAAAACCAAAGTGCAGTGAAGGTATTTTACATAAAGACTATTCGTATTCACCTTTGTACTGATGATACTAGGATCTGATCATGGTTGGTAATCCTAAGTGGGTTTTGCAATGAACTACAAGGCATAATCATCTGATTACTGGCCATAATTACTAGTCAACTAGTGTTTGCCAGTCTCTTCTTCCATGTGCACCATCTCTTATTAAACCTTGGGCTGAAATAAGCTATAAGAGAGATATAAGAGCTGACCTTTCAGCCCCTCATCCAAGGGGATGTGAGCCTTGGGTTGGGGTGTGAAGGAGGAGATCTCTAATTCTGGACAAAACGATGACAAAGAAACTGATAAACAATGACCATATACAAACATTCTATTATTCATGTACCTAAATATATTCATTTTGTACCATGGAAGAACAGACTTTCCATGTCAAAGAAATTTGTCACTGATCCAACTTTACAGGTCTGACAAATCCTAAAACCAAGATGAAATGTGGATAGAAATCTTTTTTTGTAATGAAGTCCCATAAAAATCACCTGGAAATTCAATTGTATAGAAGAGTGCAGTAAAGCTATGGCTGCCCTAGGGAAGCTCTTCTTTCTTTTTGAGTGTGAAACATGCCATTTTTATAGTTAAGCAGAAACCTGAATAAACCCTGCCCTCAAAGATACGACACATTACCCTGGTGCAGACGGCACAAGCATCACTGCCATATTTTAACGTATCCTGAATATTCTCCCCCGGGATGCTAAGAGGGTAACACTTTCTTACATGCATTACTAACGTGGGAGCCTCTAAGGGCAAAATGGGCAAGGATGGCTCATTTGGAGGCATGTTTCATCTTTGGGTTGTCAGATCTTTCAGTTCCTCACCGGAGACGTGAAGGTACTTTCCTTTAGAGCCGTCACGAGTGTCTTCTGCTCAGTAGACCACATCAGGACAAGCCTCCACCACACACAGGGAACATAAACTCAGTGTGTCCAGCCACTCCTCTTGAAATCTCAGTTGAGAATTACTCACTGAACATGTGCTTCATCAGAAAAGACACATGAACCGACTATCTTTAATTTTTGAGTTTTGTTCAAGGGAAAGCTTTATTGGGGTTAGGTGGTGTAGCAGGAAGGGTGTGGAGAGCAAGTATTGGTGTGGTGTACTTCTTTAGGAGGTACCGGGCATTGTGCCCAGGACTTCATACATGGGAGGCAGGTGCTCAACCACTGAGATACATCTGCTCCCCAATGAGAGCTGCTTTTTTAGTTTATTTATAGGGGGTACTAGAGATCAAACCCAGGACCTTGTGCATGGGTAGCAGGTGCTCAACCACTTGAGCTACATCAGCTCCCCAATGAGAGTTGGTTTTATTATTTGCTTGTTTTGTTTTTAGGAGGTACCAGAGATTGAACCCGGAACCTCGTACTTGGGAAGCAGGTGCTCAACCGTTGAGCTACATCCACTCCCCTGGAGAGGTGTTTTTTGTGAAAAACGGAGTTGGTTTTATATGTGATATTTAAAAGAATGTTTCCAAATTGTGCTGTCTCCCCAGGGCATTGAAAAACATCCACCAAAAATCTGTTCATGTTGTCAGAATGTCTTTTCTGAAGCTCAGGCCGTGTGAAGGGCTGACTTGCCACAGGAGAGCCATGCAGGCCTGTGAAGAGGTAGAGGAGAGGGCTGAAGACGGGGACGTGTTCCTTGTGGACAAGCAGGGAGGACCAGCGAGGCGACGGATCAGTAAAACTTTCCATTAAATCAAGAAAAACACAACTTGCCCCTAACGTCACCTCTGATGGCTTCTTAGACCAGCTGCTTCCCTGACGTCCCGCTGAGGAACAAATTGCTTTCCTGGCAGGACATTTGGACACTCCTGCATTAATAGATATGGATCCCAGCACGCCAAGCCAAGCACGAAGGCAATTTAAAATGAGTAACACTGTCATCTCAATTTAGGGCAACAGCTCGGATGCCCTATGGAGCCTCACCACAGCTTCTAGAAGTACGCCGCCTAAGACGTCCTTCCTGTCTTCAGGCTACAGAAAGCTGGCGTTTCTAGTAAACAGTCAGACCAAGGACAACGGAGAATGCAATGCCAAACGACAACAGCACTGAGCTGTCTGCGGACATCAGTTTCAGCGCATGTGGCTCTCAGTGCCGCAGAGAACTGAGACCCAGTTTGAGAGCTTCTCCCCTTCAAGCCCAATCCCATCAAGCAAGCACAGATGAAGAGCTCGACGATCCCTAATAAACAAAGGAGTGGACAGCGCTAGATGGCGACATTGTGTATCCAGGTCTGAAGAAATTTCAGAGTCAAAGAGGCAAGTTCATGTTTTCATTCTCACACTCACTTGTCTACCCTTGATGACAAAAATAAATGGATGCCCTTTTAAGTTGCATCTCATAACACTAGGCTGTATGTAAGCAAAATCCTTTTTTGCCATTAAAAAAAAACACTAAATGCATTATGTATTGGTATATAATTTAATAAGTTTCTATTTTATTTTCTACATCAGGGTACATACTCTGATATATATAGTATGCCAAGATAATATTTTTGACAAGAATTCTCATAATAAATTACCTTCATATCCAAATTTCAAAACCTACATTTAACTAAACTTCTACTATTTTACTTTTTAGCACTATCCACCAACATAGTTTATTTGGAGTCATACTGGTTCTTACTATTATTTTGAGAAGGATTCACACATAAATTGAGAAGAAATTATACTTTTGGGAAACGAAAATACAAATACATCTCCAAACATATCTCCTTCTAGACAATCTCTAGATAGAGACAGAATATGACACAGCAGATTCACACTTGAGTTCATGCACAAACGATGGTGATTCTACAGCAATTACAATGCTTTCCACAATGTCATTTTGCATTAGACATATCACAAAATTACTCAGTTGGTCATTACCGTGAACATTCACCATGGAACTAGCTATGTGACAGATTATAAAACCATTATTATTATGTCATAAATGTCCTTATATCCAACCTTTGTCGTCTACTTAATGTGTCTTCAAGAGGTAACATTGCTTTAACAATTAATTTTATGGGAATTAAATATGTATCTAAAGTATGTTCCTTCCCTCCCTCCGGCCCTTCCTCACTCCCTCCCTTCTTTCTTTCCTTGTTCTTCTTGCTCTCTCTCTCAAAACCTTTGTATGCATGTAGTAGCTCACCCCTCCACAAAATGCCTGGTGAGAAAAAGCACAGAACACGGATGTCACTCTGTGACCAGAGGGGTGACAATCAGCAAGGGGAGATTAGGTGGTAACATTTCCCATATCATTTGGGAAGTTGGAAAAGAAAACGAACACAATTTAAAATGGATTTAAAAACAAAATGATTCTTATCCAGGAACTTCTCATTTTCTCTTTGACATTTTTAAAACATGCAAAACTTTTTACTTATTGCCATTATTGTCTATTGGTAGAATGGCAAGAAAATACTAACAGTTTCTTTTTATTCATTCATTCATTCATTCATTCATTCATTCATTATTCATTTATTTCTCTCCTCTCCTCCCCCGCCCCACCCCGGTTGTCTGTTCTCTGTGTCTATTTGCTACGTCTTCTTCTTTGTCCGCTTCTGTTGTTGTCAGCGGCACAGGAATCTGTGTTTCTTTCTGTTGCATCATCTTGCTGTGTCAACTCTCTGTGTGTGCGGCGCCATTCCTGGGCAGGCTGCACTTTCTTTCGCGCTGGGCGGCTCTCCTTACGGGGTGCGCTCCTTGCATGTGGGGCTCCCCTATGCGGGGGACACCCCTGCCTGGCAGAGCACTCCTTGCGTGCATCAGCACTGCGCGTGGGCCAGGTCCACACAGGTCAAGGAGGCCCGGGGTTTGAACCGCGGACCTCCCATGTGGTAGACGGACGCCCTAACCACTGGGCCAAGTCCACTTCCCGCTAACAGGTTCTTTGCATGCCCTATCTTCGCACGTCCCAAAGCGAGTTGGAATGATCTTGTAGATTGTGGATCCTTGCGAGCAGGGAGTGTTTCTTATCCTTAGTTCTGTATTTCTACCACTCACCAAAATATGTGGCATAGAATCCATGTTAGACAGGAAGGAACTGAAAAAAATGTTGTCCACTAGAAAACAATATTGTGTACTGAGAGAAAGTTGTTTCAAAACTATCTCTAGGTCCCAACAAGAGTTAGAGCCCGAAGTAGGTTAAATGGAAAGTTTTGAACTCCAGGTGGCTTGCAGCCTTCGGAACTGGGTTTCCCTGAAGTTCCACCTGCAGCCTCATCTATTTGCAGAGGATATTTAGGTTCCTCAAATACTAAACCCCAAAAGATCAACAACGTGGAGCTGAAGAAACATAGCTGCAAAGCGTTTCTGAAGATTAAAACAGTTTTCGAAATTATACGTTCGCCAATTATCAAGGCACAAAACAATACAAATGTTCCTCAGAGTGAAATGTTCATCTGCTTTCCTTTCAGATAAGCAGGGCGGTCTGTCGGGAGAGCGGCGCTGGCTGTCGCCTCTACTTTCGTTTGACACGTAGGATTACAGGAAGTTGGATGTGAAATTCTAAAGCCTATTTTTTATTTTTTATTTTTACACATTTTAAAACATCAACTGTGTTTGTTGAAGCTTGTTTTTATCTCCCCTCTGCTCAAACAAATGATATTTCAATTCCTAAATGTGAGAATAAGACTTTGGAGCATGAAAGTCATTTATTTTCCACTGCGCGTGTGTGTGTGCAGGGTTCTGTGTGAGAGGGCAGCAGGAGGCCGTGGGGACGTACGGTGGAATGAATCCTTCACAGAACAGGAGAAGCAGCTCTGCACTCACAGAAACATTACTCTGCAGAATTGCAAGCCTGGGTAAGCTCAGCCGTGTGGCCTGGGTAAGGTTACTGTGTGGCCTGCGTGAGGTCAGTATGTGGCCTGTGTGAGGTCAGGCAAGTGGCCTGGGTACGGTGAGGCGTGTGGCCTGCGTGAGGTCAGGCGTGTGGCCTGGGTAAGAACTCTGTGGCCTGCGTGAGGTCAGTGTGTGGCCTGGGTGAGGTCAGCCGTGTGGCCCGTGTGAGGTCAGGCGTGTGGCCTGGGTAAGAACTCTGTGGCCTGCGTGAGGTCAGTGTGTGGCCTGGGTGAGGTCAGTGTGTGGCCTGGGTGAGGTCAGCTGTGTGGCCTGTGTGAGGTCAGTGTGTGGCCTGGGTACGGTGAGGCGTGTGGCCTGTGTGAGGTCAGGCATGTGGCCTGGGTACGGTGAGGCGTGTGGCCTGCGTGAGGTCAGGCGTGTGGCCTGGGTAAGAACTCTGTGGCCTGCGTGAGGTCAGTGTGTGGCCTGGGTAAGTTCAGTGTGTGGCCTGGGTGAGGTCAGCCATGTGGCCTGGGTAAGAACTCTGTGGCCTGCGTGAGGTCAGTGTGTGGCCTGGGTGAGGTCAGCCGTGTGGCCTGTGTGAGGTCAGGCATGTGGCCTGCGTGAGGTCAGGCATGTGGCCTGCGTGAGGTCAGCCGTGTGGCCTGGGTAAGGTCAGTGTGTGGCCTGGGTAAGGTCAGGTGTCTGGTGTCAAGGTCAGCCTCTCTCCCCGGCAAGTGGGCTCCGTGAGCACCCCTCTGTCTACTACCTTTTGGCTTTCTGCTTTGCTCTCTAATGACTGAGTACCAGGCAACCAGTCTGGGGAGGCTGGGGATGGACGACTTGCAGCTCTGCATGGCCAGGTCCCCTTTCTGTGCGAAAGTCAATAGTCCACCAAATCCTACTGGGTGTTCCCCTTGTCCCAAAAGACTTCTTCCAAGAAGGCAAGTAGGTTACAGTTAAGATCAAGGGTACTCTAGGTCCCCCAAGGGCAGGCTGATGGGAGCACAAAACAGGGAGAAGGGGGGCAGTAGCAAGACTCGGCCTCGCGATGCTGGGCTGAACATCAGGGCATCTTAAGCTCATGCTGATGAGTTCCTTCCTCATTCTAATTCCTACTCCGCTCATCTGCTCACCTAGAAAATTTCTCTTCTGTGAGAAGCAGGGAATGAGAAGGGAGCCTACTAGAGTTTATTGTAAAAGTTTGTTCCTGGGAGGATTAGAAAATGTGACGCCTGCCATAACCCTGGTGACTTCATAACTGTAGTTGAATTTGCCTTCTTGGTGCCATGGACATAGACAAACTTGCAAATTGGCAAGATGGGTGGAAGAAGAAAGCCAAGCCATAGAACTGTCCAAGGCCCAGCCCCTGTTATTGACTGAATGCTTAGTAAGTCCTAGGCACTGTGCTAAGTACCCACACACTTAACGTATTTATTCCTTCGGGCCTCACAATTGCCCCATTGTGCCGATATTATTATTTTATTTTTGCTCTTTTATGTTTCATATGGGCTCACATGGGTTAAGTGGCTTGCCCAGATCTACACAGATAGAAAAATGGCACAGTTGTAAAATGAGGTTGGTAGGTATAAAACGTGTGCCTTTCTTTTCACACACAATGCTGCCAAACTTAGAAAATCCATGCAACAAGTAACTGTTTCAGTATTCATTGCCTGAAGGTGTCACCAAAGAGAAGTTAATTCTTTCTCAGTTTCATAGGTTTGAAATTTTATCTATTCTTTAGCTCATCTTATTCTAGAAGGGATTTGAGATGGCTTACCAAATTACCTAGTTATAAAAATAAACAGAAAATGAAATCTGGTAAAGGAAACATCAATTGGAATAGTAAAATAAGATCTGTATATGAAGTTTACACCAAGAAATCCTATTAGATTACTAATCTGTCTCTGAACATTTTAGTTGCCAAAGCAAAAGAAGTAACAAATGATAATATTTGCATTATTCATAAGATAAAAACATGCTTTCAGTAATCTTTGAATATCAACTAGGTGCCAGCCACTGTGGTAGGTGTTGAAAAAAGAGTCCACCATATACCAACTATTACCAGTGACGCTGTCATCCAAGGACCAATCTGACACATCCTTATTTTGTCTCCAATGGTAAATGATATATCCATCACCCTGCTAATGACTCAGAAGCATAGTTTATCCTTGCATTACTGTTTGGGAGAAATTTCTCCTCTAATTCTCAAAAGGTGACTCTGAGAGAAGACAAAATCAATGATATGAGGATGCTAAATCCATACCACGTTGCTGAGTGGTAGATTAATTGCAAAAATGGTCCTCATTCTCCACCCTTCCTTGTAGCCATGCCTTTACAAGCCCCTACCATCAAAAGGTAGTGTCTCTAATCCATACTCTATTCCTCCATCCTGTGGACCTTAGAATGGAGGAATAGAGTATGGATTAGAGACACTACCTTTTGATGGTAGGGGCTTGTAAAGGCATGGCTACAATAAAAGAAAATGTGGCATTGGTGTGGAGAAAGTGGCCATGGTGGCTGCTGGGGGTAGGGAGTGGGAGGAAGAGATGTGCTGTGGGGGCATTTTCGGGGGCTGGAGTTGTCCTGGGTGGTGCTGCAGGGACACTTACTGGACATTATATGTCCTCCCATGGCTCACTGGGTGGACTGTGGGATAGTGTGGGAGATGGTGTGGACCACTGACCATGAGGTACAGCGGTGCTCAGAGATGTATTCACCAAATGCAATGAATGTCTCATGATGATGGAGGAGGTTGTTGTTATGGGGGGAGGAGAGGGGGTATATGGGGACCTCATATTTTTTGAATGTAACATTAAAATAACAAAAACAAAAACAAAAGTTAGTGTCTCTTTCCCCACCCCTTGAAGCTGGGCTGGCCTTGCAACTTGTTTGGCTGACAGAATGGGGGTGATGTGCCACATCTGAACTGAGGGCTCAAGAGGTCTTGCACAGTTCTGCTTTCTTGGACACCATGAGAACAGGCCTGGGCTCCTGGCCGGAGGACAAAAAACCACCTGGGGCAGACATGAGCCAACCAGTTTGTCCCACTAAGGCCCACTTGTCCTCGCTAAGGCCCCTCAAGGCCACCAATCAACTTCAGAGACATCAGCGAGCCCAGCCAAGTTCGCCTGAGTGGAACCTACACCAGCAGAACTGTCCTGCTCCACTGTAGATAGGGGAACAGAAACAAATTTTTATTTTGGTGTGCCAATGGGGTTTTCTGTTTGTTTGTTTCCCAGAATCATTGTGGCAATAGAAAATGGATATAGCTTTCTGGGATAGAATACCAAAGGAAGATTCACTTAAATTCATCTAAAGAGGTGGGGGGCAGTGGGGTGCCTACTTCATTCCAAGTAAGCAGCTCACTGTGGAGTTTGCTTCAGGGTTAAATTATAAACTGTCTACAGTTATGAAGAATCTTCAGGTAATTCCTTATGACTTTTGGGGTAAGCAGGCAGAATAATGGCCCCTCAAAAGATATCCCTTGCCCCATCCCCAGAACCTGTGACTATGTTACCTTACACGGCAAAGGAACTTTGTAGATGTGATGAGGGTTAGGGGCCTTGTGATGGGGAGAGTAGCCTGGATTATTGGGGTGGGAATGGGGTTGGTATAATCCCATGAATCCTTAAAGGCAAAAAACCTTTCTCAGTGGTGGTTAGAGGGAGATGTGACTGTGGAAGAAAGGTCAGGGACATAGATTGTGGCTGACTTTGACGATGAAGGAAGGAATGTGGGCAGGCTCCAGAAGCTAGAAAAGGTGAGAAAACAGATTTCTCCCTAGAGCCTCGGAAAAGAACACAGCCCTGCTGACACCTTGATTTTAGCCCAGAGATAACTGTGTCCAACCTCTCACAGACAGAACGAGAAAATAACATAAAATTTGTGTATATATATATTTTAAATTTGTGTTGTCTTAAGCCAAATAATTCTGGCACTTTTGTTTAAATCAGACAGGAGTCTAAGGTTGAATTCTCTGGCAAAAACTTGTCTTTCTGCTATGCTGTGTAGCTAATTCAGGGCAGGTGCATATATCACAGTCAATGCTTGATCATTGGATGGTGGTGGACTAAAATGTGTATGGGCTAAGTGTAAAAAACTTTAAAAATTGTCCTCCCATGATCTTAGAAGGTTCCATCGTTTGGAACCCCCACACTGAGACCTGTGGGGCCTGGTAATTAAAAAGTCAGACTTGAAGGGAACAGAGACCTAAAACTGTTGAACAACTGGAATAGGGGGCATGCTAAATAACTTTCATTATAATATATGATGAATGGATTAATAAACAAATGAACTTTCACTATTTTGAGTGGCTTCAGTAAGAACAGTAAATGTTTCCCTAAGTATCAGACATAATTTCAACTACATATGTTTATATCAGATAGAAGCTTTCTGTTGCTACGTATTGCTGCAATCCTGCTTTGGCAAAATGTGAATCACTACACAAACATAGACTATTATTACTGGCGTTGGTTGGTGCTGGTGTGGGTATTATAATTATTATTGAATTTCACCGTAAATTTAGCTTTAGTATGACTTTGGCCTAATATTTTCTTCTAAAATGCCTCTCCAATTTTTTGGTGGATGTTAGTAATTAAGTTGGACTCATAAAATATTAAAAAGCATCCTTTCAGAATCGATTTTCTGAAATATTTTCTACCTATTTCACATAGTACGGGGCATTTTTACTTTATTGCTTTTATAAACTCAATATGAATCGACCACCCCATGAACTTTAACAGGCACTAGATTTATAAAAGAATTGGCAAGGGATCGTGTGCTGGAGCCTCTCCAGAAGGGTGCTCTGACTTTACAATGGAGGCTCTTGAAAAGAATAATCCTTAGTAGACAATGAAACCAGGGATTGTACCTGAAAGGACAATATATAGGAAAACTGCATTCCTTGAAGCCTTATTAAATGAATTCCAGCCCTGTGTACCTCACAAATTGTTCTCATTCTTCAAAATTTTGTGTATTCTGTACAGTCATTGCAACTGAAATTACCTAAATGCATCTTTGAAAGCTTAGGCAGAGATGCAATAGAGATTAAACAAAGAGTTCTTTGGTGAATGAATGCTTTAGAAGAGGAACAATGTGAAAACTGTCATATTGTCCCAAGTAGACAATGAATTTGAGAGACACTTTATTATAAAACAGAGAAGGGAAAATGATCAGAAAGCAAACATAGGAGAAGTTAAGACGAGAAGGGAAGGAAAAAGGCATGATTTTCAGACCCACAGTATTAAAATATGGGCAGAGACAAGGGTTACTGTCTTCAGTCTTTTCAATCTTTTCAATAATATTTAAACAAACTGTTCAGTTCAACACACTGCATCAGAAAGTTTCTGTATTAAACTGGAAATACACATTCTGATTGTAGAAGCTGAAAAAGCTTGGTAGAGTATTTGGGTAACAGATATAATTAATAAAACAATTATTTAAAGCAATTCTTGGCAAGTTACACAATATCTTAGATGATGCTATTAATATGTGCAACAAAAAATTTTAATGTAATCATACTTATGGCCTAAATGTGAAATATATACCACCCAAAAGCTTAACAGAGAGATATGTCAAAGTTGCCTATAAAACAAAGCTTTGTCTATATATACAACTTTGTATTGTGCATTCTCTAAAGATTCATGCTTGAATATAAAAGAATGATGACACTCAAGTGTGCACACACAAACACACACAGAATAGCCTGTTGGTAAACCAGTTCCTCCTTAATCTTCTTGAAAAAAATTCAGTCTTGCAAATTCTCCCATCATGGTAAATTTCAAGCTACTAACCTGTTACTGGACATAGAGCTGGAAAAAGATGTATATAATTGGCTCGTGTGACTTGGCCACAACACACACACACACACAAACTTTTCAATATATTTTGGCTGCTTATAGAATTGGTCTTGGGGCACACAAATTGCGGCGGCTTGCTCGGTTGGTAGAGGTGGGGTCAGGCTGCGGACGAGGGGTCGGTCCAGCTTGGGACGAGGGGTCGGTCCCGCTTGGGACGAGGGGTCGGTCCCACTTGGGACGAGCGGTCGGTCCGGCAGCAGACGAGGGGTCAGTCTCACAGGGGTTGCGCGGTTCGGCTGACGGGGTCGCCCGGCAAAGCCGGCGATGAAGGGGTTGCCCGGAGAAGCAGGCGACGAACTGGGGACAAGGGAGGCCAGGCCCTTGTCGGGGCCTCTCAGGACTGGAGGGCGCACGGCAGAAGAACTACCGCGGAGACAAGGTAAACACGCAAGTCCAACTTTATTGAGGGAGAGGCAACAGTTTTATAGGGGCTGGGGAAGGCTGATTGGTCGAAGCCACGCCCTGTTCTGATTGGTTGCCGGAGAAAGGTCAGTGGGAGGTACTGGAAGGGGGAGGGGTGGTGGTTAGGGATTGGCTGTTGCTGTTGCTGGGGGAAGTGGCAGGGTTTAGGGATTGGTGGCTGCTGTTGCTGGGGTAGAGGGCAGACTTGAGTTTCCCACCCACGCCTGGCTGTTGCTGCTGTCGGGGGAAGGGAAGAGGGCAAACTGGATTTTTCCGCCCTGCGCCTGCGCAGGGAGAAGGAAGAAGAAGGGTGCCACCCCACAGGCATCGTGGGGCGCTATCTGGGAGGAGGGGCGGCCGCGGAAGCATGGCTGCCGAGAAGGGGAGACCCGAGGGCACTCTGCGCCCCTGCCGAGCTCCCTTCAGGGGTGGCGGTGGGCCCGACCAACCACCCTATTACAGGGGCAGCGGTTTGGAGTAGGCCTACCGCGGCCGCCGCCCCCCGCCAGGTCAGCAAACCACACTTCAGCCCGAGTGGCGACCGCAACAAATGGTCTAACTTACTTTGCAAAGTATCTGGGCTCTAGCAACGAGCACAAAGTTTCTTAAAATACAGACAAATTACAGTATTAAGTAAAAACTTTTTTAAAAAATTAATTTTTGCCCTTTTTTTTCCTTTGCCACGTCGTGCTAATCCCTTCTTCTTTATCTGCTGTTGACCTTTAGAAGGTCTACTATTATCATTAAATAAAATATAAATGCAGTAGCAACTGCTACTAGGGAAAATTTACATTATTCAACATTCATCCATTCATTCACAATCATTTATTAAGCACCAAGTGTGTGCTTGAAGCCAGGGTCTCCATGTACAGTTATATAATCTGTGCATCGCACTAAGATCCCAAATAAGAGCAAGAGGGGCTGGGAAATAGAGGGCATTCCCTTCCCCAAACTTTGCAAGCTGGGTGCAAAGAGAGTCTGGGTGCAGCAGCGGAAGGGGAGCCTTTTAATTCACCGGAAGATGCTATCTGTTGGCCAAGGGCTATGTCTGTCTGCCTCAGAGAGGGGCTGGAGGCACTCAATACTGATCCGCTCCCAGGAGTCATCTTTGAAAATTTGCTTTGGGGAGGCTAAAATAAGACAAACTCATAGAGCACATGGTGTCCATTTTCCTTAACTCCCCTTTCATTACTATGATGCAGCTTACAGTTTTCATTCACACTCTAAAATTCCTAATTAGGCCAAGCTATTGCTAACCAGAAAATCTCCTGTCTCCCAAATCTTCTTTATGACACTGACCACTACAGGGCTAGATTTATTTTCCTCTGACTGTACCAATAAATCACCTGGCAGAAGAACTCTTGGATGAGATGGGATAGCTATTCCCAGAATGTCATTCATCCAGGTCCCACGTTGCTTTTAAATTTTTCTCTTCTTTTGCTTTGTCCCCCTAGATTCAGAATTAATCTGAACAAATTCTCTCCTAATCTGAGACAGTGTTTTAGAAATCTTTTAATCCTCCAAAGTACCTTGCACAGACTAAGGGTGTAAAAAGTATTCGGAGTGGAAGAATTTACATAGAAATAGGCAGAAGATGCAACTGTTAAAGTAATCCTTATGTCAAGGTTTTCATTTGTGATTTTACTGAGCAAAGTGTTTGCTTTTAATTAATTAATTAATGAGAATTTGTGTGTTTACAGAAAAATCATGTGTAAAAAGAGGGTTCCAATCGAACATCCTACTATTTTTAAAATATAACAAACTTTATTTTTAAAGAGGTTTTAAATTACAGAAAAGTTACATCAAAAGTATAAGGCAGGGAAGCGGATTTGGCTCAATGGATAGAGCATCCGCCTATCACATGGGAGGTCCAGGGTTCAAACCCAGGGCCTCCTGACCCATGTGATGAGCTGGCTCACACGCAGTGCTGATGCGCGTAAGGAGTGCCGTGCCATGCAGGGGTGTCCCCCACATAGGGGAGCCCCACGCACAAAGAATGCACCCCGTAAGGAGAGCCGCCCTGTGCAAAGAAAGTGCAGCCTGCCCAGGAGTGGTGCCACACACACAGAGAGCTGACGCAGCGAGATGATGCAACAAAAAGAGACACAGATTCCCAGTGCCACTGACAAGAATCCAAACGAACACAGAATACACAGCAAATGGACACAGAGAGCAGACAACTCGGGGTGGAGGTGGGGAAGGGAAGAGAAATAAATAAAAAAAATAAATCTTTAAAAAAAAAAGTATAAGGGATTCCCATATAGCCCACCCCTCCCCTCCACCATTTCCCCCAGTTAATAGCATCTTACAATTGTGTGATACATTTGTTACAATTGATGAATAAATATTGAGGCATTGCTTCAGTATTTATTACCAAGGTCCATAGTTTACATTTTGGTTTACACTTAATTCCAATGCCCTAAAAATGCCCCATATTCCATCTATTATTCCCTGCCCTCCCCTCAGAAGCTTTGGTAACCACTATCTTTATATCAATATTACATGTTCTTCCATTACTACAATATTAATGAGTTTACTATGTCCATGGTTGCATTCTCCTCTTAGGTCTCTTCTCTCCTCAACACTGAGGATTTTGGGATGGTGAAGCCTGCTCCGCCTCCGATTGAGAGGGGGCTTAGATCTTATGGGGCAGATGGAAGGAACTGTTTTGCTTGCAGTTGTAGATACTCTCTGCTTTATTGGGATTGGGTTTGTCCATCATCATCATTTTATTCATTGTCCTAGGCTAGTCCAATGAACTGGAGAAGAGGTGTTGGCCGCAACCCTTCTGAGATTCAGGACTCACCTGGCATATGAACAGACCGAAGATCTAATTCTCTGAGACATATATTTAATGGGTATAGTGCTAATTATGGGCTCAACTAAAAGGGGCAGAAGAATCATGTGTAGGTAATTATAAATGAGTCTAACTCTGTTACATTGAGTAAATAGGTTATCATATATTCCAAAGTAAGGTCCACTGACAGGGACCATCTTATTATTAACACCTTGGTTTAGTGTGGTACATTTGTTGCAATTGATGAAAGCACATTTTTATAATTGTACCATTATAGCCCATGGTTTAACTAAGGCTCACTAATTTTGTTGTGCAATTCCAAGAACTTTTTAAAAAAAACATTTTATTACAGAAACATCCATTCAAAATATTGCCCCTTTAAACCAAATTAAAATGTGTAATTCAGTGTTGTTAATTACATTCACAATGTAGGGCTACTGTAGCCACCATCCCTTACTAAAAGGTTCCCATTGTCTTAAATAGAAACTCTGTACCTTTTAAACCTAAACACCCGATTTCCTACCCCACCTTCCACCCTGGTAATTTATATTCTGACTCTTTGAGTTTGCATATTCTAATTATCCTAATTATTTTGTATTAGTGAGGTCATACAATATTTGTCCTTTTGTATCTGGCTTCTTTCATTCAACATGATGTCTTCAAGGTTCATCCATGTTGTTGCATGTATCAGAACTCCATTTCTTTTTAGGCTGAATAATATCCCATTGTTAGTGTATACCACATTTTATCCATTCATCTGTTGATGGACACTTGGGTTGGTTCCATCTTTTGGCAATTGTGAATAATGCCACTATGAACATTAGTGTGCAAGTATCTGAGTCCCTGCTTTCAATTCTTTGGGGCATATATCTAGTAGTGGGATTGCCAAGTCATACTGTAATTCTATAATTAATTTCTGAGGAATCATCAAACTGTCTTCCACAGTGGCTGCACCATTTTACATACCCACCAGCAATGAATGAGTGCTCCTATTTTTCCACAACCCCTCCAACACTTTTAATTTTCCATTAAAAAAAATAGTAGACATTCTAAAGGGTATGAGATGGTATATAATTGTGGTTCGGATTTGCATTTCCCTGATGGCTAATGATGTTAAGTAATTTTTCTTTCTTTCTTTTTGGTTGCCATTTATATATCTTCTTTAGAGAAATGTCTTTTCAAGTCTTTTGCCAATTTTTAAATTGGGTTGTGTGTCTTTCTCTTGTTGAGTTGAAGGATTTCTTTATATATTCTGAATATCAAACCCTTATTGTTATGTAGTTTTCAAATATTTTTCCCATTGTGTCAGTTATCATTTTACTTCCATGATAAAGCCCTTTGAGGTTCAAAAGTTTACATTTTGAGGAGGTCCCATTTATGTATTGTTTCTTTTGTTTCTGTGTTTTGGGTGTAAAGTCTACGAAACCATTGTCTAACACAAAGTTCTAAAGATCTCTCTTTGTTTTTCAAGGAGTTTTATGGTTTTGGCTCCTATAATTAAGTTGCTGATGTATTTTGAGTTGATTATTGTATATGATGTGAGGTAGGGATCCACCTTCATTCTTTTGCAAATGGAGATTCAGTTTTCCCAGCACCATTCTTTGAAGAGAATATTCTTTCCCAATCGAATGGTCCTTGCCCTCAGGTCAAAAATCAATAGACCATAAATGTGAGGGTTGATTTCTGAACTTTCAGTTATATTCCATTGGTCTTTATGACTATCCTTATGTCAGCACCATACTGTTTGAAAACTGTGGCTGTGTAATAAGTTTTAACATCAGGAAGTGTGAGTTCTCCAAATTCATTATTCTTTATCAAGATGGCTTTGGCTATGTGAGGCCCCTTACCCTTCCATATAAATTTGATGATTGTCTTTTTTATTTACGCAAAGTAAGTTGTTGGAATTTTGATTGGGACTGCATTGAATCTGTAAATCTCTTTGGATAGAACTGACATCTTAATATTTAGTCTTCCAATGCATAAACACAGAATGTCCTTCCATTTATTTAGGTCTGTTTGATTTCTTTTAGCAATGTTTTGTAGTTTTCCGTATACGAGTCCTTTATACTCTTGATTAGATTTATTCCTAGATATTTAATTCTTTGAGTTGCTACCGTAAATGATTTTTTTTTCTTAAATTCTTCTGATTCTTCATTGCTAGTGTATGGAAACATTTCTGACCTTTTGCAGGGGTGGTCTTGTACCCCACCTCTTTGCTGAATTTAATTCTTTTTCTGTATTTTCCCACATTTCCTTGAGCATATGAAAGATCATTTTTAAAAAGTCTTTGTCCAGTATATCCACAATCTAGTCTTCTTCTTTGATGTTTTCTGGATTTTTATCCTCTTCCTCTGGCAGGGCCAACATTTCCTATTTCTGTATTTGTCTTGTAATCATTAGATGCACACTGTACATTTTAATATTTTAAAATGTTTACTCTGGGATTTATTCCCTGAGATGTCTGTCACTTGAGTTTGTAACCAGTTTTTGATAGGACAGAGGTTTTCCTCAAGTGTCAGGAGCTACCAAAACCAAGCACACCTAAGCAAAAACACCTTTCGCTATCTTTGCAAATTGACTTTGCATTGACTGGTGTTCTCCTTAAAGCTCAGCCCTTCTATCAGGAATGTCTGCCCAAGGCAAGAACGAAGTGCAGGGTCCTCTCTCTTTTC